>NW_024347790.1:6511110-6511838 GCF_902729225.1 Pteropus medius | reverse complement strand
CCAAAAGAAGTTAAATGAGTAAATGAGAAGTGACATTTCACTAGAGATGTACTAATATAATCGTCTCGCAGTTCACAGCGTCCTCTGCCAAGAGGACAGGATCGTTTTCTAGAAAGAATCCCAGAGAAGCTGGTTTCTGGCCGTCAGCCTCACCAGGGCTAGGGGTGTGTGGAGGAAACATACTAATAACAGGTAAAGTCCTAAGTGTTTATGCTATAGGATGAGGCCTGAGATGGCCATTAGGCCTACGGCTGGGGCGAAATCGTGACGAGGTGGAGATTTTGAGCATAGTTTTGAAAGAAGGGAATGATGCGGGTTGGCATGAAAGCAGCCTTCTAGTTGGGGTAGGTACTTTTAGCCTTATCATATCTTTTCCTCCTGGCTGTGTGTGCCAGGATTCATGGGAAGCCATTAGGTACGAGGGTTTGTTTCTCTTTGATGGGGTGAGTGGGGTGATAGGGGAGCGAAAGCAGTAAGATTATTGAACGTGATGAATGAAGACCTTTTTCCGGGGTCGGGGAACACGTAATTTCCTGGGTGGTCACGGTAGGCTTTTCCACACTCCACGGCTCTCGGTCTGGGGGCCCCGCAACACACGCCTCTTTGTCATGGCCTCTGTCGTGGCACAGAGCAGGCACTGGTGGGGCCCTGCTTCCCGCTCGGCCAGTTTGGTCTGTAACTGGAGCAGAATCGACCTGACAGCCGAGTCCTGAGCTGCCTGTGGGAGC
>NW_024347790.1:6094042-6511060 GCF_902729225.1 Pteropus medius | reverse complement strand
CTCGTCCCCCCCCGTTCTGGCAGCCCAAAGCCCTGTATTGCCTCTGCGTGACGTGCCTTTCAGTCATCGGAGCCCGTGTTCTAGAGGAGTCTGTTTTCGGCTTCTGATAAAAGTGGCCCGTGCAGTGTGTCGGGTTGAGTGGTGGCCCCCCGAGCCTCAGAGGGGGACCCTCTTTGGAATGTAATCGAGGTGCAGCCGTCCAGCTGAGAACATCCTGGTGGGCCCGAAAGCCAATGACAAGTGTCCTTAGAAGAGATAGAAAAGGAAAAGAAACACAGAGACACCGAGCAGAAGGCCATGTGAGGGTGGAGGCACAGGCTGGAGCGACGCAGCCGTAAGCCAAGTAACTTGGACTTTGCCGGCGGCCGCCAGAAGCCGAGAGAGAGGCGTGGTACCTGTTCTCCCTCAGAACCTCCTGGAAGAACTCCCCTTGAGAAAATGCGGATTTCAGACTTCAGACCTGCGAGAGAATGAATTTCTGTTGTTGTAAGCCACCAAGTTTGTGAGAATTTGCTAGTACATCCAGTGTGCCAAACATGTTAGCTAAATACTAGTCAAATTAAAGATGGACACGTAGCGATTCGGGGCTGGGAGAATCCTGGAAATGCCTGGTCTGTCATTTTTAGTCCTGGCTGCACGTTAGAATCACCTGGAGAACTTTAAAAAAACACATAGTTGCCAGAGCCCTCTCCCAAAGCAGCTGAATCAGAATTTCCAGGGGTCTGGGGGAAGGGATTAATATTAAAATTTTTAATATTTTTCAAATTTAATATTTTAATGTATTTTCTTTTCAAAAAATCACCTACATCTAAAAATCCTAGGTGATTTTAATGTGCGGCCTGGGTTCAGAACCTCTGATTTCTTCCAGCTGTCCCATTTTACAGACGAGGAAATGAAGAGTCAGCAAAGCTGTCTTGTGATCCAAAGAAAAAAATTTTAAAAAATCCTCTGTGAAGCACGGGAAGGAGAAAAACAGCTTACTGAAGAAGGACAAAGGCCTGTGTTTGAAAAATAAAAAAGATATAGAGAAAAAAGGGAAATAAATGAACGAATTCATTTTATTTTTGGGTTTTGTAGGTGCTAATGACTAAGAGGGGGAGGAAGAACTCACTAATATTTTCCAGTGACCTCCTCCAACCTTGTTTTTTCAAGAGCATTTGTCACGTAATACAAGGAATGTTTCCTTTCTTAGACACGTAAGCCAGTTAAAAATATTTATGAATCTTATGAACCACCTAAAATGAGGATTCTATGTTTCTTTATTCCCTTAAGAAATCTGAATAGAGTCTAGATTTCTGTATGGCAACAGAGACGAGTAATTGTGTTTGAAGTCTTGTTATGGGTGCTTTAGTAAATAGCGTAGATGGCTTAATGTTCAGCGTAATTGTTTAAAAAAGAGTGGCTGTTGAAACAGGACCTTGGTTTCAGGGATGTGGCATTAAATCTAATCACCCTACTTAGGTTAAGACTCATAAAGATAAGGGCAACGGGATAATTGGGATATTATGTACTCTTTAAAACAGCATGATTTAGTCCAAATAGGAATTGCTGGGGCTCTAAATTAATCCCCTGGGGAATGAATGGAAAAAAATATATATGTGATATATTATCGAGGTATATATTTTGGTGCTTTGATATCTTGGAGTGTCTCACAATTAATCTGTCATTAATTTTAACCAGGGCAATCTGACAGTGATTAAAGCATATCTAGATAATCAGAAGCTAGAGAAGCCCACCGAGAGATTGACTTAAACGATCTAATCAGCTTTTCTTTTCATAGAAGATACAAAACTGAGATTCTGACAACTCAAGGGCGTTAACCATCCCGGGGCACTTTTCATAACAGTCCGGGTATTTAGCCCCAGTGTCCTGGCCAAAGTCCAACTCCAGTAATGCCATTTTTGCTCCCGAAAAGTCCCCCTGCAGCTACCAATGGCTACAGCATTATTCTTCCCTTCCTGTCCCAAAGCGTGAGGCTTTGTGTGGAGGTGGCTCTGTGCGCAGCAAATCCGATGCTTCGTTTCTATTGCGAGCGTCTGCACTTGGGCTAAGCTGCTAGTAAGTTCGTGGCAGGGGATATTTACATGACTTGGACCGTCGGGAGAAAATTGCAGATTTATTCTTTTGGAAAACTTGTTTTCATCTTTTGAAATAAATGATGTTATGGTTTAATATTATTAAATAAAAATTAGCGATCAAATAGGAATACAAGATCGACGTTTCTAGCTTGTTGTACCTTATTTTGTTCTGTAGAAGCTCAGAAACAATTACCAGGTTATATTAAAATTTGTAAACTGAACTACTTCTCAGTATGTTAAGAAAATATAAATAAAGATTGAAAAAATATCAAAAAATGCAGAAGACTTAAGTGCGGAGTGATGAGATTCAGGGTGGCCCGGTTCATGGGCCTAAGACTCATTGAGAAAACCCTGATTCAGGGAGCAAATAGCTTGGTCCATTTGGCCTGGGAAGAGGTTTCATAACAGCAGACCCGGACTGCTCGACAAACTATTTCTGGAATCCTGTTTTTTTGAAATGGTCTGTCCACTTAGAGGAGAGGTTTCCAGCTCTCCCATGAGTGCAGTGCCACAGGGGGGAGTGGCACAGAATTGCTCGTGACTCTCGGACGTGACCCGTGTCATTTCTCTCTTGGTGGTTTAAGAGAACCAAGAAACCTCTTGAGGAAACTGAGGCACACAGCTGGGAGAACAGTGGATTCGGTACAAATTGGAAAATCGTCATGACGAAGAATATGAGCCAATTCTAATACCAAGGGGCTTCCGATGATGTAGCTTCCGACACCCTAAATATTTCATGTTTTAAAGGTTGAAAATCCCAGTGAATTAGTTCATTAGCCACTATCGAGACATTTAAGCTCCCTTTCTCATTATTTCCTCCTTCGATGTTAGTCAGGAGACTTTTTGGTTTACAGGTGACAGAAACTCAACACAAACTGGCCTAAAACAGAAGAGGGAATGTTTTGGCTTGCATAGCTGATGGCTGAAAAGCCCAGGTGTGATGAGCTCAGAGGATATCATCAGCTCTTCTTCCTTTCTCCACTCTTTCCTGGGTGGCCTATTTCCTTGTGGTGACAAGATGGCTTTTCAGCAGCTTCAGGCTTATGTCCTAGCTAGCTTAGCAGAAAGAACTTTTTTCTTCCCCGATAGTTTGAGTGAAAGCTCCAAGATTATTCGGCTGCAGCTGATTTTAGTCACATGCCGACCCCTGTGACCAGGAGGATGGTACAAACTGAGGGGGTAGGTGTTAGACCAGCCACACTCAAACCAAAGGGACTGGGTACATTCCAAAGGGACGTGACCAAGAGGAAGAATACGGTTGCTGAGCAACCAAAACGCGTGTTCATCACCGACATGTAAATTATAATGCATTTATTTAAAAGTGCTGACCTACACTTTTTTGGCTTTGTAAAAAGGTTGAACGTACTTGACTCTCCCCACGTAAAATGTGGACTCACGAGGCTGGCCTCCTAGTCTGGTTTCCTGCCTAGAAATTCACAAATTCAGTGTCCCTGCCGGGTCGTCTTTCAGCTTCTACTTGAGTTCTGTTAGTGGGTATTGTGTCTGTTACTCCACAAGGCAGCATATTCCATTTTAATAGGAAAGTAGTCTTTCTCATATGAAGTTGTAAGTTTCCTCCCCTCCTCCCTTGACTTTGTACTAATGGTCCCTTTTCTGTCCTTTTTAATTTAATCTTTCCAAGCTATAGTGTCTAAGCTCTTTTAAATTCCATTTCATGTCTTGGCTGTACGTACCTATTTCTCTTCATCTCCTTCCTCTTGCTCTTTTTCTGTAGTGTAAAGAAGGCTTATAGGTGCTCACCATCAGAGACAGCTCCTGTCTCTCCAATTTCAAGACAGTCGTTGGACACGTAACTCATTTTTAAAAGTTTATCATATTTCTTAATCAATTATGGTTTGGGGCTCAATATAAAGAGTTTTCATGAGAGTGAATTTTAAAAATAGCACTCTCAAACACTTATGTATTTGATTTAAAAAGTCAAATTATTTCAGAAACATAGGCCTTTAAACTTTTGTGTGTGTGTGTGTGTTCCAAGTATTCTATAAGATGGAGCAAATGGGGCATGATGAAAATAATTCTGGTTTCCTTAAATAGGCCATGAATATAAATATCCAGTGAAATTGTAAGAGAACAATGATTTTGTCGATCAGAATTAAGATTCTAATGCACACTTGACCTAGTAAATGAACTCTTACGAAAGCATATCTCATTGTTCTCTCTTGTGCTCCTGTGTTTTTAGCACGGTAAGTCCAAGCAAAGAATATTTAAATCTCAGCTTTTTAAAGGAAATGCAGAGGCTTAAAATAAAACTCATTTATTAATAATTCTCTGCTGTCGTTCCCACTTACATGTCTGGATCAGTGTCCTTTTCCTGTAGCTAAATACCTTAGACATTTTTTGACTTAGAGAAGGTATATATCATTCCATTTCCTGGTTTTTCTATTTTAAATCAGGTCTCTTTTAATCACGAAATTTTACTGTAATTCTTAACTTTTACTTTCTTTATAAGCATTATCATGAATAAAATGTATCCACAATGAATTGCTATCATCTTTATTAGAAATAGTAGCAAATTCATTTATTTATTCATTTAGATGATTATTACTGTTTTCGTGAAAAGTGCACCAATAATTAGCATTTTCAGCCACTTCAATATATAATGTCTGGTCTGTAAAAGTATGTGAAAAGGAAATCTGGCATCTTTAAGAAGCATTTACTTCTTACAAGACAGGAAGGAGAAGCCGAGCGGACTTCAGATGAGGGAGCCAAGCCTGTGAGAATGGAGGGTTGTGACCCAAATCCTAGGAGGATTGAGTTCGCTCTCTCTTCTGTTTTCCATACAGCTGATGTAGAGAGATTGATGGCTCCTGAGTTGGCAGAACTATTAGTCTAAGAGAAGGAGGCACTGGGGATGAAGGTGCGGGAGGGTTGAGAGGAGAGCTAGCATGTAACTGGGCAGAAGAGGAGTGTGCAGCTGCTGATGGTAGGACTGGAAGGGCTGCTTGTCACATGCAATTTCTGCCGAAACCCATCACTCTGCCTTCGTGTTCTTACCTAGTGCAATTCCTTTTCCAGTGACTGTTCCAGGAATAATGTGCCAGATGGAGTGAGGGTGTTGCTGGGTCGAGTGATATGCTATTACTAGTCCCAGCTGTTCACTGCCCCTGGGGCTTTTCAGCTGCAGGATTAAAAACTAATAGCAAGTGACAGACATGAAAGGGGCAATCTTCATACATAGTAGGTGCTCAATAAATGCCACTGATTTGAGTGAAGACATAAGTGGTGGGTGGGGCAGCTTTTGTAGTAAGAAACACGAATTAAGACATTACCATGTTTTAGAACTGTTTCCATCCACCTCCCATCTTCCTTTCTCCTTACACAAGTACTTACTGAGAACCTGCTATACGTAATTCATTTTAGGCATTGTATGTGGAAAAATAATCATGTAATCCCTGTGTGTGTGTGTGTGTGTGTGTGTGTGTGTGTGTGTGTTTGTGAAGTTGAACTGTGTACTTAATCTTTTGTCACCAACGCTTTTTTTTTTTTTTTTTTAAATCATCTCAAATCCTCCCAAACTCTTGTCAGGTTTTAAGAAACAAAACAATCCTTTTATTCATTTATGTGTTAAACAGAAAACTGTGGTCAATGTCATGACTTAAATACAAAACACACCTGTAAGAGTTCAGTATTCTTTTTAACGAAAATATATACTATGGGTCACGTTTTTCTCTTTTTCTCTTTACTCAAAGGGGGTTTCTCTCCCTGTTCCTTAAATACAGGTTCACATTTATTAAGGATCTTTTTCCAGTGCCATCAAGAGAAAAAAAAAACCCTTCAATTCAGTAAAAAGTCAAGATGACTCATTATTGGGCAGACTCAGATATATAGGAAGTACTACTTATACTAAATATCTGTTCCAACACATGTTCCTAATACCAATTAGACTCCTCCTACTTCCTCCTTCCTCATTTCTTCCCTTCTTTTTCCGATCTCATTCTCATAGATTTTTTTTTTTTGCCTGATCGCACAAATGACTTAATTTCTTTTCTTGGGCTGCCTTTTTTTTTAAAAAAAATCCATCTTTACATCTCTATGACACCTATCACCATAGCACCCTGTTTAATAGTATCTCTGCTAATTATCCTGTCTTTACGACAGAATGGGTTGGTTTGTTAGAACAGAATTTATCTTGCATTTCCAATTATGGGCATTTCCAGGTAATTGGTTCATTTCAAGATGGTAAAAACATGGCTTGCAATATTTCTAGAAATAGTAATTAGAAATATATCTCCTAAAATCATTACTTTTAAAACATCGAGAACAATAAAGAAACAGAATGCATTTAATTAGGAAAAGTTAATGAAAACTTTCAGTTGCCTTAAATGGTTAATTAAACTAGACTTCCAAAGGGAATTGTGTATATTGTTAATATTTTCTCAAGGTTAAGTCAGAGTCCTATATACTGAATGTGAAAGCATGAATTTTCCTTTTCTACATCCTTGGCCATTGTGTTTACAATGGTTGTGGCAGTTGACCTGGATTGTTTTTCTGAGAGGGAAACAGCCCTACCAGATTAAAATCAGTGCTTATCTTGGCTTTGCAGTAAAATCCCAAAATAGCATAAAACTTTTTAAGGAGTGAACAAATTTGCAAAAAATCAGAAAGGAAATATATGTATATTTTTAGAAAATTCATTTGAATTCAGATTGTTTTGTGACCTCTACTATATATTTAAATAAGTGCAACTTTTCTATGTTTTTTTTTTTTAGGCGAAGCAACCCTTGGTTGACCTCACAGATTGCAAGGACCTTGTCCCCTTACAATTCTTTATTTTTTAAAATTTTTTTACGCCTACAGCACCTGGTCTTCCTAGGTGGTCTCCCATCCAAGTATTAACCAGGCCCGACCCTGCTTAACTTCCGAGATCAGACGGGATTGGGCTTGTTCAGGGTGGCATGGCTATAAGACAATTTTTCTATTTTAAACCTCCATCACTGGTGTGATTTTCAAACGACAAAGCAAAACCAAATAATGCAAAAACCCCAAGTGAAAAAAAAAAACAACTTTAACTTTAGTGATCTTAAAAAGCATTTCTGTTTGGCAGTGAAGATCAGAAGGATTATATATAACCAATATTGATTTTCTAGTTTTGAATAGAAAACTTTGATGATCTCAGTCATGTCTCCATGGATTTCAATGAAAAGACATTTAATTCCATGTTACTATTATTACTTATTAAATTTAATTAAATATGTTATTCTAATGTAAGTCTAAAATATTAGGTATCTAATGACTAGTACTGATTTAATATTAATTGCAAATTTAGAGCATTAGGTACCTGGAACAGAAGACACGGTCCATGTCCTCAATGGCACGTGTGGAACGATCTGTGAGCACTGCCATGAAGGTGACATGTGCATGGGTGGGCATTGGAGGAGGTCAGAAATGAGGTTGAAAGACACCAGGAAGCAAGATCATAACTATGTGTGTGTGGTTGAGAGTCCTGTTTAAATGACAGGGGTTTTGCTGTGGTTTTTAGTTTTTTGGAGCAATTGGTCATACACGGTAATGTCCCGGGTATCCCCAAGCTGACATCACTCTGGCTTTAGTATATCTGTGGCTTCTTGTGCAACCTTTTTCCTTTTGCTTTATCTTTTGCATATTTAACTGCCACTTTCCTGTCTCCCTTGCAGGAAGATCACTGTTCTAGATTCATCTCCTTGACTGCACTTGGTCTCTCTTTTCCTTCTCTGTTTCTGTTATGTGCTTACTCTTCTCAAGTGCTCAGAACATTGAAAAACATTGATGTCACAGCACTGTTACCTTCAGAAACCCCATTTCGAGTCCTAATCTGGTGTGTTGTGGTAATGATAGACTAACGGCAAGCTTAAGGGTTAGCCATATAAGACACATATCTAAATCCCTCAGATATGGAAACAGAGGAACAATAATTCCAACAGTATCGCTGGGCATATGTAACAGGTTCCTTTGAAAATCTCTTCTCTTTCTCTTTATTGCCTTTTCCTTCTTTCCCCTTCCTCCCAACTTTTGTTGTCTCTCACCCCGACACATTGCGATAGAGAGTTTTCTTAGCTCAGTGGCTGAGAATTTAGCTATATTGATCTGCCACATTGCACCTGCTGAAATCCTAACAGAGAAAACTTGGCATATGAAATCAAAGTCAGTCTGGTAAAATTAAACCTACAAACAATGTTGCTACTGTGTCTGTGTAGAATGCCACCAGAATCTCCATCACCGACTGTTTCATATTCTCATCTTAACGTCTTTTTTATCAGGCTTTCATTTGGCATGGTTGGAAGTAGAAAAATAAATCTCAGGATGGTCATTTTTTTCATGCGGAAGCAGACACTTGACTCCTATGGCCATGCGACTGTATCTACAGCGTATGTTAATATAAAGTGTGACAGTGTATAGATGGTGATCTCTAGAGCTGTGTCGCTGTTGTAAGCACAGAGCTGACCCGGGCACAACCCCTGCAGGGAGAAACCGATACCAAAAAGTCACTTTGTTTAGGTGGCTCGGTCTCTGGTGACTGTGAGGCTGAGGAGGACCCAGCATCTTTAGAAGTAAAAATATCATTCAAAAGGAGTACGAAGTTAGCATACTTTTTTTTATTTTTTTAAATCCGAGGAGTTTTATTTCTTCACAGAATCTCTGAATTTTTTTTTTTTTATGGCCATAATATTTGCAATGCCGAGAGGGAGCTGTGCTTGTCCCAACTTCGGTGAAATTTAGGTAGACGAACTTGTAAAAATGCTGTTTCTACGAAAAAGCAAATTTCGCTTTATGTTGGGAGTTTCCACCTGTTTGTGAATTTATGTATTCACTCAGAGCATGTGTATCCTGTGCCTACGAAGTACAAGGCCCAGTTTAGGAGCTGGGGATAGAGCAGTTTCCTTGCTCTCATGGAACTTCATTCTAGTGAAGAGAGACAGATTAAAAAAAAAAAGGTAAATAGCTTGTATGTCACGTGGTGACGGATGCCATGGCAACAGTAAGACAGAGACGAGAACACTAGGTCGAGAGGTGAGTTACGGTTTCATACAGGATGTCAGGGGTGGTCTCTTATGAAGTGATGTTTGAGCAGAGACCTGATGGAAGCGGGGGGTGAGCCGTGCTGATGTTTGGGGTAGAACAAGTGTAGCGATAGGAGGTAAAGCATGTTGGTGTGATGGGGAAAAGAAGAAGAACGAATGTCACAGGGCAGAGGAGGAGGAGACGAAGTCGAAATGGGGCTGGGAAAAGCAGGGATCTTGTAGGGTCTTTAGGTGATTTAAAAAATGTGTTTTTACTCTGACGATATTTATTTATTTATTTATTTTGCATTTAGTAACTTTATTTTTCAATCACTGTTGATGTAAATATTATATTAGTTTCAGGTGTACAACATAGAGCTTAGACATTTATGTAACTTATGACATGATCACTCTGATAAGTCTAGTATCCATCTGACACCATACATAGTTACTACAATATTATTGACTATATTCCCCATGCTGTGCTTTACATCCCCATGACAATTTTGTAACTACCTATTTGTACTTCTTAATCCCTTCCCCTTTTCACCCAGTCTCCCAACCTCCCTCCTATTCAGCAACCATCAAAATGTTTTCTGTGTCTGTGAGTTTTTTTCTGTTTTGTCTGTTTGTTTATTATGTTTTTTAGATTCCACATGTAAGTGAAATCATATAATATTTGTCTTTCTCTGACTTATTTCACTTAGCATAATACCCTCTAGGTCTGTCCATATTGTTGCAGGTGGGCCTGGAAGTTGGATGAGGCAGGAACTCAGGGAATCACCAGTGTTAGCCAGATTGGTGGAGTCTCAGATATGGTGCTGGCGTGTATCTGGATGCTGGATCGGAGGGAGAATTCAACAAAGGAGCAATGGTTTCTGCCAATACATTTGTCTGGGAGAAAGCTGCTTCTCCAGCCCTTGCCCTGAAGCTAGACAGTTCAGTTCCTCCCTATATGTCCCTGGCACCTTTCAAGCTGTTGTCCCAGCACTAGAACTCAGAGCAAGTGAGTCCATCAGTGAGTAAGGCTGTTCATGAGCTCTTTAAGAGGAATTCCTGAGACTCTAGCCATCATCCATCTCACTCAGCCATAATCTCCACTGGTTTTCACAGCCAGAAGTTGTGGGGACTTCTATTCCTGGCACTGGAACCCTGGACAGGGGAGCCTGGTGTGGGGCTGGGAGCCCTTGCCACTCAAGAGGGGGCCTCTGCAGCTAAGATATTTCTCCTGATTTTTAACTGCCACGGTTGTGGGACTAGCCCATTTGTATCTTCATCCCTCCTACCAGTCTTGAGGTGGCTTCTTCTTTATATCTTTAGTTGTAGGATTCTGTTTAGCTAGTCTAAAGGCGATTCTCAATGATGGTTGTTCTGTAGTTTAGTTGTAATGTTTATGTGGTTGTGGGCAGAGACAAGCACAGTGTTTACCTACTTTGCCATCTTGACTGGAACCTGATTTATGTTTTAAAAGTTCTGTCTGGTTGCCACATTGAGAACAGGTTAGAAGAGATAGGGGTGGATGCAGGGAAACGATTCAGGAGTCTGTTGCAGTAATCCAGGTAAGAAATGATGGGGTTTGCACCATGGTAATAGTAGTAGCAGAGATTGGAAGAGGCCATGTTCTGAATATATTTTGGAGGTGGGGCCACCGGGATTTACTTTTGGGATGTGGGGTTTAGAGAAAGCAAGGAGTCAAATATTACTTTTTTTTTCTTTCTGAGCAATTAGTCAATGACTAGTAATTTACTGATGGGAGAGACTGCAGAACGCACAGGTTTTCTAGGGAGAATCAGAAGTTTGGGGTGGGATTTGGTAGGTTCGAGTTGTCTATTAGACATTGAAGAAGATGTGTCAGGAAGGCAGGTGGACACATGAGTCTAGAGATCAAGAGACAAGTGTGGGCTGCAGTCATGAGCATAGAGTAGGTATTTAAAGCCATGAAACCAGTTGAGATCAACAAGTGTGGTATATACAGAAAAATGAAGGGGGACTTTGACTGACCCCTGAGCCATCCCAAGGTCAGGGAGATAGGAGACCATCCATGGATTCTAAGGAGGACTAGCTACTGTATTAGTTTCCTGCAGTTGCTGTAATAAGGTACCGAAACCTGAATGACTTAAAACAACAGAAGTTGATTATCTCTGGAGGCTAGAAGTCTAAAATCAAAGTGTTACAGGGCTGTGCTCCCTCCAAAGACTCTAGGGGAGAACTATTCCTGTCTCTTCTAGTTTCTGGTGTTTACCGATAATCCATAGCATTCCTTAACTTATAGATGTTCCACTTCAGCACATCGGCTGTTTTCTGCCCATGTATTTTTACATTGTCTTCCCTCTGTGCCTGTCTGTGTCCAGATTTTCCCTTTCATAAGGAGACCAGTGATATCGAATTAAGGCCCACCCTAATGACCTCATCTTAACCTGGTTAAATCTGCACAGACCCTATTTCCAATAAGGTCACATTCTCAGTTACGGAGGGTCAGAACTTCAATATACCTATTTTTGGGGGATACAATTTGAACTCACACAGCCAGTGAGGTAGGCGGTAAGAGAACTAAGAGAGCATGGTGTTCTGGAAGCCTAGTGAAGAATGTGCCTCTGGCAGGAAGGATAGATAGACCGAGTCAGATGCTGCTGACAGAGCAAACGTGATGAAGACTGAGGACCGAACGTTGGATTGAGTAGCGTGGGGACCATTGGTGGGTGTCCTTGTGATGAGTTGTTTCAGTTCATTGGTGAAGATGAGGATTGGAGTGAAGTGTAAGAGAGAATGAAAACAAAAGGATTAGAGAAAGCAAGCGTAGACACTTTTTTGAAGAGTTCTGCATTTGGGCAAGAGATAGAGGGGGTGGTGGCAGTGGAGAAACCAGAGTTCAAGGAATTAAAAAGAAAAAACAATGGGAGAAATAGGGGCATGCTTATAGACCGGTGTGAATGAACCAGTAGAGGGGGGAAATATTATTGGAAAAAGGGGACAATTTCAGAGTGAGTGATATCTTTGGATAGGAGAGAGAGTATGGGATCTAATAGCCACACTGACGCTGTCCGTAAGCACTCAGGCTATTCCGATACATGCCCGGGTTTGAGAAGCATTGTTTCAGGTGATTTCTAGGACCCTCTAAAATTCTGTGTCTTGTGATGTGTTTTACTCCATCACCTGAATATGAAATTCTTCTTTTGTTTAGAATGATGATTACTGCCTAATGTGCATGAAGAATGAATTCCGATGGAATGTGACCGCAGCGTTTGCACACAGGCAGTTGCGCTGTGGGGAATGGCAGTTCATCTGTGCTTTACTCTGAGGGGCTTAATAAGCTGTACTGTCTCTTTAAACTAAGATTCCTGCCATTTAGAGCCACCTCTTTAGCATTGCCTGGGAGATCTGGCTGCATGTCCGGGTGCTATTTTTAGATGACCCTAGCAGATCGAAGAGAGTGTCACAGGGACTTGAAATGTTTGTATTTGACAGGACTCAAACACTATATAACAAATTGATGTCCCAATACCCAAATTCTGTTAAATCAAATTTTTGTATATTGAGTTTGCATAAAATATGACCTAGAGTTTCCATCAAAACACTTGCAAAGTAAAATCCCCAATTCATATCGTCTGACCATTGTACAATTTAATTTTGTTCACTATAAATTGTAGCTGTAGGTTGATGTTATCACCTTCATATGATGGCTCTTTTGATACATTTTTATTCTAAAATATACAATTTCCAATAATGTAGCCATACTTTCTCAAGTCTCTAAAGTTCACTTTAATTTTCTTAACGTTAGAGGAGTGAAAAAAGTTGACACAGAAACTGTCTTCAGTTTTAGTAAAATAAGTCGGTGTGAACAGATGTTGGCTGAGCATAGAGAGTTATGCTTTACTAGCTGTTGAAATGAATTTGAGAATATCGATGCAAGTTATTTAGTAGAAAATAGGAGATTGTTGAGGCCATATATCCCATACCCTCTGAGATTTACACTGATCAAGAGGACATTCCTCCTCCTCTCTCTGAAGTGGTCAGAAAGGGTTCGAATTGCTTCTTGGTATTAGGACGTTATTTTTCTCATTTCCCTGAATGTGTCTAAGGAGATCTGGAATGAGACTTGCCTCTTATGACTCGGGGATTTTGTTAATTCTGCCTGTGCTAGTGTCGTGTTCACTTTTTCACCCTGGACCATCCACGCAACATCCCACAGATGAGTGTCTGTCCAGCAAAGGTGACGCAAAGTGTGAAGGGTGCAGAGTCTCGTGGGACTGACAGTCGTCTGGGCAGCCACTGCACCTGTGCCTGCGTCCATTGTGGCTCTCATCACAATGGCTCTCATCACAATGGACGCAGGCACAGGTGCAGTGGCTGCCTAGATAGGGACGGGGTGCTTAACCTTGATTTATATGTGTACTGGTGATCAGTGGTATGCATGATAGAGGAGGTTTTCCAATATGTGATCTTTTCAATACTTCATAATAATACATTACAGTATTTCACATTTTACATTTATTTACTTTTACATCCTAGACCAGGAGAGAAAATCAAGGCTCAGAACCTTTGACCCGCCCAAGTTCACACAATTGGTTAATTTAGGAGCCAAGCACAAAACCTAGGATATCTGAGTCCTAGTCCAAATGATTTACACCCATAGTTAAGGAAATCCTTGGTTCTGAAATAAACCAAATCATGTTCTAGAACAACCAGCAGACATTTAAAGGATGTTCGAATGTCTTTAACTTCCCTTGAAATTGCAAAGCTTTTTAGATGCTACTCTGCTACAGTAGATTTGTGAAATTTTAAGAAAGCTTAGCTTGAGGTTGATGACTGAGATTATTCTGTGTTTAATGTTGTATATGATATTAATGTCAAAAGATAACGTCACTTCTTTTAGCAGAAGTTACTTTTAAAATGCCTTATAAAACTTTATGCACGCTGCCATTGTTTCTGAAGGAATTTTTGGTGTGTAGTTTTTCAAACATGAAATTTTATGATAGATAGCTTTCTCCCTTTTCCCCTCTTTCCCCCCATATTTTTAAGCCTTATCTTTAAAAGTGATTAAAGGTCTTTTGTGTGTAAGTGAAAGGATTTTTGTTTGATTACTTTAAAACTTCTAGGGAAACTTTATCGAATAGATCAGTTTCATGCCAAGTGTGGCCTCAGGCAGCTTCCAAAAGTCTAAAGGCGCGAGAGTGGATCACATGTGTATTCTGCTGGGATGGTGAGAAGGTGCTGCTGTCACAATCAAGTAGAATGGAAGGAGACAGGTCTAACCTATGTGAATAAACGCAGGCTCTTGACCAGAATGGGAAGAGCTGATGGATTGTAGTCCTGGAAGCTGGGCCCCATCACCACCAGAATGAATGTTATTCTTTTAGATAGTAGCTGTTCTGAGTGACGTTTCTGAGAAAATACACAAAACTCATTGCAGTTGACTGTAAAAATGTGAAGTTTGCCCTGCGTTCAATTAATCGATGTATCTCCCAGTAAAAATAGATTTAACATGAGAACTTGCCCCTTTGGTGGTGGCGGAAGCTGATGTTCAAGACTGATTTGCTGAGGAAATGTGGAGAAGCAAAAGAAGTCTAGTTTGAAACTTTCTTTTCATGTCATATTAAGCTATGAATAAATTAACGGTAAAGGCTTGGGGTTTTCACAGGCTAGTAGGGGTCATCTGGACTCTTAACAGATCTCAGACCGAAGAACTGGTTATCTCTGGCTACATAGAGTTAAGACAAGGATCCAAATCGGACATTTGACGTTTCTTGGACAAGCCCACTGTCCTTCTGCTGCCCTTTCTCAAAATGTTGCTTTCTCTCCCTCATCTGTCCCCATTACTACTTGCTCAAATGCGTTACCCACTTCTATGGCACAAGTTAAATGGCAGCCCTCTGCAGGAAGTCCTCCTGCCAGCCAGATGGCATCTCTCCTCTGAAACCCCATTCATCTTTGTTCTTCTTTTGATGAAATTACTTATACGAACGTCCCCGGCATGGACTTAGCACAAAGACACTCAGGGAATAGCAGCTTTTCCTCTCTCATTATATTTTGCCTTATTTTGTGGCTATTGGTATATATGACTATACTGCTTTCAACAATTAATAGAGTAAATTTGATCTACTTGTTTTAAAATACTTTATTTTATAAAATGTACATGTAAAAGGTTATAAGTGAGATGGCACAGTTTAGGGAAATCATAAAGTTTTATGTGTACTGGGCACCAGTGTTGCATGGTGCCCTGCCTCAGTTCATTCAGTCTGGGTGGCTTAAAACAACAAACACTTATTTCTCACAGTTTGAAGAGTAAGAAGTCCAAGATCAAGGTGCTGGCAGATTTGGTGTCTGGCAAGGGCTGTTTCCAGGTTGATAAACAGCTGTCATCTATCTGTGCCCTCACAGGGCAGAAGAGGGCAGGGAGCCCTCTGGGGTTCCTTTCTTCAAGGCACTAATCCCATTCATGAGGGTCCCACCCTCGTCATCCAATCACCCCCCAAAGCCCCCACCTCCTAATACCACCCCCTTGGGGATTAGGATTTCAACTTGTGAATTTTCAGGGGGCCACAAACATTCAGGTTATAACACCCTCCTTGAGCACATTCGTCTCCCTCCTAAAGTAACTGACACCCCAAATTTTGTGTTTCTACTTTCCTCGCTTTCTTTTATAGCTAATCCGCATATGTATGATTCCATAAACAATATACTTCTTGATTTTATAGCTTCTTGACCTTTATATTGGTGGAATAAAACGGTGTGCATTTTCCTGGCTTGCTTTATTTCACTCAGTGCTGTGCTTTGGGGACTCATCCCTGTGCTTCAGGTGGCTATGCATCACTGCTGTGATTTTTCCTGTTGTGCAGTGTCGCAGGGTAGAATAGATCCAGTTTTCTGCTCTGACATTGTGGGTGCAAATATGCAGTAGTTCTGAGTCTAGAAGGTGTACCAAGGAGTGGAATGGCTGGGTCCGTGTGTATTTTCAGAGTTCAAAGTATGATGCCATTTTGTTTTCCAAAGTGACTGTGCTCACTTTTTCTCCCATTCTTGTTCCTCCTGCCCCCAAACCTTTCCCTACTGCCTTTTAAGTGTCTGGAGGACACTCACCATCACTCTATTTGCATTTCTAGTTTTTAACATCGAATCTTTCACAAATTTGGGAAATACTGGGTTCAAAAGTTATATTAATTTCCCCTTCTTCTCTGAAGTATCCTGTTAGTTTTTTATGAGCAAAAGGGGACACTGTGTAGGAGAACATCCACAGACTGGCATCACGGATCTGGGTTTGAACTCTGGCCTCACCACTTACAAACTTCATGATGGCAAAATACCCTCTACTGTGAGAACCAGGTACTCATCTCTGCGCCATGAGCGGAGGTGACTAACAGAATCCAGCCCGTGTCAGTGCTCAGTGAATACTGGTTGCTCTTTGCTTCCCATCTAACTCAGCTCGAGTGTCAATGCAGGACATTTGAACATGGTTCACTGGTCTGTGTTGTGATGACTCACCCAGAGACAACAAAGCTTTAGGACAAACAAAGCATTTGTCTGTGTAGCCGCAGGAACTCGTAGCCAATGTGCTAGCTGATTTTCGCGTGCGCGTCACCACAGTGCATCTATTTCAAGTCGTTTTGGATACTTTCTTTTCATTCTCACATGGGAGCCCCCTGAACTCTCTCAGAGAAACCGCGGCTACGTTTGACACTAATTTGGTTGGATCTTCTACACTACAGACTGGTTATAGAGTTGGGGGGCAGAAGCCATTGTGTAAATTGCCGTTCATTTAATACAAACCACTTACTGTGTGCTAGAGCTGTTCAGAGCACTTTACAAGTGCTAATTCTTGTCGTCCTCATAACAACTCTGTGAGGTACATACTGTTATAATTGCCATTTTGGAGATGATGAAACTGAGACCTAGAGATATTAAATAACGTGCCCAAGGGACAGGGCTTGCGGGTAGTAGAGCCGAGATGCTGTTAGGTGTTTAACAGTCACCATAACCTAGAGAAGCAGATGAGTGGATTTTCATTTATGTCACATGATCGGCTTGTGCCCCGACCTTTGTGTGTCAATTTGCATTGATACCAAAGTTCAAAGAGCTATAACTTTGACCCTTGAGCCCCACCACCTCCAGCCCTGCCTCTTTTTGGTGCATGAATTAACAGATTTAAAAAATTATTGCCAACTGAATGCCACCCTCTTTATAATGTCCCTTGAGGTCCGTGAGAAGTCTTACCGGTGCTCAGCATTGTAAATATTTTTCCTGAAATAATGGATTTCAAAAGATCTGCTTGGGCCCTCTTTCAATTTCTTAGTCTTAGCTCAAGATTGTAACTTGTTACATTGCTTCTAATAAAATTAAGACAGCATGTGGTGGTTAAAGTTTCTAACAGCAGAAGCTTAAAAAATTTCGGTACCAGTGATAGAATTTTGAATTTTGAAATTAATTTCAATTTTGAAATTAACCGGATACATTTTCTGCTTTGATTTAGAAGTTCATCTTCTCAAAAGAAATGAAACTTCATTAGTTTGTAGTTTCAGCCCAGAGGTAATACCTTCTTAAATACAACTTTATTTTATAAGGTTAATACTAAGACATCAAAATCTGTCTGTGTTTATATAGCACTTATCTTGCAGTGCCTGGGTAATTAACTCTCAAGTTTCATGACACTGAAATATTTGGGCATTTTGGATACCGTACTTGTACTAGATAACTTGGAGTAAATGCCAAGTCATATATTTCTTTCAATTCTGACTTTCAATAAAGTTCAGTTAATTCGAATGACATTAATAGGGATCTTAGGCAGAGCCTGACATTTTTATAGTTTTTCAAAATTCTTCAAACATTTGGGAAAAATACACTTGTGCTGTCATCCTTTCCTTCATCCATAGCCAAGAGGATTTAAATGTAAAACGTGAATTGAAAAGAACTTAAAACAAACTTGGAATCTCTCAGATTTCAAAGTAAACAGAAAAAGCTTGTTCTTGAGCCAGGAAATGATGCCCTGGTGACTGACCACTGTCAGAGGCCTGCAGCTGCCTGTGACATACGAATGCTTGAGGAAGAGGTTGACGTGGAGTATTAAGGACCATGCCCACGAGTCATATGCATGCCATAAAACCAACCAGGAAAAACCGTCATTAAACATATCCGACCTGATTCGGCCTTAACCTGCACGTTTGGTTTTTCTTGCTAATGGTGCTAACAGTAAAAACAAACAGAACACAGAAAACGGGATAACCAAGAGAAAATATCAGTGGATCTCAAGCTACCTCTGCACTGCTTCGAGTTCATTGGTCACACACTGTGTTATCCCAGGTTGGTGAGAAGCTCGTTTGAAAAAAGTATTTTAGTAAAAGTTTTCCTTTTTTTTTTTTCCCGTTTTGCCCAATGTGCCCTGATATCCTGAGTGTTTAGGACATCACTTAAAAAAATTTATTTATTTAAACTAGTTTTAAGTATACAGTACATTGATTAGACATCTATGTAGTTCATAAAACGAGTCCCCCAATTGCTCCCTCCCTCCCCGACCCTCCACCTAGCCAACACATTAATGCCAACTGCATTCCCTCTGCTGTGCTCCCCATCCCCGTGACCAACTATCAACTACTAGTTTGTGTCACCAAATTGTCCACTATATTTATGAGTCTGTTTTTGATTAGTTTGTTCTTAGATTCTGCATATAAGTGAAATCATATGGTATTTATCTTTCTCTGTCTGACTTATTTCACTTAGCATAATAACCTCTAGGTCCATCCATGTCATTGCAAATGGTAGGATTTCATTTTTTTTAATGGCTGAGTAATATTCCATTGTATATATGAACCATAATTTCTTTATCCAATCTTCTATTGATAGGTACTTAGGTTGCTTCCATATCTTGGCTATTGTAAACTTTGCTGCCATGAATATTGGAGTGCATAGATCTTCATGAATTATTGTTTTGGTTTTCCTTTAGGATCTTATTTTTTCATGCAACTTCTCCTACCGGGTTAGCTCAAGTCTCAGGGACACCCTTAAAAATGCAATGCTAAATGTTGGATTCATACACTTCCTTGTGAATTATAATGAGGGACCTCTGGGTGAGGTTTATAAAGAATCCAAACAATTTCACATTGTTTTCCTTGTAGAGTTTTGGTAGTGTGTATGAGTGCTCATGGACATGCAGAAAACAGTAGAAGTATAGCCGTGATTTAAAAATGATGCGACATGAGATTATCATCAAGAAGTTAGGTTAACGCCCCCATCCTCTTCTTTTTTTGCCTCAGAAATCTCCAAACTATAAATCTTGTGTTGTGCATGGTCAAGATGCTGGGGTTGAAGTGTCAGCGAAATCTTTATGTTGACCCCAGGTCTTTTAGTAGGGTCACCAGGAGGACTAGGCCAGAACAGATGGGTCCCAAGTATTTTCTCTCTGCATTTAAAGCTGGTACTGCCATCTTTGCTGTGGTGCCAGCTCTCACAGAACTTGAAGAGGTGGCATTTCCACAGCAGTGAGCTGGAGAGGACCCATTCTGTAAAATCCCAATCTGAGGCTTGGAATGAAATGGCTATTCCTGATTGTTGGTGATTTCACTCGGTTATCTATAGTTTTTCAAGATAATGCCACTTAATCTTTGCCCTATGTACAAAGAGTTTCTATATGTAGATGACCGATTGGTGGCAGTCAGTCAGTGACTGAGTTTCCCCACGTCGGGAAGGGGTGAGTTCCCTTCTCCACCTCCTTTGCGGATCTTGAGCAAGACTGGGTTGGCCTCTGGGTGTTTCTTTGCTGCTAGATTCTCTTGGGTCTTACTTTATTTTTAGCTGCCATTATTCTTACTGTAGTAAGGTTGGGAATTAGTTGGAGAATTGAGGTGGGAAACTTAAGATTTCTCTTAGTGAAATGTCGACTGGACCCGTCTCACCATTTTCTGAGCATTTTACGTTCTTTTGCTCTTTCTTCTCAGTGTTGACTCGTGGGGTGACACCTGCTAACAGCAGTACACAGGTCCACATCTTCAGAACCACTCCTGACAGCTAATGGTAGCTCATTACAACTTGACATTTTCTTTTCTAGGAAAAAACCCCTCAAATAACCACCTTTTGCTTACGCTATGGATGTCATTTTTGCCCTCACCCATATGCGTTTTCCATTCTATTAAATATTCAAAAACAATTGTGATCTCTGAATACAAATCCCTAAAGGTTATAGAGTCATTCTTTAAATCAATCTTTAAATGAGTCTCCTTTAAATTTTTTTTTTTTTAGTACATAAGATGGTGTTTCTATAGTGTTTTCTAAACTTCTTTCAAAATACATCATTGCTATGGCTTCTTAATATCTCGGTCTTTAGTCATCATATAATCTTCTAGAACTTCAGGTTTTCCTATCTTATTTATTCAAATTTGTTCAAGCTTAGGTCCTACGAGAGTGACTTTTGCACACCCATGGTCAGTTGTATTTTTAACTTCTAAGCCCTTAATTTTTCCCCAACTTACTATTTTAACAAATCCAGTATATACCTTGCTCTGAAGGGCTTTCTTGTATAAAGAGAATGATGGGATTGCAGTCAGATTGAGGTTGAGGTTCACATGGTACATTCCTGTCCCAGATACCAAGGTTGGGGCTTTATCATCTATCTGTCTGTCTATCTATCTATCTATCTATCTATCTATCTATCTATCTATCTATCATCTATCATCTATCTATCATCTATTCATTCATCCATCCACCCATCCACCCAGCCACCCACCTACCCAAATGCTGGCTCAGTTTTAAGGGTATATAATTTCTTCTAAAGAAGAAGGATGCCAGTTGCATTCCATACAAGGTTGGCTAGAGTCTCCACAGTAAATGGAGGCCAAATCTAGGAACAAAGGCAGTAGGCCAAGGCACAAGTCATCGAAATTAGAGACCTAAAATGCCCGTGACCAAAGCTAACAAGTACCCATGCAGTGACTACGGTGGAGGTCTGCGGGATATACAGTGGCCAGCCATCCCAGTTCGCCTTTCTGTTTCAGAATTGAAAGTCTCGCTCCTTAGGTGACCCCTCCCGGGCCCAGCAGAGTGGAATGGTTGGCCACACTGGTAGGAGAGCCCTCAGAGCAGGCAGTTTCCACATGTGATTTGAGGTAAGAAAAAGGAGAGAGATTTAAAATGTTTTTCTCATATTGTCAGGAAGCAGCCAACTTTAAATAATGCCAATGAAAGCTGGTGTGTAGCCTTGGGATTTCTAAGGAACACTGCAGACGTAATCTTCACATAAGCAGTATTGTGTCCAAGAGAGAGCACGCACCTTGAAGCCAGGTGGCTTTATGACTTTGAGAAGAATATTTAATGGCTTTGAGTTTCCTCATCTGTAAAAAGGGGCGAAATGGTACAGACCTCTTGTGTGTTGGTTATGAAGAATGATTATAATGTATTTAAATGCAGTCGTTATGGCGATCATGTTATGAAAGATTACTGGATTCAGAAAAGGTTAAAAAAAAAAAAACAAAACTGCAAGCAGAGAAGTCAAGTAGTCCCAGTGGGGAATGTAGAAAAGGTCAAACTTGAAAGTGAGAATTTATCAGTGTTTAGTGGTGTCCACAGAAAAGAGAGAATCTGTCTGCTGAACCCAAATACTGGTGAAGAACATGTGCTCTCTTTCGAGACAGGAGCAGTTTATCAAGTTGAATGATCTAGAACGTAGAGCTGGAAAAGACCCTTGATGTTAATTAGCCCTGCTTTCCCTTCATTTATCTCTCAAGGTCACCTACTTCCTGTGCTTATTTGTAACCTTTGATTTTCACTTGGGGATGCAGACATCGTCACTCTCCAGGGAGGAGGCATTTTGGAGAGGCATCTTTTTCTAGCCAGTGGAGGTTTTATACTGAAAAGAACTAATGCTTAAAAATTACAAAAAATATCAGGAGGGGAATATTTCTGTAGTACAGAATTTGCTTTGCCTCTAAGTGACCCCCTTCTTCCTACTTTTAGAGAACAGACATGTGGGACACAGCCTTGACCTGCAAAGAACCAGATGATCTCACTGCAATGGGGGCAGGATTGGGGGCGGGGGAGCTTGAGAACAGTCACGAAGCAGCGGAGCAGGATGGAGAGGGGGATTAATTTGGATGAATGGACTGGGAAGGGTTTTGGAGATTGTGACATTTGACCAGAGTCTTAAATGAATAAAAAGATTTTCGTAGATAGATGGAAGGAAGAAGGATAGTAGAAGCAAAGCTCTGAAGATCGCACAGATGACATTCTAGGCCTTGGAGTGGCATGGCATCTCACAGTATGTTGTCAGATTTGTTTCTGACTTGTAATCAGTCTCAGGAACTTGGTTAGAATAGATAAATTTATTAGGTTTTCACTCAAATCCCCAATGAATTGGTAAAATCTCTTCTCTGAAAATGTAAAGGGGTGGGGGCCGTGCCTCAGACCCTGGGTGGGATGAGCCTGCCAGACAGTAGTTACCCCCAGAGTGAAAAACACACCCCCAATGTGAAAAGCAAATGCGATGTTTAATTTTATTGTCAACTTGGCCAGGTCATGGTACCCAGTTTTCACTTAAACACCAGGCTAAATGTTGCTGTGAGGTATTTTTGTAAATTAACATTTGAATCAGTGGATTTTGAATAAAGCATATTACTCTCCATAATGTAGGTGGGCCTCATCCTATCAGTCGAAGGTCTTAAAGAAAAAAGTCTATGATCTCCGAAAGAAGGAGGAATTCAGCTCCTCCCTGGGTGTTCAGTCTGTTGGACTTGCCTGCAGATTTCAGACTTGCCAGTCCCCACAATTGCATTAGCCATTTCCTTAAAATCATCCGTCCATTTATCTACTATCTACCTATATATCATCATCATCATCATCCATCCATCCATCCATCCATCCATCCATCCATCCATCCATACATCCATACATCCATACATCCATCTTTTTTCCTTGGAGAATCCTAATACAAAACTATTTATATCTTTACCACATCTCTGTTTTTAAAACTCAAGTGGCACTAAATCTATTGTTTACCTTCTGTTATCTAGGTGTGTTTTTTCGTTTTTTTCTTTTTGCAAGGGTATGGTTAGAAATTTCATGTTTAAGAGTAGAATGGTCCTTGAAGGAAGAAGTGCACTCTGGGAGATTTTCTGAGTGGCAGCCATCAAGAGCTGTCAGGATACATCCGTATTTACATGTTTTCCAGCCATGTTTCTCCAGCGTGTTGTGGATCTGTGACTCTCCTTGGAAGAATTTGGTATTCAGAAGTCAATAAACAGATTACATTGATCTGTAATGTGGGGCTGTCACTGTGACGGATGAGATACAAACGCTTTCAGAACAGTGTGTGAGGGGAAAGCGAGTGCCCATGCAAATGACAAGGGACGCTGCAAGTATTCGGTACAGGATGCTCCTCTTGGTGAGGCTGCCACAGCGGAAATTTTCATCTTGGAAAGCTGCTCACTTTGCATTGAAATGTGTTGATATTGTGACATACAGAAGTCTTTTGTTGAGTAGATTCTGGGTTTATCAGTTGTATAAATATTCTACAGTGCTTGTGTGCTCCACAAAGAAGAGAAGCTTATGAGCTATATGACAATGTCATTGTGAGATAAAAGTGGCCCTCTTGGCAAAGTGAATAATACTTGAAATTTATATATCCTTTCATGATTTATTTCAGTGGTTAGCCTTTGACAGAATCACTCAGGCGTGCGGGAAAGGTATTACAATCCCACTTTACCATCTTGAGATGAAGTGACGTGGTCAAGGTCACAGAGAATTAAGACTCATCTCTTCTGATTCACACAATAGTTGCTTAGGTTACATTAGGTACCAGATTTCCATAAAACTCCAGTACGTTATTTGGTCCCTACTATGTACCTAGCCAATATTTACTCTACCTCGACCTTAATTTATTGGTGGGACCTAGTAGAGTATTTTTTAAAAAAGAGTTCTTTTAATAGCTTCATATGGGAAGATATTAAACACACAGTGATCTGTTATTGAATGAGCTTAGGAGAAATGTGAACTATATTATTGATAGATCCTTCTTTTGAAATAACTAAAATGTGGCGGAGTCCCTTATCGAGTGAATTCCTGTCCTTGGGAGTAGAGCTCCCAGAGAGGATACGATTCCTTCAAGCACTACCAGACATTTGACAGGGGGTGTGCCGATCATCACTTTGCTCATGACCGTTATCAATGTATAGAGCTTGCGACAATCTTTTATTTTTGTTCGTGTAAATCAGCAAGACATTAAAAAAAGTATTGACTAACAGGGACTAAATAGATGCCCTGCTTTTTTTTCACAGTTGAAATCTGTGGCTTTTTCATTATCAGGATAAAGTTAGGGATCAACTACCAGTGTATCTGGAAAGGCTGCTTAGCAGACAGATTCATAAAATTTTTTTTCTATAAGTCATACTTCTTTGAAAATATAAAACTATGAGATGGACTAAAAGTGTGTGTATACTCCTTGTACTAACCATCCAAAATGAACATTTCCCCCTTTAATTGTTAAAAGGAAGTGGCAAATGATAAAAAAATATTAAAATTAGGTTTATAACCTGGCACTAAAGAATACAAATATTTTAAAAGCAGGAGGCAAAAAAGCAGGAAGTCACATTTCTGCCTTTATTTTTGGCCAAAGAGGATTTATCTTTTTAAGGAATTGGGCATTCGCAGAGTTTTTTGGTGTCTTCCGAGGTTGTGAGTACAGAGGTCACTAGTGTTTTTTTTCTTCCTGGATATTTAGTTTTCAGCAGTTAGAGCTGCAAAACTGGGACTGTGATACCTAAAAGGGACCACGTTTCTTTAAATGTATAAATTGAATTTCCCAATGAATGATTTGTTCAATACTTGAGTGGTCAGATTTAATCTCTGAATATAAAATTTTGGATTCTATTAATTTATTGTAGCATTTCCTGCAATTTAAAAACCATAAAAAAGGTTACCGACTATAAGTAAGTGGTACAGAATCAGAGTAATAATTTTAAGGAATGTAAAAAATACAACTTGAATTTCAACAATTTATGAAAGCCTATAGTAATCCAGACATATTGGAAAAGCTTAATATTCGCTTTAGCAAAATCATCTATAATTAACATTCTTCTGAGAATGTCTGTATTTTGAGCCAGTTACACCTTTTTATCTTCATCAGTTTCCAATGAGCTGTTTACTGTGTCATTCTTTCAGTGAATCCGTCTTCCAGTCACTCACCCGTTAATCCAGTATGTTTTGCAAGTTCCCCTCCTCGCAGGAAGCTACAGGCAATGAGTGACAGCAGCATGCACACAAGTGCTGATACACTGGGTTATCACAAGTGAGTTGCACAAGAGCTGCTTTGAGTAGGCGGCTGGGGTGTCAGAGAAGGGTTTATGAAACGGGGACATATGAACAGAGGCCGAAAGTGTTGGCAGGTGTTGACTATACGGACATCAGGCAGAGCACATTCAAGGAAAAGGAAAAGCAGATGCATCAGGCTGGGAATCCCAGTGCCGAGGAAAGAATCTGTGGACAGTTATATAAATTTTTAAGTCTCTTAAACTTTCCTTTCCAAGCTACATACTTAGGCCACAGGACTGATCACTGAGCACATCTCAGGATGTGTGCTAAGGACACTCACTGTTCGTGTAAGATCTTGGCTGAAGAGGGCCAAATCTGAGAAGTCCAATAAATATCCCATTTAAATTTGTTGATGCGTCATTACCCAAATATATTTGATGACAGAGCATTTACCTTCCCCCCTCTTTTTTTTTACATTTTTTTTTTTTTTAGCATCCCATTGAATTTGTATTCCACGGAGCATTGTTTAGGGAACATTGGTCTGTGATCATATTACCCAACTCCAACTTTCCGTTTAAAGAAATAAACTTAGCCTTGTTTTAAAGCCGATTTTGTAGAAAGCAGCCTCAGGTAGTGGTATGTGTGCTCTGATATAGTCTGCTGAGTCAGTGTGTGATGTACCCCATTATCCGTGGTTTCTTACCCGGTGGTTTCAGTTATCCGTGGTCAACCTTGGTCCAAAAATATTAAGTGGAATATCCAGAAATAAACAATTCATAAGTTTTAAATCACGCACCATTCTGAGTAGCATGATGAAATCTTGCTCCATCCTGCTCTATCTGGCCCAGGATGTGAATTATCCTTGTCCAGTGTCTCCACACTTTAGACACTTCCTGCCCGGTCGTCACTTCGTAGCCCTCTCTCTGGGTTATCAGATGGACTGTCAAGGTATCATAGTGCTTGTGTTCAAGTCATCCTTATTTTACCAAGTAATGGCCCCAAAGTGCAAAAGTAGTGATGCCGACAGTTTGGACATGCCGGAAAGTGCTTTCTTTAAGTGAAAAGATAAAAGTTCTCGACTTAAATAAGGAAAGGGAAAAAAATTGTATGCTGAGATTGCTAAGATCCACGGTAAGAATGTATCTTCTATCTATGAAATTGCCTAATTTATAAATTAAACTTTATCATAGGTATGTATGGGTAGGAAAAGCATAGTATACATAGGGGTCAGTGTTATCTGTGGTTTCGGGCATCTACTGGGGGTCTTGGAATGTATCCCCCACAGGTCAGAGGGGAACTGCTGTAATTCTCTCCTCTCATCCTGACCTGGGGCAACTATTTTTATTTTATATTTGATTGGTGATAATAGAAAACAAATACACAATCATATATGTTGAACAAATACAACAACATTGTTACCAGAGACCTAATAATTATTTGTTGGAAGAATAAAGATCTGGGAGGCCTGTGTCCTGTTCTCACAGATATTTTACTGAGAGTGACAGTTACAACACATGCAACTCTCTCAGTAGGAAAGACGATGATATTAAAATATTCCCATTATAATTCTTTTCGAGTAAAAAGAATATCTGGTTTATAAATAAATTAATGAGAAAATTCCTTTAATCATGTATATGTGCCTATGTGCACAGATGAGTCACATCACATTATTTTCTTACAGAGAAAATTAAATTTTGGAGACTGCTATCTAGCAAGTCTCTGTCTTAAATGGGGAAATTAAGTATTAAAGGAAAGGAGCTAATTGTCTTGTTCATTGTGCATGGAAAGCTTGCTTGAAGATTTGGGTTTTTATGATTGCAGGCTTTCAAACTTCTGACAAGATTGCTTCTAAATTAGTCAATGTCAAGAGCTGTCTTTTTGTCGATTGACAACTGGTTGGTGTTGCTCCATTTTATTGAAAGAAGAAAACATTAAAAATGGCTCCACCATCTGTTGGATATGAAGTATCAGATGGAAGAGTGATACTATGTAGTGAGGAGAGGTATTAACTGAGCTCAAATCTCAGACTCTTTTTAAGGTACAAAATTTACTATATTTGGGTAAGTTAACTACTGTTGGATTTAAATCTTTACTAGAAGTTGTAAAAAATAGGTTATAGGGAGATATTTTTGGAAATATATTCCTTTCTTGTTTATTTACAGAGCAGTCTTCTCCCCCCACCTTTATTTCTTGGGATGTTATTTTTGAACCAAAAAAGGCAATATTTTTCTCTGAGAACTTAATTAAATGGTTCAGTGGTGTGAACTACTTTTACTTTTCATGCGGTTTAATTTTCTAGTTTAAAGCAGAGCCTCCCTGTGGAAACCATTTGTTTTTGTTAATCAAAATTAATGGATAATGCTTATCAGGTGACAGAGAAAATTGTAAAGTTAAGAGCTTGTGGTCTGCAGGAGGATTCCAGGGTTGTGCTGGTAAATATTTGAAAACCAGCTCTCTGGGGGAACAAAAGTCCTGACTTGCAGTGTTTGCCATTGTCTGTGGTGAAAATACTCCCACCATGGTTAATTTCAAGCCACCAACCTGACATCACAGAACATGGAGTCAGGAAGGAGATACACAGTAGCAATTATTATATGGTGTTTTCCTTTACAGATACGGCAGATGTAAATAATGTCAAGAGCATAGATTATAATACAATGTAGTAAAATAATTAGGAAGTGATGAGATTTGAGTATCTGTCACCTTTGCTTGTGATATAATTTATTTAATTATAATTAAGTTTCTATAGTTTAATTTTTGAAAGTGCTCGTATTTAGCAACTTGCTCACAAAATCCTCCCAAATTTAACAGTTAGATCTCACAAGCCAGAGCAAGCTGGCTCCAGCACACCGCTGGTGGGACAGACCTGTGTTAGATTTCTGTGTCCGACACTTAGTAGCTGTGCGATAATCTACTGCAAAGCTTGTTGAGAGGATTAAATGAGATTTTAGATACAAGTCCTTAGAGCAGGATTTGCTGCATAGTAAGTGCTCAGTAAATGTCAGTTATTATTGGTGTTAAATCTTGCATAATAAAGGGAATGCCGTAAAGCTCTATATGTAACTATCCTAGTTATTTAAAATGAAATGAATTTAAGAATGGGCTGAAAGTTGGTAATAAGGGCCCATAAACTAAATTAACATAACCATTTTTATTTTATTTTATTTTTTAAAGTAAAAACGATAGCTCTTTCAAGTCAGAATTCCCTTTTTTCTCCATGACTTTTTCCATTTAGCCCGAATCTTTCCTCAGTTTTATTGGCACGATTGGCATCTTTATTCTGTCTTCACAGAGCTATTGCAGTATTGATGCCAGAATATCTTTGTAAATAAGCTTTTGATACCAGAAGCATCTGTAGCTTTAGAGTGAAACTGGCAGGTTATTTATTCAGAGTCCAAAATTACAACTGAATATAAACTGAATATAAAGGCTGCAATGGAGGTCATGGGGTTTGGGTTAAGAGGGAAAATTAGTTGTTGAAAAATTAAATAATAATAAGTAAGGTAATTAAAATCTAAATCATTTACTATTAACCTCTGAAATCTTTTTAGATTATTAATAAGTACCACCTCATTAAACTGAATCTTACTGATTTAGAATCTGAAAATTCAGACAAAAAAATCCTTAAAAGATTTTTTTAAAGCAAAGCATTCAAATTATTTTCTTTATCTGAATTTTCTGGATCTCAGGAGTAAGAAAAATCTAGACTAAAACCAGAGTTCTTTAATATGTCACTTTTACTTCAGTCTGGTAAATAATTTTGTTGATTACGAATGTTTGTGATTTTAAAGTCACAGAAAACATTTCACTAACAGTGCTTTAAATCAGTTCGTCCTCAATATTTTTCCATCTCAGGATTCCTTTAAACTCTTAAAAATGACTGAGAGAAAGCTTTGTTTTTATCGATATTCACCATTTTAGCAATTAAAAGCTATATATTGATAATATTTACATTTACGCAGTACTTACAGTTAAGTTTTCTGTGTTTTGTTTGTAGATTGATTCTACAAAACCAAATCTTATGGAAACAGCACAGAAAGTATAGCCTACGCAATAATCTTCATGGGAGAACTGTGTGTGTGGTTTGGTCCATTCAGAAGGAAGTGTAATTGTCGTCTGAGTCCTAACGTGGACTGGCACTGCATTTTCCTATGACAACTCAGTTCCTATCTAGTGAGCCCTCATTCCGGTGGGGAGATGAAAGCTTAATATAAGCACACGTTGGACTCTATCTCTTCACTGGGATTGTGGCTGAATTATTGGGGGTGGTTCGTGTGCTGCCAGGACCTTGGAGGACGCCCCGTCTTGGTCTTTCTATCTGGTTGTCAAGCCCAGGCCCACACAGGTCACCTTTGAGGTGTCCCTTGTTTTTTCATCCATGGTCTTTTTGTTTCTAGTGGTTCTGTGTCCTTCTCAGAGTGTACCTTAGGGCACTGTATGGACCGTGGTCCCAGGCGCTGAAAGCCACTGCCTGTCAGGGCTGGACTTGAGGCTCTGAGCCTGGCCGAGGATGCACAGTCCCCTTAATTTTCTTTATTCCTCTTCCCTTTTCATCTGATGATATTCTCTTAAGAGCACTTTCTCTGCGATGTTTTTCCTTCAAGGGCCACCCAGCACAATCTGCAATCTCTTCAACTGGTTTTCAGGCTTCAGGACGTACAAAGCAGAGACTAGCTGGCCATTTCTGCTTTCTTCCCTCTTATCTGTGAACTCTGAAAGGAGAGAGAGTGAGTGAGAGGTGGGTGAGATGGGAGGGGAAGTACTGGGAAAACAAAAAACAGTTGGTATTTCAAAAATATTTTCCAGCCCCATGATCCTATGCCATTACACCTCTGCCAGTCAACAGATCCCATGAGTCCAGGTCCAGTGGCTCCTCAAGTTTTTTATATTCATTCATTCATTCATTCATTCATTCATTTATTCATTCATTTTATTGGCTTTGCTTTTGTTAGTGCTGTGTTTTTCAAACTGTGGAATTGGACCCATTACTGAGTCAGAACATTGATTTAGTGGGTCAAGACCAGCATTAGAAAATAAGAAAGGAATATACTAGAAAAAAGTAGAAAACATTAGAAGACATCACATAAAACAGATGTAGGTATTGTTTTGAAACTTCTGTTGTATATACGCGTGTGTGTTCTGGGCTGTGGGGAAAGATGCATTTCTTACAGTGGGCTCTAGTCAGAGTTTTAAAAACACTGTTTTTAGATCATTCTCAGCTGCCACTGAATTTGGTATATTTACATTTTTTTTGTTATCATGGAAAAAACTATATTAATTAATTAAATTGAAGAAATGATTTAAATTTTTTTTCCCCCTGTCTACCTGCCCTCTCCCCTCTACCCTCTGGTAACTACTAGTCCATTATCCATGTCCACGACTCTCTGCTTGTTTGTCCTGTTCATTTGTTGCTTTTAAGTTTATATCCCACATATAAGTGATATCATGTGATTTTCAAATTTTTCTGTCTGGCTTATTTTGCTTAGTATGATTATTTCAAGGTCCACCCATGTTGTCGCAAATATCAGTATTTCATCGCTTCTTATGGCTGAGTAATATTTCATTGTATGCATGTACCACAGCTTCTTTAGCCAATCATCTATCATAGGACACTTCAGTTGCTTTATATTAATATTTTTAAATAGAGGGTGCATAGGTCGCAAATTTGAGTCTCCTTGACTGAAAAATGTCATTTTTTTTGTCCTCAGAGTTTGATAGGGTATAATACTATTTTCCCTTAAGATTTCAAAGGCATGGTTTTGCTGATGAGAAGACCGATGCTATCATAACTCTCTGGGCAAACTGTTTCCCCCTCTCTCTCCAGAAGCTTTCTGCAGATTTTCTTTATTTGTAGAATTCTGAAGTCTCAATGGAATATATTTGAGAGAGATTTTTTTGCTGCTTCTGCTGGGCACTTAGTTCGCCCTTTAGAGCCGAAGCTGTAAGTGGTTCTTTATTCCCTTGTTCGAACCTCCTATTAAATGGATTTGTTTACAGATTTCTTAACTTTTCTCTCATATTGTCTATCTCTTTGAGTTTTTTTTCTCTCCGGTTTATTTTGAAGAAAACCAGTTTGCCTGTTCACCCCATTATTCCATCTCCCCATTGGCTGTTTCATTTCAATAACCGTATATTTTTAAATTCACTTTTTGAATTTTACATAGAGTTAAATTCACTCTTTTTGGAGTGTGGGCCTAAGAGTTTTGACAGAGGCATATGGTTAGGTGGCCACCACCGCCATCAAAATACAGAACAAACACTTGCGTCACTCCAGAGACTTCACTCCTGTTTCCCCTTTGCGGTCAACTCGACCCCCACCCCCAGCTCATGTGAGCCACTGATTTCGACAAGTGTATTTCTATTCTTTAATTTTCTAGTAGCTCGCTGGTGTTTCTGATTTCCCTTTATTTCCTTAGCAATTTGTTCTCATATTGTTGATGTAACTCGATTATGTTGTAGTATCAAAAGTAGTGAATGTAATACCCACGCGAACGTTTCTCAGAGTGTTCATGCATGAGTCATCTGTCTCCTCCTCTTATGCACACACACTCTCTCTCCCTCATCTTTACATCTTTGTTTTTTTCTTTCTTGCTGTTGGGTTTTCTTAAATGGTGGGGGGACGTTGGCTGTCTTGTCCACTTTTATGGCTGAAAAAGAAGCGAAATAGTCTAGATAAGTAGAAGGTGCTTGGTTTGCCATTTGAGTCAACAATATTGAGGCAACATGAGTCAAACATATTGAAGTTCCAATTTTGAAAGTGGTAATTATGTCTCTGTACAAATATGGCCCTTCGTTCAGACCTTTCACAAATTCTGTCTTTTCTTCCTCTGCCATTAACCTGTGATGATAAAGGTTTAAACCTGCATGTCTTTCTCCTGATCCAAGTCACTGAACACAGCAGAAGTCTAATGATCTGTTGGGTTTTAGTTTAGTTATATAATCAACTGTAGCCAAAAAAAAAAAAAAAAAAAATATATATATATATATATATATATATATATATATAGTACATTGAAAGAAGAGTTGATCCATTTTGTGGTTAGGTTCTGCTTTGTGGGCCATGGGAAGGGAATGTGACTTGCCTAGTGAGTTTTTCTGAAGAGGCAGGGGAGACAGGCAGGGACAGTTGGCAATGTTGTATGCAACATTTAGTTCATTTTCTTCAACAATGCTGATGTAACAGATGCCAATTCTGGTATAATTTCCTTTGTTTTCCCTCAATCTGCCTGTTCTGCAACATATGAAATGAATTTAATGTACATAGTTTGGAACTGAAGTGTTTTTGAAGAAATCCCCCCTCCATAAGAAAATTTCTCTAATTGCATAGTGCAGGCTGGTGGGTAATTAGATTTTAGTTTCTTGTAGTTATTTGTATTGCCTGAAAAGTTAAGAAACAACTGATTTGCAAATTGTCAAATAGGTGGAATCGATAGATGGCAGAGAGATGTAGCCTGTAGTCCAGGATGTTTGGCAGTGGTTGCCATGGGTGTCGTGTTGAAGAGAATGTTGGGTCTTTCTGGACCCTCCAGAAAAAGTGGTGTGATTAGAGTTGTCTGTCTTGAGCATGGGAGGTCGCACACAGGATAAGTATAGACCATTACGCCAGTAGTGGTTGTCCCTGTTGTCATTCATGATCGGTTTCCCACAATTTATTTGACTTGTTGTTCAGTGATACATTTGTCTGCGAGGGTATACAATTTTTAAGGAAAATACACAGCTGAGTGTAAGGTGCCATTCTTTAATTTTGCATAGATCTTTTCTTAAAAACAGGATTATTTTATGCTTTCCCTCTTTCTTTAGGCTTTAAATAATTATTTTTATTGAGAGTGAGCATTTATGGTAGGTACTATATTTATTCTTTTTTCAACAAAGGAAATATAATGGGCTCTTTCAAAGTGTTTCTAATTTTCTGTTTTCTTACAGACTTTGCTTTTAATATATTTCAGACTGTAGTGATGTCTTAGATACTTGAGTCCCAAATCTGCCTGTGTTCCTCTGGGCTGCAATCACCAGTGCCATTTGGTGTCCTGGGCACAAATCACAGGGCTGCTCAGCCATGCGTACTTCCGTTTCTACATTCCTATGGTCAGTACAGGCAACAGCATAGGGAATAGTCTCCCCACCGGCTTATCTTGTTCTTAAACAACATTTAGGGGTGTGTGTGTTATTGTGTGTGTGTGTGTATTAATTTCTCACCTTTGACATGGCAATTCAAAATCTAGGTGACATGTTCCAACAGCCGAGAAGCATTTCCTAGTGCAGTGGGTCAGGTTTACCGTGTAATCCCTTTGATAATGCCGTCTTTTGTAAACACACATGGAAGTTACAATGAAGTCCTGCCGCGGAAGTAAATCAAAAGGTGGCAAGTCGCTTGACCCTTCCAGCCAGAAAGAGAATTTGGTAAATCGTTAGACAAGTTATTGACTGCCCTTCAGAGAGCAAGCGTTTGCATCTGTTCTTCCTTTCAGCTGGGGCTTGTATTGCATGTACGCATTATCATAATCCATTTTTCGCTTTTATGTGATCTACCGGCAGCTCTCATAAGCCTCCTCTCTGAAAAGTGTCCCCCATTTACTTTCTCTAATTCACTGTCTTTTTTTCCCTTTAATCATAAAAATTGATGTTTTGCAGCCAGCACATTCTGTGCGAGTTGTTTATGGGGATGCTACTGGGAAGAAGGTTAGTGATAGAATTAAGAACGAGAGGATGGCTGTGGAAGGAAATTCCTGAATAGACAGCACAGCAGTGACATAGTCAGATAGTGAAAGAAGCACATGAAACCCAAGGAAAATCATGAGAATTATGTCTTTGGCTGATGTTGAATAGTGGTGAGGGTCCACTGACAAATTTTTACTTACGGGGTTCTAGTCAGTAGAAAATGCCCAGATTAAGTCCAACATGTAACAAAGATGTTATCTTAAAATGCCTCTACCTGTTAACTGGTAGCACTCAAGCTGGAATATCCGTAGAAATAATGTAGAATGTACTCATTTCTCATCATCTCAGTCTTAAACATTTCATATGAGAATTTCTTAATTTATACAGTTTTACACACCTGAAGAGATAACCAAAATAGGATTATTTTTTTCAAATTTTCAATAATTATGAAGTTTCCTAAGAATGTTCATTCAAGGGAAAGAAACCTCCAGGTTTTCTCCTTTTCCCATATGATATGACGTTTTCCTTTATGGCTCTTAAACCAATGAAACATCTTCCCAATACAATGATTGTGACTTTTAAGGTAGAGAGTCTTTTGGGGGATGAAATCCGAATGAAGACTAAGAAGGTGGGCGCCCAGGCTTGGCCCTTTAAGAACTGAGGGATGACAGCCCAGCGCTTGGCTTAGGCGGTCAGCCCTCTGAGATGCGGGTTCCGTGTAGGACAGGCCGTGATTAGAAGTTGCTGCCCGATGTGTCTGGCAAAGCGAGCTCAGGCAGCAAAAGCATTTACAAAGGGAAGTCCGAGCTGGCGTCAGTTCAGATTTCCTAGGCATCAAAGGGGGGGTCTCGCTTAAACAAATCTGTCGGCGTTAGAGTTTTGGGGAAAACGCAGCGCGGCATCTACGTAAATGCACCTGTCCAGATTTCTGTCTGAAGCGGCTCCGTCTCACGCATCCCTCGGGTCCTCCATCCCTTCATGAGCGTGTGTGGTTTGGTCCAGTCTCATAGTGAGGCCTGGATTGTGTGTCTCCGTGCGCTGTTTGTTCCTGTTGTGCCTTCGCGTTGGAAACCTTTGTGCGGACGCGGGGCTCCTTGGGCCCCTCCCACCAACACTTTTTCTTCTGAAAGGTCCTTGTAGTGTTAGTGGTTGTTTCTCATGTCCAGCATGCGATGGTCGGTCCCAGTCTGGGTCGTAGCCTTTCTTTCTCTCTCTCTCCCTCCTCCCTCCTCTTCCTGCCTCTCTGCCCCCACTCCAGTTTCATGCTGCTGCCTTTTCGCACTAGGATGCACTGCATCTGGACTCAGATGCAGGCATCCTTGGGGAAGCTCAGTCAGATGGGGGAGGAGCCCACGAGTGTCAATGTCACAACAGAGAGAGTTTTCCTTTCCATCGATTATTCTGCTCCCATTCTGTATGGCACATGTTGGCGTTCTGCTTTTATGCATACGTACATACACGCAATGTAGAAATGGAAGTACACGCACATACTCACACGTACACACACATATATACTACACACACGTACACACACATATATACTACATACACGTAAAATTTTTTTTCAGACATACATTTACACACGTAAAATGATACTTGTTTGTGGTGAATTGAACCTTGATTATCTAGTGTATCTATTCTTAATAATGCCTTTCTTTTAAAACCATACTTGTCTCATTTTAATATAGCTGCTTTGTAGTAGAATTTAACAGTATGACAATATTAGCCTTCTAGCTGGCAAATTTAACCCATTTACATTTTTGTGGTTATTGAATTGTTTCTTCCAACTGTTAAATTTCTATTTGTTCTATTTATTCTTTGCTTCTTTTTCTTACTGTTTTCTTTCTTTTTTTATTGTATCGAGTTAGAGTTTGGCTCTTTTAAAAAATTTGAATTTTCCCTTCTATAGGATTTGAATTTATGTATGTATTTCCGTTCTTTGCAGTTACCCTTAAAATTTTATCAAAGTCTAAATTTAAGCAAAGTATAAAATAATATCTTAACCTTTCTTATGAAGAATAGAAAGACTTTAGAATACTTTAACTTTCATACTATCTTCCCATCTCGTTGTCCAGTATTTTAACTTTGTCTTTAAAAAAATCCCAGATGGTAGACATTATTATTATTCCACACTGTGTATAGGTGTGTGCACATGAGTGTGTGTCTGTGTATGTGCGTGCACAGACACTTTCCATGTTATTTGCTTACCATTCCTTTTTGCATGTAAGCTTGTACTTCTGGAATAATTTTCTTTCTTGCCGAAGTGCATTATTTATAAGAAACTTCATAGAGGATCTGGTGGTAGTAATCTCTCTCAGGGTCTGTTTATTTAAAAATGTTTTATTTTTCAATTTTTAAAGATAATTTTGAATGATGAAATAATCATCATTGTTACAAAATGGGAGAAGTGCTTAAAATTATGTTTACATCTGACATCGACCCACCATCCAAAACAATTATGACCTTGGCTCTCAGATGAAATCGCTTCCTTGGTTAAATCAGAGCATGAAAAGGCGGTTGAGAGCAGTCATAGGGCGCTCAGTGCACTCAGAAAGACACAGCTGAAAAGCCACTTTAATAATGCGAGGTCTCAACTCTTGCCATCTAAATGTTCTTAAGAGATAAAGTTGCATTTTCATAAAAAGTAGATAATATATTTAAAATGTTAATACACGTCTTCCATGAATGAAGGGGCACACAGGGGCCTTTGTCGGGGGTCCCAAAGGCCGCCCCCAGATTTGATGACTCTCTAGGGGGTCTCACAGGACTCTGCATAGAGTCAGCCATATGCACGGCGGTGATTTATTGTATCAGAAAGATACAGAGCAAAATCAGCAAAGGGAGAAGGTGCCTGGTGCGAAGTCTGGAGAGCACCAGGAGCAAGCTTCCAGAGTCCCCTCCCAGAAGAGTCGCACGGGAGGCGCTTAAGTCCCCCAGCATCGAGTTGTGACAGTGCGTGTCAAATGTCGATGACCAACGGAGCTTGTTAGAAATTCAGTTTCCAGGATCTTTATTGGGGGCTGTTCACAGAGGCACCTTCTGCCTGGCAGGTACCCAAATTCCAGACCCCCAGAAAAAGGCAGATATTCAACGTAAACCACGTTGTGTGTACAAACAGCTCAGGCACAGTGTTTGTACTCCTCAGTTAACAGAGGTGAAACTCTCCCCAAATCCAGGTTCTTGGACACCAGCCAAGGGCCAGCCTTGTAAGCTGGGCTTTCAAATCCAACATCCAGGCTTACTCTATGAACTCTTTACTGCACACTGACCATAAGGAAATGATGATATACTGACAAATTCTTTTGACACCTGAGTTCTGCTCTCAGATTTTCTAGTTTGAGTGGAGCTGTAATAGTGGTCAGGTAAACCAGAAACTGGAAAGGGAAGAATTAAGGGCTCATGAGAGAGGAGATTCAGACAGGGGTGATTGACATGCAGCGTGGTAAAAGATTAGGGGGAGACGGCGGGCCATTTGGCTTTGTCAGGAGATGAGAATGAAAACAAAGATTAGAGATTGGCCAGAAAGAGCTAGCAGTCTTAGAATTTGTGGCCTCCTCTAACTTTAGAGATTTATGTCTATTATTTAGGCTTTCTCAACCTCAGTGCTACTGATGTCTTTGTTGGGGTGAGTGCGGGGGTCTGTCCTGTGTATTGTGGGATGTATGGACATCTCCACCCACTAGATGCCCATAACACCTGACTCCCTCCCCCCCTGGCCCCTCCCATTGTGGCAACCAAAAATGTCCCCAGACATTGCCTATTGCCAAATGTCCTCCAGGGAAGGTGGTTGAGAACCACACTACTAACACAAGATTTACAATAAATAAATTCATGAAGATCTGAGTTTTATATGTTTAAATGGTTTACTAATATCTCACATTTACAGTAGTTTCTATTAATAAGGCTCTTTAATATGGTTTTAGCAACAACTTCGTGAGAGAGCTAGGGGTATTTTATCCTCATTAGAGAGATGAAGGCAATGAGACAGAGGTTAAGTCATTTTGCCATAGAGCAAAGAGAAAGTAGTCATCGTAGTACTAGTAGTAGTAATAATAGTATTATTATTATTAACAGTAGATACTTTATTGAGTGCCTACTATGAACCAGACATTGTTTGAAATGCTTTACAAGAATAAATTTTAGAACAAGCCTAAGAAGTGCTATCATTACGTTGATATTACAGATGAGGAAATTGAGGCCAGAGAGGTTAAGAAACCTGCCCAAAGACACACAGCTAGTAGATAGAAGAGCCAGGTTCAAACTCAGGCTCCAGTGCTGTCGTGACCACCAGGCTGTGGATAAAAAGCCCAAGGTCTTGGATTCTTGCTCTCATCCAATAGTGTTTCTCATTCCTATCTCTGTGGAGGTCGCCACTTGCTTACACTGCTGTCTTCACTCTGCCCAGCTGTAGGCTACTGGTTTGCATATAACTTTTCCTATATTCTTATCAACCGAATCTCACAGAGATAAAAAAAAAAAAATTGCAAGTGTTCTTTCTGTGACCTAGCTTAAGCTATTTCAGACGTAGTCTTCTGTTATTATCTTGATTCTTTCTCTGTTTGTTTTGAATGTAGCATTTCATGGCAATCTGGATCTGTTGCAGCTGTCAGCCTAGTCTTGATACATACACTTCATCCAATTTCTGCACACTTCAGCGAAGAGACTTCTATTTATGATGCTTAAACATTTCACGATATTCTTCAGCTCTTTCCACCAGTTCCCAATGTCATATATGTCGTATTGCCACCATTAAGTTATATTTTCCAGGAAATTTGTTCATGTACCAATTCACCCACCTCTTCTTCGGTATGCTTTTAAATGTTTTTCCTCGTTCCCTTTGAACATCCATTTCTCTTGCCCCCATGCCTTCTGTGCTGTGTTCTTTAAAGAATGAGAAATGTCCTTCATCGAGGCTTGTTGAAGAAATCTTATTTCCTTAAGATTTCTATTCAAGATATCTATTTTAGGAAGACCTTCTACAATATTTGGAAAGATCTAGAATGAACTGTATAGTAGCATCAGTTAATTTTAACATGCTTTGCTTCTCAGTGTCTATGATCCTACAAGGGACCACTGGCCCTCCAGTTTATTCTGTGTCTGGTTTTCTTTTGCAGGTGGGGTGATGGGTGAGCAGGAGTTGACACCATGGCTTTAGAGTGTTTTTGGATTGGCTAGATGGAAATTACTTCACGGACATGATAGTGAGAAATCCAGGATTTTCAGATATGTCAAGTTTGGCAAAATTAATTAGGTTTCTCCAGCTACTGTGATTATTTAAGTGAATGCAGTGTGTGCTGCCATTTCTGTCATTACACTCATTTCTTCTGAGTCTTATGCTTCCGATTCATGAGACTGTTCCACTCCCTCTTGTTTGTTAGGCATTTTTGCCCCCAAGATTTTATTCTCTTGAATTTTGCTAGCTCTGAAGGTAACTTGGATCTCCAAAGCCTCCAGTTCTCATCTGTTATAGTACTCACGATTCCTAGGGATTTCGGATATGAATTGCTTCTTCCCACTCAGCTTTTATTATTTCGGTTATTGACACTAAGTTAAACTTTTTGTCTTAGATCAAAACTTGGGATAATTTCTTCCTGTTCTGCCTCTTTAGAGAAGTCGTGTTAGATATAGATGAACTCACTATTAGAAAATTATTATGTTTTAGAATTGAAAAGGATATTGGAAAAAGTGCGAAACATGGCCATCTGTTTATAGTGCTCGATATAATTGCACAGCATGTTAGTAGCTTTGCTGCTTTGGCCACCAGGGCAGCAGATTATGTCTTTTGAAAAAAACCCCAGAAGCTTAAAAATTGTTTTTTTTTCAGCATAACCTTTGTTCCAAATAGGACTTAGTATGAGATGCCAATATCTAACATATATGAGGTGTTTTATTTATATGCATGTATTTTATCAGTTCAAATCTATTACCTTTTCTTGTTGTAAAGTAAATGGTGAGAAAAATCAGATTATTTCATGAAATGAAACTTCAGAACGAGAGGTACAGGTGGCAAGTGAAGTTTTCTTAAAAAAAAAATAGAATTATTTTTAGCTGGTGTGGAGGAAATTCATGTACTCACAGGCAAGTAGTTGCAGATTGTATATCCCCACCCCCGAGTTCATGTTTCCATCTCTGTTTAAAAATTAAGCAGAGTTTTTAATTAAACATGAATGGCAGGAGAAGGTTTTCCCCCTCAAAGGCTGCCCCCAAACTGAGTTAATGTGTAAGTTAGTACAGTAGGGTTTCAGTGGACTAATTCTGTAACACATTTGAGAGCAGATTTTTATTACGGTGTTTAAAGCAGTTAAAAAACATATATAAAAATTTTCAATTAAACATCGTGGTCCTCCGAAAATCTCTGTGAAACTTTATTTTACAGAATGTATTTTGAAAAAAAAAAAGTGCTGCTATTATTTTAGCTTTAAAGTAGAGCCATATGTAGTTGCTACATATTAAAGTCCATCACTGTTCAACTTTCCAGGACTGACTTGTAAATCTTACAGAACACACTGACATTGTCTGTCCAGCCTCACGTGTCAGGAGCACAGTTCAAAAGTGGCCCCAACGGGTGTGGCCGACGCAGAGGCTGTGACTTTGGGGTAAAGAGAAGGGGAGACCTCGCCTTCTATGGCTTCCTCGCTCGAATCAATAACTCTAGTTTTTACCGACATTCAGAACAAACTCGCCTATCTCGTTTCTCAGTCTGGGTTAGAAGGAGGAAGCCAGAAGAGACAACCGTGGAAGGCAGAGAGCGGAGTGTGAGAAATGGTCCCTCGCTGTCTCTCCGTTGTCACGTCCGATTAGGCCATCCCTGTCTTCGTTAGCTGGAAAAGCACGACTGCCTCGTGTCATGATCTGACGATATCTATTAGGAGGCCCTAAGAAATCACGATAAAATTTAAATTAGGTGTGTGTACGCCCTAAGAAGGCAGGAAAATTATGTAAAAGTTTTTTGAAGGATGTTAATTAAAATAGTTAAAGATGCATCTGGTAGGTTGTAGGATTTCAACTTCTGTTATCTGGAAACTTGACTTACGTGGGACATTTAATTGCTGAAGAATGCAAGAAAAACGAGGCATTAATGTATGTTTTCCCACCATGAATTTGACTCCACAGGGCTACAAAATATGTTTAATCCTCACTTCAGAAGTGCTGGTGTCCTTTCGTAGCTTGGTTAGAGTTTATCTGTGTCGACAAGAGATTACTGCCTCAGCTTTCCAGGAACAGGGAGGCCGAAAAGAACCTTCTACAGAATGAGCAGAGTTTGAAACAGTGAGGCCGAGAGGAGGACTCCTGAGACAGCGCGACATGAGACGCGGGGTGGATGTCACCAGGGAGGGGGACTCTTTGAGGAACGGCTCTGAGTTCCACAGCTTTTGTGGTGACAGAGTTGCAGCCGCTAGAAATGTCCCCTCAGTGCTGTGAATCGGTGTTTGAGCCCTCGCCCACACATGGCAGCAAATGCCTGCGTGCTTGGGTACGTGTGACTATAGTGTGATACGACACGACACGGTACGTGTGACTATAGTGTGATACGACACGGCGAAGCTTTCCTATCGCCTGGCCTGAGCTCTTAGGCTCTGGCTGATTGCTGTGTCCCCTCTCTCCTGTCTTCCTTCCTTCCTTCTCTCTTTCTTCGCTCCTTTTCACAAATATTTATTGAAGTCATACTATGAGCCAGACACTGGTAGGTGCTGAGTGCGCTCTGACAAAGGACAGGGCGGCCTGTTCTTGCTGCCACAGAACTTTCCTCGCGTGTGAGAGACGCGTCAGCGGGAGCGCACAGATGGAGACGATAAGGTGGATAATGGGGAGGGAAGGGCATCCCAGGGCGCGTCTGAGCGAGCACGAGGGCTTCCTGAAGAAAGTGACATCTGAGGCGAGACCTGAGAGATAAAGCGGGGTAAGCCAGAGAAGTGTGATGAGAAGGATGAGTGTTTCCGGCCAGCGGAACAGCCCGTGGGGGAGGAGGTGGGAGGGACAAGGGTGAACTCCACGGCCAGAGCATGGAGTGTGAGCGAGAAGTCTGCGGAGGGCTGATCTTGGGGGAAGGTGGCAGGCTGGACTTTATTCTCCGATCAATGGGAAGCCATTGAAAGGTTTTCCTCAGATCGGCATTTTAGAACCTTCGTTTTGGCGATTCAGATTGGAAGGGCAAGACCGGCAGGTGTTGTAGTTACCCGAAAAAGAAATATGGTCTGTAATGAAAAAAAAAATGCAGTGGAGACATAGAGAAGTAAATGTGATTGAGCCATACTTAGGAGATAGAATCGACAAACTTGGTGATCGATTGATTGGATGTGTGAGGAGTCAGGGTTGCTCCCAGGTTTCTGGCCTAGGCAATTGGGCACTAATAAATGAAAGTGAGACTATGGGCAGACTTGTTTTGGGGGCAGGGTGGCATGAAGGACAGTTGAGTTTCAGACCGGTCGATTTCGTGGTGGGTATGAGATACACACACGTGGAAATGCCAATGGATCTGAACTTCAGGAGAGGACGCTGGGCTAGTGATACAGACTTGGGGTTAATTAGCATTTATACAGGGCTTGCCCAAAGCCATGAGAATGAATGAGATCAACGGAGAAGAGCCCACGGGAGAGAGAAGGGAGAGATAGATCTGGAAAAGCCAGGTCGGCAGTGCCTGATGACCCAAAGGGAAACCAAAAAAGGGCATTTCAAGAGGGAGAGAAAGCTATGCAAGAGGAAGACCAAAGATGTCTGCTGGATGTGTCCACGGGAAGTCATTATAACTTTGACCAGAGAAACTTCTGGAAACAGAAGCTAGAAGCCAGAATGCATAAAGCTGAGGAGAGAGATGAAGAGATGAGCAGGGACAGTGAGTTAGGCCTCTTTCTCAGAAAGTGTGGCTCATGGAGAGAATAGATTCTACCTGCCACTTGCTAGAATGGTGTGTAGGGAGGGACAGTGAGAGGCAGGAGAGGCTTAGCCTGGAGGCTGATGGGAAGTAGCTCAGAGAGTGGAGAAGCTGAGGTTGGAATTTGGGGTGATAGTGGGAATAACCGGGCGATAGACTGTCATGAGCATGGAGAAGGGGGTGGGATCCAAATCGATGATAGAGAGATGACCTTGGCTCAGAGGAAAAACGCCTCTTTCCATTGTAACCGAAAGGAGTGATGAAACTTTTGGTGTGAAAGCATTGTTTTAGATCGTAATATTTTAATTATGTTCTTTAAAAAAAATCTCTCCACAGACACTACCCAAAGCAGTCCTTCACGACGGTGGCAGATACACCCGAGAATCTTCGCCTGAAGCAGCAAAGCGAATTGCAGAGTCAGGTAATTTCTAGAAGGCCTGTTTTCGTTGCATTGGTGCTAACTGTCATTCGCAAGGCTGGCCGCTCGTCTGAGCTCCTGTCACCGTGCTGTTCGTGCTGGGTCACCAGCCAGCGTGGAGCCTGCGGGCAGGCCTGGGTGGGCGTGCGGGGCGAAACCACCGAACATCTGCTGTATTCCTGGTCCCGGATTGTCCCTGTATTTTCGGTTCTGTTATTCACGTGGGACTGTGGCAAGCAAACGAGTTCTGGTCAGAATACGTGTTTCCCAACAATATTGATTTATTTGGTCCTAAATGTTTAGAAACATTTTATAAATAGCTTTCCCACACCGCATATGTAGGGGAAACAAGAGGTGTTAACTTGACCCAGTTGCAGAGCGTGTGGGGCTAACACCCTGTCTGTGTATCTCACACCAGCCACTAGCTTTGTTTTCATCCTGTCACTTTATTCATATTTCTTTCATATGTCACACTGACAGCATGAACAAAGATTAGAACACCACACTTGGCTCCCAGTCAACCATTTTGGATGGAAACCTGCCTTCAATATGGCGAGACCAGGGATTTGAAAGGCAGTGCTTTTCGCAGAGACAGCCAGTCTCTTCTGAAGAAATCTGGGGTACCCTCGTTCAGTGATGTTGTCTTGCCTCAGCTCTCGCCAGCTATGGCACGGAAAGGTGCTGGGTCATGATGCTGCAGCCCGCTGGTCACCGGGGTGCAGGCACCCTCGTTTCATTGCAGTTTATTGCTCTCGCGGATACTGCATTTTTTATAAATGGAAGGTAAGACCCTCCACCCGCTAAAAGATGATGATTCGCTGAAGGCTCGGATGATGGTTAGCGTGTTTTAGCAGTGAACTATTTTTCATTGAGGTGCGTAGATTGGTTTTTTGGACACAATGCTATTGCACACTTAACAGACTAAAATATAGTGCAAGCATAACTTTTAAATGCATTGGGAAACAGAAAATGTCATGTGACTTGCTTTATTGCTATATTTGTGTAAATGCTGTGGTCTGGAACCGCAGTATCCCTGAGGTTTTCCTGGGAAAACAACACCGAGGAGTGGATGGCGGGGGAGGATCGTGTCCTCGTCCCCCTGCTGCTGTTCATTGGTGGGGACCTTGAGCCAGACACTCAGATTCCTTGTGCTTATGTAAAGTGAGACAGTCTACCTTGTCTTGTCTACTTGTCTTGAGGGTGGCTGCAGGCATCCAGCTGTTAGGTGTGAAAGCATTTTGAAAAGAAGATTGTATGACTGTAGAGGTTTATTATTATTATTGTTGTTGTTGTTGTTATTATTGTTATCCCTGAAAATCCTTCCTATGGAAAAGGGAGAAGAGCAGAAGGTGTGAAGGAAAGAGATGTCTAGCTGATAATCTTGGAAAACATCAGGATGTAGCCATCCTTAATGAGAGTAGTGAGGTCTCAGTTGCACCAGGGTCTAATTATTTCCTTGCAAGTTTATCTGATCACAGGGGAGATGGTAGTTTCTGTCACCCTCTTCTGAGGGACTTGGGACTACTTCTCAGTCCATTTAATTAGAGGAAATATAACTCAAGGTAGAGATTACTGTTGGTTAACAACACCATGAAGACTTGGTTGGCAGTTAGTTTTCGGTTTGTGTAAAATGCTAATTTTTGTGTGCTAAGCCATTAGTTCAAAAACTTGAGTGCTGGCCAAGGAAAGGCACTGTTACAGAGCCGGCAAGAACACCCTTTGCTCATTCACACGGTGGAGGCTGCCAGGGCTTGGCTTAGTCTGTGCAGATCCAATATGCCTTTCTTCTCATCAAGTTAGGATTAATTAGATAATTCTGCAGAAGTACTTCAAGCACATTGTAAAACAGAATTAAATCAAGCAATCAAATATTTGTTTCCTGCCTATTACATGTCCTTGTTCTTTGCAAAAGAATTTATAATTAGTTAATCCTCTCTTCCCAGAGCTCGCAGGGCGTCTGAGGAAACAGGACTAACACACTTTCCCAGAGCGACTGTGTTTAATTTATAGTAAGGATTCATGAAGGGAAATGTGAGCGTGGGCTCGATTGCTTAGTGCTCTGCGCTGGAGTGGGGATTTGACTGGAGCCTTGAAGGTTGAGAAAGGATCTGCTATAAAGCCCTGTCTCCTTCCTCTGGATGGCTCTCCACTCCCTGCCGTTGCTTCAATTAGTGCTTATAGGTGCCTTCAGCTTAGCCCAGGAATAAGAATGTCTTGTGTCTTACCACGTGCTCGATTCTAGAAACGCAAAGGAAAAAGGACCTGTTTTATGAAAAGCTGAATTTATTCCCCCTCATGTGGCAAGCTTTAGAGGCAGCAACACACAGATAGTGAGAGGCTGGTGGGACGGGGGCGAGTAGAGGTATGCACAACACGCCATGGGTTCTCCAGGCAGTGGTAGGGAGGGTGGGGAGTCATCGGATTCTCGGAAGGATTTTTCTCAAATGTCGTCTCCTCTAGATGGGAAACGTAGGACATTATCGGGCAGACAGTGGGGGAGAAACAACTCAGTTCAAGAGACACACGCTGAATTGCGTTAGGCAGTGGGTGGACGGAGTGTAAAGGCATCATCACGACCATCAGTCTTACTATATTTAGGGCACAATTCTACATGTGTTATTTAATCTCAAAGAGCCCTATGGAGGTGTTGAGTATTATCCCTATTTAGAGGAGGCACTCAGCCTTTAGAGAACATAGACGACTTGCCCTTGCAAACTTAGTAAAGAGTTGAACTTGAAATAGAATCTAGGTCTGTGAGCCCCTAGGATTTTTAACCAGTGTTTTGGTCCCTTTACTCAGGGAACACGTAGAAAGGAGATCTGTAAGCAAAAAATTGCAGTACAAGGTGATAGTGTGTGTAGTATTTGTAAAGGTAGAATTTTGCAAAAAGTGCAAAAGTCACACGAAGGAAGATGTCCTTCTCCTCACCGTTATTATTATCCTCCTTTTTTCTGGGTGAGAGATGGAAGCACTTCTACAAGTGAAAATCTGTTTTTGCAAAGGCATGGAAAGATACCTGTCCTAACGGTACCATTCCGTAATGGCAACTGATTTGATTTTTAACATATTGAATGATTCGCTTCTGAGGCAGAGCATTTCCTTCGAGTTTTGATATCAAGATTTCTGAATAGCTCAATGATTTTGGTGGAAATTGACTATTAAATATTTTATTTACTTGTTTTGATAATTTGTGGTGCTAAATGAGTCAAATCTGTTCATAACTCCAAGTTTTGACATTCTGAAATCCTTTAGAATTGTTTGGTTAAAGCCAATTCTTTTCTTTCAGCTCATTAGCTTTCCAAATGAGCAAAAATGAAGGAAAAACAAAAATTAATTTTTAGTCCAACCCAGACAGTTATTTATAGTTACATGTTATCTTTTTCTGTCCTCTCTCTCTCTCTGGGTTATAAACACTGCCAGCATATTTTTTTTTTTTTTTTTGCTTAAGCGTTAGATCCTCTCAAGCTTTTTTGGGATCTGTATTGGGTGTCAGGTAGTTCCAATAAAATGATGCGAAATATTGGAGAATAAGCAAGCAAACAAGTTAGCTTTTCAGAACTGGAGATAGGCAGTGGCTTACAGGCATTATCCAGCTTGTAGATGACTGATGGCGTGTGTACTTGGCCAGCTACTGGTTGTGATGGACGTGGACTGCCCTGGAACTTAGCAGTTGAGAGACGGAGGGAGGAGGAGAAGAGGGAGGGAGGGAGAGAGAGAGAGGGAGAGAGAGCGCGCACACTTCTGTGAGTCACTAGCTAGTTCCTGTTTTATCACACATCACAGGAGGAGCTGCTTCAAAGAAACGACATAAATGGTGGTTAGGCGCCCCCACTGGCCCACAGTAGCCCATTCAACAAGGGAGCAAAAGGACAACTTCGCTTCTAGTAGCAACAGTAACATTTCACTTCGCGTGTAGGGCATCGAGCTTTTATTGCCTGCCTTGGGACGACAGATCATCGTTTCTAGGAAAGTGAGCCCCGACTTCCCCAAAGCTCTGCCTTAAGAACTAAACTTCTGGAATACTTTGTAAATTGAGGAATCCCCAAGCTTCAAAAATTTAGCAAGATGAAAAGCCCCCTTCAGGAAGACATTTTCTCAACCTATTTTAATATTATGTTGTAGCAAGTGTTTCTTTTGTCACACTGCGTAGCATACCTTTATTGGAAGAAAAGGCAGAGATGTTTTGAGTGCTTTGGATTGGGGTCTGCAGACTTCTTAAAGCTGTGGAAACGATTCTTCAAATGGAATTTGGGATGTTAGCCACACCGCCCCCCCCCACTAGAAAAGAGAGCAAAGTGGGGCTGTTGTGGCTGAATGGGGGTCCAAACCTCATCCGTGTGTTTGCCTCACTTCTCCTCGTCCCCGCATCCCAGGGCCTTGGGTGACGGTCATAGGAAGCCCCGTGTCCCTATAGGGCCAAGTTCTGAAAGCCACTGCTCAAAATGAAGACGGAATGTTAGCCACTTCCCGCTTAGTTGTTTATGGGATTGGCTTAACTGTGTGCAAGCATGCTGAAAATAATAGAGACATTGCTCCTGAATGGAGTATGTGTAATTTATGAGTGCTGATAAGATGAAAGATCGAAAATGATTAGGATATGAAAGGATAGAATGCAAATCGCTCTGGAACCTTTGAGTCCTCATTTTGTAATCCATGTGGGTTCTTTTTTAATCTTCCACATTTCTGTGGAGGCATAAAAGTCACGGCTCATAGGGAATAGGATACAGGATAGAATGAAGGGTCAGAAAGTGACTTTTTTTTTAATGGGGGAACATAATAGTTAAACATCTTTGTGGGAGAAATGAAGACACCTTCGGAAGTTCAAGGAGGCAGTGTGATGTCATGCTTTCTCTTGCCCTGGCTTGCCCTTAGCATCTTTCTGTACCTCCTTATTCTGTGTTCCACTTCAGGAGAGTTCTTCTCAGTTATCTTGCATCTAACCATCTAGTAAGGTGTTAAATAATTACCCAGAGCAAGACTCAAGCTTCTCAGGTGACAGTCCCTTTTTAACAGGGTATCACTGAAGACTGACTTCCTTTGAAGTGATGAATCCCCAACTGTGAAACTTTGGTGACTCTCCAAAAGGCAGTCGGAGAGCTATTTTGGATAGCATCCTCTGTACGATTCAAATCCAATTCCAAGGGCCCCCATCCTATTACAAATTTGACCTAAATTTTATTTGCCACCAGGCACCAATCGTATGCCAAATTCTGTGCTAGATACTGGAGATGCCACAGTTAGCAAACCCATATAAAGCCCTCGCTCTCAGGGGGTTTATGGTCTGGGGGGAGAGGATGATAATAAATTCACAAAAGGAGGTAAAATTGCAGCGGTGACAAGAGCTGCAGAGAGAGCTGTGTGTATTCTAATTATGTTCCAAAACATTTTCAGGGAGTTGGGGGCCTGGGTACTTTCCTGCAGACAGATATGTATGGGAGCTCAGAGTGGTCGACTGCATCCTGCCCAGCTGTGGATCCCGTTTCTAAATGCAGATATACAGACAGACACACACACACACACACACACACACACATACATTTTTTCCATTTCCAGTTTAGCTGACTCTCTGCTCTCTGCCGGGTCCTCTTCTCATCTCTCGTCTCATCCGACAACCTCAGACTTCTAAACAGGAAGACCGTCTCTCCAGATGCTTTTCGTTGGTAATCCTTGTATTTTGCTGATCTTAGACGAGAAGCCTTTCGTACTTGCCTTTTAATTTTCCGTTTTCTTTGAACCTCATTCTGGCAGCTTTATAGTTCCCATCTTTTGATTTTTCTCCATTTAATGCTGTATTCTGATCCCATGGTGATGCTTCTTACTTCCCACAATCAGTGCTTTCTCATGTATGTAAAGGTAAAAGTTCACAGGGAAAAGCTTCAGCATGTTCCTTTTCAAGGTTGGGAGTCAGTGAAAATGATGAGCAATTATGTTTCACGTATCGGAAGGGCTGAATGTGAATAAGAACTTCAAAAGAGAAATATTAATTCACTCGAGGTGGCACGTTTCTTTCAGGGCACGTAACATGCTGTGCAGATGTTAACTCTAACCCCCACAGTTCCGCATAAGTCAGATTGTTTTTCTGTTTTCCTTCTGGATAAAATGATACAAGAGACAAAAATGCCAGTAGTGACAGGCAGGAAAATAACCACGATGTTTTGATTCGCTGCGTCATGACGGCGTTTTAGAGCCTTTCATCACAGGGGCCTGGTCTTCCCCTCACCCGTACTCTTCCCATCTGTCCTCAAAGTCCCAGCGCAGTGGGCCTTCAGTGCCCTTCTGGCTCGTCCGGTGTCCACTTCTATCGTTGCCACAGCTCCTGGTGGGGGCTGTGCATGCTGGAAGTCCTAGAGTCTCCAGGAATCCTCCAGGCAGAGGACCAGTCACTCGCATCACTTGCAGACGGTCTACACGCTGTTTGGTCTTATTGTGTGGGCCGGAATCATGAGTACAACAGCTACGATGAGGAGAATATTTTAAAAATATTAAACCGGTGTGTTGTTCATCTTTCTCTGTTGTAAGTCAGGATCTGCTGTGCCACCCTACGCTGCGGGTCCAGAGAAAGAAGAGTGAACTCTGTTTGGGGAAGGAGGGAATGTGGTTTCACAGGGAGGCGATGCCAGCCCCACCCCTGGCCATGGTAGATTGTAGGAAGCAGTAGAAAAATCTGAGATTGAAGTGTGACTTCCCCTCTCTCTCTTCTGGCTGAAGTCTCCAAGAGGGAAGATGGCGAGGCTATCGATAGGTGGAGAGAGAGACAGAGAGAGAGAGAGAGAGAGAGAGAAGCAGAGAAGACCCCCCTGTGAGATGTACTCCCAACTCCCTTCTGCCTTGGCAATGAGCCCGGGCCTCTGCAGCATGGTGGGCAGGGGAGAGCCTGAGTTCCGTTTCCGTATCTCAGTCTCTCAAGTGGCTTAGAAGGAGACAGAAGTTCCAGTGCACCTTTTGGAGTGATATCATAGGTCCTGCCAGGGAGCTGGCAGGGACAGGGTCACTGTAGCTAGGGCGGGGTTACGCAGGCCAGGAATAGTGCTAGGACCTCACGAGAAGCAAGGAGGGAAAGATCCGGCAGATGAGACCACCGGGCCCTTTCTGAGCCAGAGGAGAATGCACCAGGAGGCCACCAGCCTCAGTCTTCAGCAGGGCACCCAGTGACCAAGGAGACAAGGGCATGCTCCTGGGGCCAAAGGAGGTAGGGGAGAGAATGAGAGAATGTGGGCATGGATCTGACACTTTCCTCCTTCTTCAGTCTGAGGTCACCAGACTTTTCCCAGCTCACACACACTTAGATGCCATTTCGGAGAGGAGCCAGGAACCAGGAGTTAAGTCTGAATTTACTCGCGTTGATTGTTGCAGTCATTGAATGGGATTAATGGATGGGACTCAATTTAGTTAACTGTCACTTCAGTGCTATAGAGACTTGTGAGGAAGGGCAGAGTGGCTATAGGAAATGAAGATTTGCTTATTTACCTAATTTTGTATCTCAATTCATTGTAAGTCAATTGCTAACCTTCGATTTTATTTGCTAAAGTTGTAGCACTAGACCAGCCATCACAAGCTCTGGATTCTAGTCCTGCCTCAGCCACTAAATATGAGTTTGGGCACCTCTGACATTTTCAGGGCATAACATAATGTGCTGTACTAAATGATCCCTAAAATTCCTCATAGTTGTAATGATCTTGATTATAGTATAAAAACATTCTGCAGTCACATCTCAAATTCGTAATATAAGACTCTGAACAAAAGGAACCACTGTGCTTTCTTTTCTGCCAAAATAATAACCAGCTCTGCCATTTCATTTGGTCGTTCTCTAGATGTTGATGGAAGGTTGTAACTGGGAGATCACACAGGCAGATCTGAGGAAGTTAATGGGCAAATCAACTTCACCTTCGGAGCTATGTCTAATTTTGCACTAAACTCGTTTAAAAACAAGAGGACAAAAGACAGAAATCGCTACAGTCATGCATTCACTGATAGCAACTAGTCTTGCCTTTAGTTGATCTATTTTTCAAATTTTTTTATGTGGAAATAAATAAAATAACTCTATACATTAGTATACTTTTAGGAAATGTCTGAGTTATTTTGAGTCACTTCCTTTAGGCTTTCTTATTTTAAATTTTTTTCTTGAATGTCTTTGATTACGTGGTAGCTTTTGAACTTTAAAAGTTGGTCTCGTCTCTGTACAGTGCTATTTGTTCCTTACCACCCTTTTTTTTTTCTAGAAGCAATTCGTTTTGCTGAGGCCCACAACCTTGAGCCAATTCGGTCCCTCGAGGATGAAACACGATTTTGCTCAGTGCAGTGTTTCTTTGCGCTTCCTCACAGACACCCAAAGCCATCACTCACCCAAAGCAGTCCCATTTCATTAAGTTCGTAGGTGCAGGAAGGGTCTGAGTATTTCTTCATACTTTTAATTTCCTAATGTATTTTTTGAATAGAGGATGCTGCCCCGAAACCAATGCCTCGTGAGGGAATCAGGCAAACAAAAACCAACTTTGCAGTAAAATACCAGATTCAGGAAAGGCTCTCAGGAGTAACTCCAAGGGTAGCCAGAAGCACACAGTAGGCCTTGTTTGTACTCTGAATGTTTCAGCTCTCCTAAGGTACCTGTGTTTTCTTTTACCAGAAATGATCTGATCTAATGATCACTTCGTATTGTGTCAGAACTTTGCTTACGGCTTCCACGGACTTCAGAAGTGCTGCCGCTTGAATTCATAGGGCGGGGCCTTGTAACCACGGGAACGGCTCAAGAAATTCTGTGCAGAGAGATGACTAATTGGCTTCATTTTTTTCAAAAAGCTTTCATTGGAACAATTATGGTATTGTGTTCTGAAAAGACATCTCTCCTTGGACTTCCGAAAGTATTGGTTGTGCTTTTTTAATGGATTGTTTCTCGTTGCAAAATGTTGAAAGAGAACAATTGGAATTTCCCTCTCTTCCTTCATTCCACCCTGCCTCTTTCTTGATTTCTGGTGAAGTTAAAAGTCAGGATGATGGTCAGTTGGAAATTAAGGCAACAGATTTGATCCCAACTAGGGAAATTTTCTGGGTCCACTTTGACTGACGCTCTTGTGTTCCTATTTGTGTAGAATTGTTTTTTTTATTTCAAGGGAAATCTATAATCTCTAAATATCTTCAAAGGAAATCTCGCAAGCATCTTTGGCTACAGATTTAGCTTCCTAAGCACACAGTACTTTTAGACACTAAATGGCTAAATGCACCAAATTTAAATTCTTACTTAAACTAGAGAAATGAAGAATAGCGAAGCCAAGAATCCGATCCTATATTTAATTAAGCAAACAATCTTAACATTCTTTCACAGATTTTTTTTTCCCCCTTTATCTCTAGAATGGCTGTAATGCTTATAAGCCATTAAAATGAAAACTTAAATGTGTAAATCTTAACTATGTTTCTGCTATTAGACAGAGAACATATTCTTTACAAGAGTTCCTTAGAACTGGGTAATCTCCAAGGCTCTGAGATTTTTCATTCTAGAATATTTTATTTTCTATGGGAATACCACTTAAAGTCTTAAGTATGTATATATACTCCATATAATATATAATACATATAAAATGCTTACATGGATATATGAATATAATGCACACATATTCGACATGTGAATATTTATTCACATTATATATATGTATTTTATGCACATACCTGTGCATATACATATATACACATACACAAGAATGTAATAGCACTCATTTGGAAAGGACAATATTCAGAAAACAGTCCCCTCGAAAACCTGAAAGACCGAGAAACCACGAAGTGCCTTTTCTCTTTTGATATTAATGGCTAAGTGTGATTTAATTCACTGCTGGAGACCCAGACAGTTGTGCCATTGCAATCTAAGTTCCCATCATATAAATTAGTTTTGCAGTTCCCGTGTCTTTGAGTCATTCCATATGTTTTAAGAAGTAGCTAAAATGAAAAAGTATTTCTGGAAGTGAGGTATGGAGTTCTTTTTCAAAATATCTTCTTTCCCAGAGGACAGATCACTCCACAGCATGGTGAGCAGAGATGTAATTAAAGCTTTACCTGTTCTGATGGGCCTTACATGATGCGTAGTTTGTATATTAATTTAATATTTAAAAAAATAACTTTCCATTTTTGTCTTTTGTTTTCGATTTTAAACTAGAGGCTAGAGATCTTATTAATTTAATGGTTTTTATTTAATAATCATGCTAAGCAATTGTCAGGATTATATTATACCGTTAGATGAAATGTGATAATGTATGAAATGAAGCAGGAACAATAGAAGGTAATTTCATGAAAAACAGAATTCTTATTAAAATGAAGAATTAAACAGTTTCTTGAGAGTTAGACAGATGTCTTTCTAATTCTTTCTTGGCATTAATTACAAATCGAGAAAAATCATGGCATTCTTGATTTCAAACATTAGCTAGCAAAGAAATCTCACTTAAGGACCCATCCGCATTTCCTGTAACTTTTTCTGCGTAAAGCTGCGGCAGTTATTTATTGGTTTAATCTCCATTTACTGAATGCCTGCTTTGGTCAGGCCCTACTTGCTCCTGGGCGAAGGGTGTGTGTGGAGAGAATTCAGTAGCATTGGGGGGAAAAGGAGGGACTGCAGGAGACATGACGCCTGACTTAGAGGTGTTTACTGGGCCTCCTCAAAAGATATGCTCCCAACTTTGATAAACTGTTATTTTTTTCTATGTCCTATTTAGCTTTCCCCTCTCATTCTCCACTGAAATGTTTGAATTTCAAACAGTCAAACATTTTGAATGGAAGCCCCAAATGACTCTTTCTTTCTACACAGATCAAATGCCAACTGCTCTGAGAAACTTTATATCGTAGAAGAAATGATCTTTTCATCTTGTTTTGGAAATAGCTCTCCTCCCCGCCCCCAGCACCTGTGCCCTTTTGTAAACTATTTGTAAAGCTTCCTCCTTATTAAAATAATGTGGATCAAAAATGTTTTTGATTGCTTCATGGACACAGGAAAGATTTTTCCAATAAAATTCAATTTTTTTTTGCGGGGTTGGGGGAGGATTATCATCAGCAGAATCGTATCATGTCGTCAGCGATATTCCAATCCTCTTGCTATTCTCCAGACTCCGGAGGGGGGATTTCTAAGCTTTTTGGGGCCATAGACCCCTTTGGAAATTCGAAGAAAGTCATTGAATTTCTCCGTTGAAAAATGTACAAAAGCAAAAATATGCCAACGTTAGAATGTAATTGCAGGGAGTTCATGGGACAGTGAAAGCCATCCGTGGAATGCTGGAGAATTTCAAGCTTCAGGGGAGGTGGCCAGGCTGGCGCATGAGAGGAGCATGGGCTCAGAGGTCTAGCAGAGACCAGAGGATTGTCAAAAGAATCCAAAAAGACGATGGATTCCTTGCCTTCTAAGCACAATTTTATCTCGATTAAAATATTAACTCTCTGTGAACTATTACTGCCATTAAAAAAAAGCAATCTAGCAACAGCAGTTAGAACTTAAAAATACGTATACTCTTCGATTCTGCGGCTCCACTCCTGGGACTCTCTCCCATAGAAACAGAATCATCAGTATACAAGGCATACGTACAAGCATCTCTAGGACAGCACTGTTTGTAGTAGCAAAAAAACTCATCAACGAGATAATAGTAGAATGAATTACAGTAATCTATACCATAGACTATTAGGCAGCCATTAAAAAGGATGAATAGATGCCTTGGAGGGATGTCCATGAGGTATTATTCAGTGAGAAACACAGATACAGAGAAATGTATAAATTACAAAACTCCCTGTGTGCGTGCACGTGCATATCTATGTCTATTTATGTATATGTAGGGATTAAAAATATGGACGAATATATACTAGGCTGTTAATATCAGTTCTGGGAGCTTATCCATGAATTGAAAAAATAAAGGGAGGAAAAGATTGCAATAACCTAAATAAAACCACGTATATGATGGCATTAATGCATTTGCATACAATTATTTATATCTCTGTGGGTTGTAAAAAGAAATAAAATAATGATTTAGAAACATTTACTCATATATATTTTATGGTTTTACTTCTTTTGCAGTCAGTAACAGTAGAGATTTTCAGTTTAGTTTAGTGGGCCTTCCTCGGCCAACATGGCCAGCCTTGGTTCTCCTTGCTGACTTAGTAGATGGATTTCCCGTGACTTATTGTTCTAACGTGATTTGGTCTTTTAAGAAATGTTTATGTCATGTATTAGGCTTTGTGCTGGGAAGTTCTCAAAGAATGAAGACGTTTGTGTGTATGGGTGTGTGTGTATGAGTGTGTGTATATGTGTGGATGCATGTGTGTGTGTGTGTGTGTCCAAGTCAGGAACCGTTTACGGCTGCATTTGAGCTCATTCCCCTCAATTTGTTATTTATGTTAGTTGTGGGTGTGTAAAATGGAGAGCATATATACTACTCTCATGTTAGTAATCTAAGAGTTTGTTTGGAGTAACGTTTTGACTTTCTTTCTTTTGCTTGATTAAATGACCTATTGTCTAATTCTCCCAAAGAGCTCGAGAGAGAGAGTACTGAAAGGATTTTAGAGGAAAAAGAAGTGTGAGATGTTTTCTGTAGATTCTTAAAATTGTGGTTTCCTGTGTCACAGGTATTTGGTGGGCACGTTGAAAATGCTCATCTGTGGGCCTGACCTCAGACCATTGAGCAGGAGGCCTAGAAATCCACATTATTATTAAGTGCCCCAAGTAATTCTTACACACATTAATATTTGAGAGCCAGTTCTACCAAATTTTATTTCAAATATTGAGCCCTCCTGGCATATTTCCCCCAGAATTTTACCAGGACTTTTTCCTATCCTTGAGCTTTAGCTATGGAAAGCTTAGATATTTTGCCATGTGGAAATGGGTCTACATTCCCTGGTTTCTCATACTTCTTGTAGGATTGACGTATGTCTGTAAGGCTGGAGGAGTCCTGTGATGCTGTAGACAGGCTTCTGAAGTTTATGCCACTGCTCAGGTTCCAAGTCAAGGGAACATAGTTAAGAGAAAGGATGCTTTCATTCAATTTTGAAACATTTTGATATTTGACTCAGCAGATGCTCTTATAAAAAGTTTTGTAATATTTAAATGGCTTTTCATTTTCATCTTTTTGTTCATTAATGCTACCTACATCTTGGAGGAGATTTTATGAAGAGAAGATTTTTTTCTGACAAAATCGTTATTGCCAAACGTGTACAGTTTTATTTCGAATGTAAAGAAAGCAGTGCAGGTCAGAAAAAGACGAGCATGGTTTAAAAAGCCAACAATCTGATGGGCAAATTCAAATCTCTTTAACATGGGTCAGTAAATACATGTATTATAGACATATAGAAGAGAAAATTTCAGGTTACAGTGCATTTTGTTGTTTGTAACTACAGAAGCTAAACTGGAATTGGCACACATGTTGCAAATTTTTTGGAATTCCTGATTCTTTGGACTCCTTTTGGTTTATTAATTATTATTGGTTGCATTATAGAAACCAGAACTGAAAGTGTTTTTCAGATATCTAAGATTTTTTCCCCAAAATACATTTCTTCCCCAATGCTTTTACCTAAAACGTCAAAATAATTAAAGCTCATGTGAAAAGCAGAATTCTGTGGCTGTTTTCCTACATCCCTCTGTGATTGTACCTGTGTAGACAACAACCTTAGTGATAGTCTGATTAGAAAGGGCCCGTCTGAGAACCTTTTATCTCCACAGTGGGATGTATACAACCCCAGTCGATGGCTAGATACCTGTGACATTGTCCCTCAATCTATAATCATTGATCGAGGCGAGTTGGATTCAGAGCTATGGATTAGGTACCACAAGGGACAGTCCTCGTTTCTGTCTCTGAAGAATAATCCAATTCAGAAAGTAGTTCAAATGTTCATGTTCCATAACAAAGGGCCATTTCAACAGATACTAGGAAACCCACAGGAAGGGCGTAATGTGGGACAGGGGTGGAGGTGATGCAGAGCAGGGACACGAGTCGGCAGAGAAGCAGCTGAACAGGAAGAAGATACGGAGAAGGCACAGGTATAATCCATAAAGCGGTTTCCACCCGGAAGATGCCAGCTCGATGGTGTGGGCTGCCAGTCGGGTGAGCCTGTGCTCTGGAGAGTGGAAAAAGCTCCAGAAACACATGGTCGGGTCCTCAGTCGGGTGCTGAGAAAGCTACTGAAGAGTCATAGGGACCTTACAAAATGCGAAGCTTGGGGCAATTAAAGACACCCAGTGTGAGGAAGTTAGGAAGCTGGATCGGGGTGGTATCAATGAAAATAGAGAGGCAAAACCTAGTTACTTTTGGCGAAAACTGGATACCAGGGATAAGCTGGAAAAAAAGCCATAGAGTGAAAATACATGTGAGTCTATTAAACTCATACTCGTGGGTTCAATCGGAGACATTTTAAATGAGAGGAGAAACACTGGCTAGTAGTGGGGAGCAAACCTGATGAATTGTTTTTCAATCTTAAATTTTCTGTGCATTTACGATTTTAGAACTTCATATATATAATAAAATACAAATGCCATCTAACTGATCTTTGACATGATAAATAGTCTACATAACTTCGTAGGTGGCAAGTAAGTACTAGATGACTAAATCCTGTTGTTTATCTGGCAAAGTAATCTGCAGTTGTATAAGACGTTTTCTTCCTGCATAGGATACAAAGCTCTGCGACAATTATTTGTGAATAATTTTTTATGACTCACAATAGTAAGACTATTGTCAATTAACATTTAAAAGAACCGTGTTTCATCAACACGCAAGAACCTCCCACCTTCCCACAGTGGGGATATTTTTCTTTTGCCCAAAAAGTACCTATTTTTTTTTTTTTTTAAGAACTTGGCATTTATATACTAAACTAGTACTTTTTTTTTTCCTCCGGAAAGGAAAAAAGAAGTATGCTTAGAACAACCAAACCAACCAAACAAATCACCTTAATTACTACCTACAGAGAAAAAGAACTGGCTTTATTCTTCTTGTGTGTGTTTTGAGATCAATTCATATATGAGCAATAGTGATATTAGGAAAATAGAGAACCCATTTGGACTATCTGCTGTTGTGGGTGTAGAGAATGGTTACATCAAATTGCTACCTACCAGCGAGGAAACCAGTTTTTATTTTCTATTAGGAAGAAAAGGAAAAAAAAAAAAAAAAAAAAAAGACTGTTTTGAAGAGAGTGTTGACTTGCCAAGAAACGTTTGGCTTCAACAGTCTGTTCAAATGTGGAGTGCTAAGTTTGTCACCTCCTAATTGCTAAGATTTGGGCTTCACTAATAATGATATTATTTTCCTGGGCTTTTATTTCCCTGGGGTATCTTTGATAATGCCACACCTTACCCTGCAAATCAATTATTTTGGGAGTTTGTGAAAATATGTCCACCTTACAACTTGGAAAAATCTTTGAGTGGGAAGAATCTTTTAGCTGTTTCACCTCGTGACATCTCCAGCTCTCAGCATGTTCTGTGAAGTGTCTGGGGCACAGAGGTGTCCACTTCACTTAATACACACCCATCTTCCTCTTATACCAAGTCCCCCATCTCCCCATGGAATGGGACGGCCAGGCTGTGTCAGCTTTTTGTCAGCTGGCTAGCTCCAGTGAGGTAGGACCTGGTGTCCAGGTGTGACTTTAGACTAGCTTTTTCCTGATAATCTTCATCTCTCTGACACCTTGCCTGCTACTTTCTGGAGAGAAAATAGGATCTATAAAGGATAACAAGGGGCTCTTTGGTCAGCTCTCTACCATTCCTTTGTACTTCCTGTCTTCGTCCTCTGTCCTTGGCTCCCATCGTGGCTACTCACGACTGTGTGACCACTGCCTTCCTTTTCTCCCTTCATTACACGTGATTTCCCTTCAGTCACCAGCTTTCTTCCAGATCTTTGTCAGTCTCCCAAACGTCAGGGCACACAGAAACACTATAGATACATTATCTGGTGTCCTGTGCTCCAGAGGCCTTTGGTCACTTATATCCATGTGGGGGTAAGACTTTCTCCTTTCAGGACCCTTATTTCTGTTTACAATAAATATCTAACTCTTCTATCTCCAAATGTTCAGAGTTTAGATCTAAATAGACTCACTTGATTTTTTTTTTTTTTTTCTGCAGACATTTCACTCTCTCCTTTGCAAATGCTGGTGTCCTGCTTTATTCATTTCCCTAAGGAAAGGATTCTTTCTTCGGAGACCTCTGTTGTTTGTGGAAGGCCAGCATCCTGCACCCCTGTGTAGATGGGGAGGGTGATAGACTTTGTTTGGGCAACAGAAGCCACTTTTGACTGGGGACAGAAGTCAAACCAGCCCCCGGCCCCCATAGTGCAGCATCTGGGCATTAAGTGGAACCATCCCTCTCTAGCTGTGGCTTAGGCACCCCTGTCCCCCGCTCCCCGGGTGTGGCTGTTCACTTCCGCCACCTAGGGCTAAACCAGCACGTCCCAGCAGAAAGATAATCTGTCGTGGTGGCTACAGTTCTCTTTGGCCCTCTCTGCCTACCGGCCAGAATTCTTTCTGAATTAGAGAGTGACCAGTGGCAAGTGTGGTGACGCTGGCACAGGCGGACGTCCAAGATATAAACCCTTCACGGCTGCAGTTAGAGCTTAATTTTTTTAAACCTTTCATCAGAGAAGGAAGTACTTCCTAGTACATGGCTGTGTTGCTTGAAATCATCTGCCTGTGTCATCCTCATTATACTCCTCAGTCATCACGGGTTGCTTCGCATGAGCTTTTCCTACACCTCAACCAACGATGAAATTGCATTTCTTTGAATTGCAATTGAGTACAGATTATGATGGGAGAAAAACAGACATTAGAGGGGAGATGTTCATGTCTACGTCTGAACAAATGTGAAAAGCTTAACAGCCTCAGAGGCGGTTCAAGAAGAGATTGTAAGAGAACATGGAACCACGGGATTTCATGTCTTTAGATGTGGTTTTGACACGTGGCAGGCAAAACCCTTGGACTTTGCAAATCCTGGGTGTTTAAATTCTGGACAGTCCTTTCGGTGTGTATATCTTCTGGGGATGGGAGGATACAACATCACTGCTGGTTCTTATTTTTCTCTCAAGGCTCTGACATGCACTAGGCAATCAGTAAATGAGTGCTGAAATAAACTGGAGAAGTCTTTACTTGGGGACGTCTCCCCACTTTTTTCTTGCCCCCACACCTGGGCTCCTCCATAGTTTTTATATGGTTACTGGCAGTCCTGGGATTGGGAACCCTTTGGCACTGCAGATGGGAATAAGCGATTAAAACATCAGCCTGGGAAAGAGTTGCTCGCTTGGGCTTATGTATTTGGCTCTGACCTGAATACCTGGCGTGTTCCCTGATCCCAGACGGTTGACCTTGCCTTGTTGTCAGGCTTCCAGCCCCCGTCGCGAGTGTGACCAGCTCTTCCATGTCGTCCTGCAATCTCACCTTTGCCGCTATCCTCCCGATCTGTATACTGGACAGAGAGGAGTCACTCAGTGCAAAAGGAAGTGATCCACTTAAGTGACTTAATTGGGGCCAGTTGTGAATTCAGATTGTGGCTTTTAAGGGGCATCAGAGTCACATGTCACAGAGCGCTAAAAGCAAAGCCGGTTGGATTTTGAATATAAAATGCAGATACTAGGTATTAATGCCGTGTGCTTTATTACGATTTCTATTTTTCCTCACAGCCATCTGCTAGATTATGTATTTGTTTTTTTCTGATGTCAAATGCGAGACCTAGATATAGCATTTTTTGTTGTTGTTGTTCTGTCATTTCTCCTTCTCTCTTTTATCTGCACGATTCTCATCGCAGTCAGGGCCTGTGGGTTCCAAAAGCCTGTGTTGAGAGAGCTCCAGCAAGGATGGAGAGACCTCATCTTTGCTTCCTCCATGGGTTCCAGATGAGTGAATGAGCAAAGGGTTGAAAACAAAAACACACATTGTTTAGTGGGGGTTTACAACGAGCCAGTCATTTTCCTAAGGGCTTTTGGTATAATATCTCATTAAGTCTTCACAATAATTTTCTTAGGTAAGCATGATTATTCTCATTTCGTAGATGAAGAAGCTGCAGCTCAGAGAGATTGTGCAAACTACCTGGAGTCACACAGCTGGTCAGGGCCCTTAGTGGCATTTGGCCTCAGGTCCAAAGCCTGAGATGTTCCTTACTAGGCCAGGCTATTTCAATGTAGCCTTTATTATAAATGACATTTTGTGATTTCGATACCATATTGTAGCAGTGCTGTGACATTTCAGGTTTAAAATTCTCCAAATTCTCCTCACGAGGTAAAATTTTTATATTTGGGGTTTTTAAAAGTTATAAATTATGGTAAATACCTTATTATTTTATTTTATTCATTTTGGGGGTTCTTTTGGTCCTCTCTTTGATTTTTATCATCCCTGGAGGTTTTTAATACTTTTAATCGTTTAAGTTATGCAATAACTTTTTGGTTGTATGCCAATGATTTTAGCCAGTTTAACTCTTATCTTGATAGCTCTACTGTTTTGTTTGCTTTGTTCATTTAGGTTGGTATTGAGTAAATGTCTCATGTTTTCTGAGCTTACTGTTTTCTTATTCTAATTCTATATAGGCTCATATCATGCCTCTAATTTTTGAACTTTTTATTTCTATACTTCACTACTGCTGATCAGAGTATTTCCATTTAACTTGCAAAACCGATGAAAGAAGGTTAAATTATTCACATTTCAGAAACACTTTAAAAGTAGGTCCGATCATAGAAAATTCCCCATTGTGTTAGAAATTTGATTTTTTGGTGAGGAACCAGTTAAATACTTCAATATATAGTGTGTTGGAGAATCAGTGCTGCTCGCAAGTCCTTCAGAGTTGACTTTTATTGCCAAAGACGTTCTCCATCTCATCCCATCCTGTCTTTCCTTTCTGAGATGACTCAGCACCCCAGAGCACCCATTAAGTCCGTGACTGTTTCGGCGCTTCCTCTGGGAGCTTCAGAGCAGGGTGAATTGTGGTTTCTGACTTTACTCAGCACAACATTTCATGGGAGAGAAGCTAACCTTGTTAGTACCTGCTGAGTGAAGGTGACAGAGAGCACTAGAGGTGGTCTGGCAGGGTTCACAAGAGGTTTCTTTTTCTTTTTTTTTAATTGATGAAAATCCCATTTTTAATTCAATTTATCGGGGTGACGTTGGTTAATAAAATTATATAGGTTTCAAATGTACAATTCTATATAATACATGGTGCATATATTGCATTGCGTGTTTGGTAGATATATACAATGGAATATTACTCAGTCATAAGAAAAGATAAAATACTGCCATTTGTGACAACATGGATGGATCTTGAGATTGCTAAGCAAAATAAGCCAGACAGAAAGTGTTGAGAACCATATGATTTCAGTCATGTGGGATATAAACTGAAAGCAACAAGTGAACAAGACAAACAAAAAACTCATAGACATAGATAACAGTTTAGTGGTTACCAGAGGGAGAGGGAGAATGATAAAGAGGGTCGAATATGTGGTCACAGGGGTTTCCATGTGTGTGTATGCCTGCACACATCATGTTCTTTGTCCCGTGCTCTGCTGGTGCCAGAGGATTTAAGATCATTCTCAATGGAAGACACTTAGAGGATATTTATGAGTACAGTGAGATAGAAAGCGAGGCCTTTTAGAGGAAGAAGTGCCTTAGAGGAGGAACAGGGCTTTGACAGGTGGCAGAAGAGATGGCAGGGCCCAGGATATTGTAGGTGGAGCTGGGAATGCTATAGATGTATTCACTGGCCATCAGGGGACCTGTGACCCTACAGAAAAATCCAGAAGAGATCAGCCTGTTTGTAGAGCACCTGAAGGGCGTGCTAAGAAGGTTGGGCTTTATCGTTAGGTGTGGGGATCTGTAAGTTCCTGGGCAGATTTGTTGAAAATGATATTACAGAAAGATTAATCAAGTGGCAAAATGGATTGGACAGGAAGAGATTTGAAGTGAGAAGCCAAGTTAGGAATGAAAGTGCGTGATAATCAAGCAGAGAAGCAAGGGAATGGAAAGGAAGGGAGGGAAAGCTATAAAGGAGGCACATTACGAAGAGTGATTGTCTGTGGGGGAAAAGGTCGGGGGGTGCTCTTGGAATTTCTGTTGGAGGAGCGTATGACTGAAAAACCACATGGCGCTTAGGCAATGTGGCTGGATGCTGTGTTCTCGTAGCAAGCTGCTGTTTTTACTGAGATTGTGTGTTGATTTGGTGTGGTTTGCAGCATTGGGGGATTGTCTAGTGGAGACTGTGGCCACTTCCTTCCCTACTCCAGACCCCCTTGACAGTACCACTGGGAGAGATGGAGTCAAACATGACAGATGCCTTTGAGGCTCTAGGCTTGAATAGCTGGGACTCTTGTCATGCCTGTGGTCAGAGGGGGATTGGTCAGGGGGCCATAGTCTCTGATTTCCCACAATTGTAAATGTTTGAATGAAAAAAGAATTGAGTGAGTGAGCCGGTTCAGGGTTAGCATCGATTGGAAGAGTTCGGCAATTATTTAAGGGGAGCTGACTTCTGTACAGATGTATGAACAGTGGCGTTCAGGAGAAAGCCAATTATTATTGACTATAGCATTCTAAAACCATATTCATTTGCAATATAGAAAGATTGAGTTTGAAAATAAAACATTTATGATGCATAGAAAAGTTACACAAGTGTTATAGATTATACTTTATGAATTGTTATCCCATTTGAACATTTGTTAAAATGGCCAAGGTGGTGATTGATCACACACGCTTTTCAAAATTTGTTCTGGGGTTTATACAGAAGGAAAGAGAGCAGAGAAAAATCTTAGCACAAAGGTAGTTAGTATTAGGGTTTGGGCTGTTCTTTAAGATTGGTTTAGCTTTGCCATTTGTCTTGATATTGAGAGAGTTAATAAATACCCCTGTAAAACTTTCTGACTGTTTTTTTTGAGAAGATCAACATGACACCTTTAAGAAGGTGGCTTATGCAGTTTAATGGCTTGGCTGGGAAAGCTGGCCATGATACAGTCTAACCCCTCGGAGGGCCCGTGGAATGTGAAGAAAAGAGAGAGGGTTTTGGACTGCCTTAAAGCTGAGTTTCAATTTGTCTCCACCACTTCAGACTATATGGTCTTGGACAAGTTTCTTAAACTCTCATTTTCTTCATTTTAAAATGGTGGTTTTCTCTCTCACTTAAAAGGTTATTGTGAGGTTGGTGATAGTGGATGGAGCCAGCAGGCACAGTGCCAGTCTCGGCACAGAGCAGGCACCTCGCAAACGTTAACCACGCTCACTTTTTTTCAGAGTATTATGTATTTTCACTTCACTGTCCATAGAACGATACCGATCACTTTTGAAAATGACGACTGTTAGCCTTAGTTTTGGAAGCGGGATGGAGATGGTGAGCGAGAAAGCCTTGAAGAAGTCACGTCCCCAGCCCTCGTTAGTCAGCCTCGCCACCGAGGCGTGGCGCGGAGAACTCGTGAGGCAGAGTGAAAGGGCGCGGATTCAGATGGGGGTGCAAAAACGGGCTGCTCCTAATTTTTGAGTCCGTTTCTATAAAATGTCATACGATAGCCACACACGTGGATGTCGTGAGGTCACATGTATGTCTGAAGAACTAGAGGAAATTCAGTAGCACTACAGAACAGGCTCGAGGGCAAAGCAGTTTAAAACGGAGGGGGAAAACCAGGCCAGGGCGAGATTACGGGACACTGGAGGGCATATTGAGTTGTTCCTGGTACTATTACTTCCAAAATTAAAAAGGGGGAAAAATATATTACTTGATATTTTTAAAGCTTATGGAAATCCCGATTTATTAAAACAGCGACATTACCTATTAAATAACTCACTACGTGTACTTAAATAATCTATTAACTTGCTATGGAAAATACCCAAGGAACAGTGATAAATTGAGAATTTAGAGAATGATAATGGAGTCTCAGGAGAGATTATTAGAGTAAAAGCGAACCAGTCAGTTACTTCCCATAACCTGGATTGTCCCTTGCGATAAAGGAGCATCTTCTTACCTGTCGGGGAGTTGTTGAATTAGTGGAGTTTTAAGGAAGTAGTCAAAGAAATAAAAGAAAAATGAGTAAAGTTATTTAAATTTTTTTCAGTTTTCAATTACAGTTGACATACAATATTATATTAGTTTCAGGTGTACGGTGTAGTGATTAGACATTTATATAACCTACAAAATGATCACCCTGGGAAATCTAATACTCACCCAACACCATATATAGTTGTTAAAATATTATTGACTATATTCCCTACAAATAAAGTTACATTTTAAATCCGTAGAAACCTTTGACAAATCATAAGGCATTATAATATGATTTAGGACACATTAGACTCTCTTTGTGTCTTCTGTAGCTTAAATCAGGAACGAGGTGGAAAATCACACTATTTTGATGAACAAATCAAGCAAAAGTATATTCATGCTAAAAAACATTCTGCATGGCGAATCTCAGTTTTGTAAGATGACCTAGCAGTTTTGGTGCATCTTATATAAAATAGATGACGTTGGGAAGAACTATCTTTGATAGGCTGGGCGTTTTCTAATCTACAGCTCTGGCCAGGATGATGCACTGTGGTACACGAATTGCATTGCTTTGTGGAAGAAGCGTCTAGAAGTCTCAGCTTCCCAAGGTCCATGATTGAGAGTGGGCCACGAACGCCCTTTTATGATCGACTGAGTTACGAGGCAGCAGGATTAGTTGTGTGAAGCGAGCTGGCCATAGAAGGAGGGGCGTTCCCTTTTACAGATTAAAAAATGGAAGTGTGGATTGTTTTTTAATACCCTGTAAAGGAAAAAGAATTAGTACCACAAAGGAGTAAGTGGGTTGAGACAGCAGTTAAGAACTGCTGCTCACAGCATCCAGCTCATAGCTAGCCTTATCCACTCAGAAATAATTATTTTCAAACCGAGCAGCATTTGCAGAGATAGCTCCCAAACAGCTGCGTCAGCTGTAGAATGTGTGAAAATTGCTTGAGAATAAACCATAAAAGTAGGTTTGGGAAATTAAAAAAAAAATCAAGGATGTTTTGATGCGTAGGGGTTATTAGCAACAGTTTTCAAAAATATAGAACAGTGAAGTTGGGAGTTCATTTCGGTTCTGCAGCATCTTCCTATTTATCTTCCTGATATATTTGTCTCCTCGGTTACCATAGCGCTGCTCATTGGTATTCCTCGACATGCAGCGTTGCTGTGAATCCCTTCATAATTGCACTGAACTCGAGAATCTTTACTTTTTAGGCCTTGCTCCAGCTCGGGGCTCCTTTTTCTTTTGTGTGGCAGCTTTAATTTTGCACAAAAGTGACAGGGATCGACCTGCTCCTTTTGTCTCACTGACAGGATGGTCAAGCAGCTACCTTCACATCTGATGCAATTATTAATACCTTTCCTATCTGAGAAGGCAGTGCTGGCTGCCCCCTCCCCCAGGGACTGCAGACATTTTTTTCTGATGTCTGCACTGCAGGCTCCATCAGCCCTGCGTTCCTGTTCTCAACGACTGGGTAGAGCTATGCATTTTCCAGGGAGGAATAACTATTGCTTTTCAGGAACGTTGTTTTGTTTGTTTGTTTGTTTTTGTTTATTTATTTAGTTTTGCATTTCCCTGGCCTGACTTTTGGCCTTTGTTTCAAAGGTGAGTGGTTTCCAGTGCCCTGGAGTTTCTCCAGCCCCAGCTGGGTATCTGTTGTTGGCTACCAGAGAGGTGTTTGTAAGTGTATCACCCCTTACTTATTACTTTTATGAGTTAACTTGGTATAACAGGGTAACCGTTGGCTTCTTAGATTATGGCCAGTGAAACAAGTTATCTTTGTCTGAATTCGTAGGCAAAAAGATATTGAGTTAGTTACATTCGAGTGATCTTCATATCTATCAATTACTGAACTGATTTTTGGGGCTTGGATTAATGTGGGCTGTAGGTGCAATTACTCTTCTTGGATCCCATAGGTTAAATTCAGTGAAAGATCCCTCTGGAGATGGGTTAGCTACTTTGCCTTTAGCTTCTCTTATGTGGAGTCAGTTTCAAGTTCAAATACATTTGGTCTGATAAATTGACTACACATGGAGGGACTAAAGAGAGCAATTATGTATGACATCAAATAAATGACTCAGTGACAAGGTATATTTCATTTAGGTCAGCACAGTTCAAAATGTGAGAAAACATGATTTAGCTGGCTAGACTGAGAGACAGTTTAAATTACTGGATGGGAAGAACCACTTTGCATTCTGAGGGTTGGCAATTGGAGATATGTAATATTTATTGTGTTTGCTGTGAGATGGTTTCGGTTGTTTATGTGTGCAGCGTTTTATACGACAATGTGCTGGCACGATCTTTATACATAATATGCGGTACCACTGGCTAAGGTAAGGGTGGGTGATATGTGGTTGAAGCCTGTGAAACCATGATAAGCCAATGTATTTTGCTCTTGAGAGAGTTTACGAGGGTGGCAGTGACCTAGAGGAGGGAGGGGATGCCTTCTGTGATTAGCTGTGGTGTTTTTCTTCACTGTTTACCTTCTCCTTTTAGAACTGTATACTCTCGCCTTTGCCCTGTGACTTTGTAAGATCTTCCATTGGAGGAGGTCATATCGTCTCACCGATGTCAGGTGTGGCCATGTGACTCATGCCAGTCAATGAACTTTTAACAGACATGATGCCAATATGCCAGTAGAGATCTTACATGTGCCTTTGTGGTTTGGCTTGGTTGCTGACGCTTCTGCCATCCACCACGGGAAGAACATATTCTGAGTAGCTTCTGGCCTAAGGAGAATGTGGAGACACGTGGAGCGGAAGTGAGTCCACCCCAAAACCCAGAGCCAAGAAGACTGTGACAACTGACTTGCCAATCTGTGGACAAGAAAAATAAACGCTTATGATTATAAGCCCCTGCCTTTTGGGAGAGTTGCTTATGCACCGTAATTGTGGAGATAGCTAATGGTCGTGTATTCCAAAAAAATACAACAACAACAAAAATCCAAAATTTCTGCCCTTGTTTTGTTTGGTTTTATAGGCTTCTTTTACATTCAGATCCATGTTCCCATCCTATCAGGAAATCAATGTCATTTGTAACTGAGTGACGTCCCTTGGCTGCAGTACAATGGTGTCCTTTGCTGGAGAAATTTCATGACCATAGGTTGCGTGAATTATAGCCTCTTAAATATTAATTTAATTAGACACTCCTACTTAATCATGTTTTTGGGGGATTTTAGATGCTTTTAAACTTTATGTAGGCTTTTTGATTGTTTTAAAAAGAAAATTTAAATGACTTTTAAACATCCTGTAAAAGAGTTTTTAGTGCATATGGTCAACTTCACTGTAGTTTAGGGAGAAAAATTTCGTAGAGGTTATGGAAGGTAGTTCAAGGTGAGGGTGGGAGAAAGAGGTCTGGAGGCTAAGCCACCAGGAACAGGGCTCCCAGATTGCACTGCAACTGTCAGCAAGACCTCTCTGAAACCTGCCCATGGGAGCTCCCCGCCCCTATTCCCTAACACGCTGCTGGACCCTAGAACTTCTGCCAGTAATGTCGCTACTGCTCCAAGCCTAGGAACCTTCGTCCTCACCCTTATCAGAAATATTATTCTGCTTCCTCACGTTCTCTTCTGAATTAAAGGCTCTTGTGGGTGCCTCTTATTGGTGACGTTACATTATGTGCCTGTATCCTAGCTGCAAAGGAGGCTAAAAAAGTGAGTTAATAATTTTGACCTTGGGGAAGCAAGACTGAAAAGGTGGAAAATCGCCCAAACTTAGGAAGATTGTTCAAAAGACGGGGGATGGGTGAGAAAGGTGAAGGAAATATAGTCAATAATGTTGTGATAAGTTTGCATGGTGACAGATGATTACTAGAATTGGGGGGGGGGCGGTGATCAAATTATAAGGTATAAAAATGTCGAATCACTGTATTGTACACCTGAAACTACTATAACTAATATAAAATTATATACCAACTATACTTAAAAAAATAAACATTAAAAAAGATGGTTGTCATAAAGCATAAAAATGTCCATAGAAATCCATAAAATCTATTTTAAAATTAACTTTTATTACTATTAATTAGAATAATAACTTCTAAAAAGTGAAAATGAAGATAATTCATCCATTTTTTAAAAAATGAACATTAGTTAAAAAAATAACAACAGAACTTCTGGCCTTATAGGCATGTATTTTTCATCCGGGCACTTTCTTTAAAATATCCCCAGAAAGCAAATTTCAAGTAAACATTTTTCTTTTACATTAAAATCTTATTAATTTAGATTCCATTTACTCAAAGTTTATGACAATCAATTTGACTAAATTGGTTTATCAGTTTCACAATATGGCACTGTTTATAACACTAAGTTCAATTCTCAAACTTTAGAACCATCTGTTTATATACAATTCTACCTAATTCAACATTTTTCTTTTTCATCAAGTTGACAGTATCGTGTGATTTCCTTTAGGGCTTGAAAGTCATAAATCTACCTTTAAAATCTACCATATAAACTCTTCATTAAGTCAGAGACCCAATTCCCCACTTAGTAATAGGATTGAAGTTAGAACATTTCATTTGCTGCAGAGAACACTGTTAAATGAACCTGTGAGGAAATATCCCACACCACATCTTGGATGTTAAATTATAGCCCCTGTGTCCCTGTAGAGAAAAGCTGTCAAATGTGAGCGTTTGTGTGAGGGATGCTAATTTGTTGTAGGGAGCAGGGTGTAATTGATGGACAGCATGCTTGGAGCACCCAGATGTAGGGCAGGAAGTGGGGCGGGCGAAGGAGAAGTGAGAGCTGTTTGGAGGAGCCCAGTGGAATCTGGAGGGGATGCAGCAGTCAGCTTGTTATTCGGAAAACCGGAGAGTAGATGAGCAACCTGAATCAGAGGGATTATGTACTGATGCAGTAGAAAGTGGCAAGTATTCTCTCTGGCCAGAGATTAGTGAGCGAGTCACGCAGTGGGTGAAAAAGGAAGACTGTCATTTTGCTGGGCTGGCTAAGCTGGATTTGGCTAGGAATTTTAACTTACGGGCATAAGTTCCCCGTCTACACAGTGTTAGTATTCTGAAATTTCTTAATCAGTCCGGGCTGTTGTAAGGTACCATAGACTTGGTGGCTTAAACAACAAACATTTATTTCTTAACAATCCTGAAAGCAGGAAGTCCAAGATCAAGGCGCTGGCACATCCACTGTCGGGCGTGGGGGAGCTCCCGCTTCGGGTTCATAGATGGCCGTCTTCTTGCTGTGTCCTCACTTGGTGGAGAGAGAGAGCTCGCTCTTTAGTCTCTTCTTATAAGAACATGAATCCCATTATGAGGGCTCCACCCTCATGACCTCCAGAAACTCGGACCTCTGAATACCATCACACTGGGGTGTAGGCTTCAGCGTATGGATTTCGGGTAGACACAGACATTGAGTGCCTAGCAGTACGTACTTTTGCATCCCAAAGCAGGTTTTTTTTCTTTTAAGGTTTTATGTGCTATGGGCTTCTTTGGCAGTTTGGGGAAGCTTATTGGCTTCTTTGTTGAAAAAAATAGTTTTAATTGCATAAAATATGATAGATCATGAGTAAATGAATTATATTAAAGTGGAGTTATCAAAATATTAAAAAATGAATATGTAATAGAATAATATATAGCTTTTATTAAGGTGCTAAGTAGCAAAATTTCAAAGTAAGGCTGAATATAAGTGATACTTCAGAATATCTGCAACAATTCTAATGTGATACGAAAATATCTCTGATTTTTACTAATACAGTCACGGGTTCCGCTAATACTGCATTAATAATTGGTGTTTAAGTGCTAAATTTCAGTTAAAAGTGAGTAAAAATGAAGACGCCTTTTTTCCTGACTCTCTGAGTTCCCTCCATAGCCCATCCCCCACTCCACGAGGCCCTCTGAGTAAGGATCTCTTGCTCTGAAGGCGTGAGTGAATGTCCGTTGGTCAGGTGACTCGCCTTGGACGGTGAATCCCTCAGACACAATGATCATAAATCAAGTATCTGTAGAAGTGTGGTCCTATTGCTGGGCCTTCTATTTTGTTCTGCTGATCAGTTTATCTGTCCCTGTGCCAGCATGCGCTGTGGCTTTTTAATATTCTTGCTCTGTGGAAAGGCAAGCAGTCCTATCTCCCCATCTTCTCATACCTCTGGAGTGTATGGCTTGTTTTGGTTCCTTGTTCTTCCTTATGAATGGTTAAATTCTAAAAGATAATCCCTTGGGATTTTGAGTGGAGTTGGATTGAACTCATATATCAATTTGAAGAATTGACGTATTTATTGAGTTTTCTAGTCCATGAAGATGGTACATCATCTCATTTATTTGAGTTTTCACGTACTGCTGAGTAACACGTTTTGAATGATTATCTTTGGAAATCCTTTCCTACAAAAAAAATCTAGTTAAATTCACCTTTTTAAAATAGGTAATTTGGGGACAATAATTGTTTTGACGAGATTTTGGCTGTCTCGAGAAACAAGAACTTATTATGTGTATACATCTCAAGATCACAAATCTTTCGTTTATTTGCATTAAAGGTGACACTTTAGAAAATGTATTATTTAAATAAGTGATAAACTATGTTTTGGCAGCTAAAATTCTTAAAGCAGTCATGTCCTTAACATTTATTGTAACCTCATATTGAGAATATTTAGTATGAAACAGCTGAGCAGTCTAAATTTAAATGGACTAGTTAATTTATTCATTCAGCAAAGGTTTATTGAGTACCTACTGTGTGCAAGGCATTTCTCAAGGGTTTTGGGATGTGCTAAGTGAAGGAAGTGATTCAGTGAGGTTCAAATCATCTCTATCAAAATGCTTCTTAGAGATTGGTGACTGAGATTTAGCAACATGGAGTTTAATGGGTGGCTTTGCCAAAGCAGTTTCGGTGGTGTGGTGGGACCAAAGTCTGCTTGGAATGTGATCGTGACTGAGTATGAGGAGAGAAGTAAGAGCTGTGAGTTTATACAACTATCTGAGGCATTGATGCTCTAAAAAGGAGCAGAAAAATCGAGTTCTAGGTGATCTAGTGTGTTTGTATGCTAATGGCAATAGTTCAGTAGAGAGGGAAAATTTGATGCTGGAGAGGAGAGGGGCTAGTTTTTGTAGAGAAGTCTTTTACTGGGCAAGAGGGGATAGGACCCAGCAAGTCGAGGGGTTGGCCTTATCTAGGAGCCAAGGCAGTTAGTCCTGCTGTGTCCGAGAGCAGGCAGAATCACATGGGCACAGATACAGAGAGGCTGATAAGTTTTATGGTGGCAAAATGGTGACGCTGTCTTCTGAGCAGTTCCATTTCCCACGGTGAAATAAAAATGGAAGTTGTCAACTGAAAATGACTGAAGGAGTGGGTGTAGAATGTCGAGGGGACAGAAGAGCGTGGAAATAGTTTTTCTGACTAGTGAGATAGTGACGGACGGGACAGGTTGTGGAGTCGCCACACAAGGCTGACGGCCCAGTCGAAATGATCATAAATTCAGCTGAGATCAGATAGCATAGTTGTGTTTTTCTCTACCACATCGGGCCCTTGGGATGCCATGCTGAGGAGGCAGAGAGCTGGGTTTTACCAGGGCTGGGCTTTGCTAGGAGAATACGACAGAGCGGGAGAGGGGAACGGTATTTGGGGGTAATTGCTGGGAAGTGATCCCAGTGATGGACCATAGAATCTAAGTTATACGTGGACGGTATGAAGGCACGGAGAGGCTCTGGCTTTGGGACTGGGAGGCTCAGCCGAGTGGAGGACAGAGGAGAGTCGGTTAAGATCTGAGGACCTGGGATGTTGAGTGTGTTGCATGAGTGATACTGAAGTCACTAAGAATGGAACTAAGTTGGCAGAGTGGACGTAGAGGGGGAAGCAGTGAGCCAGTGGTTAACTGAGGTGGTGCAACTGTTGTGATAACTGTGAAAATGGAATAGTGGGTGTGTTATCCCCAGCGTGGACCCCAAAGTTGCTGGGGAAGAGGAAAGAGTAAAGGCCTGGAAGCAGCAATGGGCAGTAACGGGGCCACTCATCCCTGCTTCCTGGGGCCTGGGAGAAAATACTGTCATCGCTTGAGGGACTTCATGGGAAACAGTACCCATGGGAAATAGCCAGGGTTTGGTTGAAATAAACCCTATGTATGAATGTTTTAGTAAAAAAGTAGATGCTAATATGAGGAAGCGAGAATTTTCTTACACCGATAACCATCCCGTAGACAGTGTACATACAGTCCCAGCAACATGGTATAACACTTTAGAAAGTGTAGATGGACTTGTACTTGTGGCTGTTGAATCAGCATGTAGTCCAACCAACACCATAAGAATGTAGGATCAGGAATGAATTTTTAAATTCAAAATAAGTAACGATGCTTTGGGCTGGTTAAAGTAGGACTCCTGTAGTTGAATGAGATAAAAAGAAATTCTTGTAAATATAAAGATGCTTGGATTTCTTATCCTGCTCCTTCCCTTTAGTGTTTGGAAAAAGTATGGTTTCACTTTTTCATTCTCATTTGTTACATTTTAAAATTTCAAGCAAGTTTTGGTTAAAATATAACGCAGCAATTAATAATCAAGAGAAAACAGGGTTCTAGGTCATTTATCCAAACATATAAAATAAAATTGTGAAACTTTGACTTGTTCATTATATTCTGATGCTATTTTACTTCAAGAACTTGTAAATCACCTATGTGTGTGGATCTGCATTTTTACATATTAAGATAACTACAGAACCACGGATTTTATTTTCGAAAGTGGTTTTAGATATCATTTGCTTTAATCTTCTGTAAGCTGTCATTTAGGCTAGTGACAAAACACTGCAATGCCAGATACTTGGGAAGATGACTGGCAGGGCCAATTGTAACAAGAGAGTTGCCTCTGTTAACATCTAACCTGAATGTACTTTAGAAATTCTGAAAGGAAGAGAATAGTTATTGAATTATTTTCACCTTAATTATTTTGCTTAGGACAGTGGGATATGTGATATTTCTGTTATTGTTGGCCCTATTTTAAAATTTGTATTTGCTTTTTTTATTACAACGTATGTTATTACTATATGAATTATATAGACATGGATTGCTTTGCATGAATTATATGTGGTATATATTATTATATGGTTATGTTTTACTCATTTAGAAAAAGCACATACACACAGTGACATGTACGTTAGACCTTTGCGGGAGGTCAGTGAATTACGATGTATGATTGCTTATGATGTGCATTTCCCATTTAGCACTTTGCCTGTTTGGATGTTGTCCATTTTCCCCCTGAACAGCAGGGTCTCGTGTGCATGCTTGTAAAGTCTCTGATTCCAGAATGTACCAAAACCTGTAATCTCAAGAGATGTGTGTTTACACCTTTAATTTATTGCACAAATTAGTTTATAATAGCATTAATGGAAATAAACATCTGAAATCACCCAGAGGCCAATTTTCTAAGAATCTTAATGCACCAACATTTTTATGTTCCTCCAGGTCTTTTGTATATGGATACATGCTTTTTTTTTTTTTAAACATAATTTTAATCATAGCTCACATATATCTTTCTATTTTGCACTGCTTTCAACCCTGAATATTGTTAGTTTTAGCATAGATGAGTATTTGTAATTGTGGAATGTATTTGAGAGGTGTTTTTTTTCCCAAATAGAACAGAAGAGTTTTATTTTTTACCACTATGGCTGTTTCTGACTAAAGTGAGTAGGAGGATTCAGGGATAAATTTGGCTGAAGTTTGTCTGATATGTAATTAGCAGCTTAGATTGAGATTTCACGGCAATAAAGTCAATCCATGTTCTGGTATTTTATGTGGGGACAATCTTATTAGAATGTCACAGAGCCTGATTTTAAAAATATATTTTTTGAACACGATTTTTTTTTTTGTGGATGAAAGCACTTTTCTGAATCCTTGATTACCTTACCCGTGGGGGTGGATTTGCCAGTATCCAGGGAAGCTCGTGGGCTTTATAGAAATGTGGGCCATTTTCATTAAAGCATGAAACCGAGAAGACAGAGCTGCAATGGCCAAGTGCTCATCAATGCATGGGAGCCGATGAACCCCAGATGAAAGGAGTGACCCCGGCTTACAGAATATCCCCAATTCTTCTCTTTTCTAGCTTAAAAAAGTTGCATTCACAGTTTTATAGGGTAAATACTTCTCTTTGTCAAAACCTGATGAACTAAAGCTGTTCTTGTGTCAGGTTGAAAAATTTTTAGCAGTTTGCCTTCTCTCTAGGAGTAATAGTTTTAGTTCAATATTTTATTTTGTTCTATATGAAAAACATAAACAACATTTCACTCTATTAGATTATTTAGTTTTGTACCTTGGACCCTGTCAAATAAACTGACAGCTACATTGTTCAGATAGCTTGGAAACAAATAATTTTGTTATTAAGTTGGAATAACATCATGATAACATGATAGTTTGATTTAAAATGCTGGCGGAAATGTATCTTAAACAAGTTTGATATTAGATTTTTACTATGTGTTCTTTGTATACCTGTTTTTAATATAATCTTTACTTTTTGTAGAAGTTTATAGAGTTTTCTTTAACTTTTTGTTGGATTTTTGAATGTTTGCCTGGAAAGCTTTAGTATTGGAAAGTACTTTTTTCCCCTCTTTATAGGTTTTGGTTAAAAATTAGTTATCGGGTGAGCTGTTTAATATTTTTACCCTTTGATAAACAGCATGGATTTACAAAATAGATAAACTAGGGTAAATTACTTTCTGCTTAAGAAAGTAATTACCGCAAGGGAATTTTAAATACCAGCTTCCTGAGGCATTGAATATGGGACTTGATTAACCAAAGTATAACTTACAGTCAACCATCAGAAACCAGTATTTCTTAGCATCTAATATGGCTAGGCATTTTTTCCCTTGCCGTGTGTATGTAGCATTTTTCTGGAGCCTTTCATAGCAGAGGTAAGTACATATGTGTCATCAGTGCATATGTGGCTGGGCTGCCCAGTTGTCCCAGCCAATTTATGAATGAGGCCGAGGTTGGGTTCTGTCCCTGGATATGCCAGTTACTGTAATTTCTCTCTGCCCTAAAAGCATTAGACTTCGCTAGTTATCACTGGATGCCGTGAATACTTAGAAGTCTTTGCATTTTGAGAATACCTTGTATATTTATTGCTATAGAAAACTGGAATGATTAAGGAAGGAGAGGTTTGTTCCAAGTTCACTGTTATGGTTAGCCAACAGTTAATCAGAAAACTCCCTTAACTTCACTGATGATTTTTCAAAATAATTCTAAAATACATCGAAATTAAGTCACAGTTAAAGTTTAGTGCGCACTTTCGCGTTAGAATAGAAGCGTGCTCATTGTATTTTTATTTGGTGATTATTATAAGCTGTCTCAGGGTAATCGTTCTCACCATCTTTCATGGTTAATTCTCTAGACTCTAGATAATTTTGTAGAATGCATCATAAATGTTTAACATTTATGAGACCTGCAGAGATCATCTAGTTTCATTGTCTCACTTTACAAGTGAAGAAACATGATTCTCGGGAAACCTGCTAAGGTCACACAGTGCGTTAGGCTCACCTCCAAGTTTAGAATCCAGGGATTTTCACCAGCATGACCCACCCACCCCCACCCCATTCCCAGGGAGTGGGACATCTATCTACCCAAGTTATCAGCTTCCAGCCTTAGCGTTTTATTCATTTTTTAAAAAAAATTAAAATTAGGTTATAGGTAAAACATTGTAGTGAATGTTCTGAGTTGTAATTGTGATCCATATCTGCCCAAATCCACATAAAACTGGCATTCTTACTTAAGACATGATTGTCCTGACATGACTAGTTACCATTTCTTCATATGGGCATTTCTAAACTATAATTGAAAAATAAAGTATGAAAATGGCTAGAAAAAAACAAAAGATAGTGAGGAAGAACTTTTGAATACCTACTGTATTAAGTGTTAAAAAGTATTCAGAAGGATATAAATGGGATGCGTGCCACTTCCTGTTCTGAGGTTTTTAGAAATTTTGCGTATTGGAGAAAACACCTTTTAGCAGAAACAGTGAGTATATACGGCTGAGTCACAGTTATCTTGTTTTCAATTATTTTGTGGAATTATCCTCTTCTGAAAATTGTTTTAACTAATATTTTAGTTTTATTATTGTTTACTCTGATAATTAAGTGTGGTTATATCGCCAGCAGCTCAAATGGAATTCTTGCTCAAGCTTTAATTGTTGTTGGGGAAGGAAGGGGTCTCCGATCTGAAGAGTTGTTAAAAAATGTTCAAACCATATTTTATAATTTTGTTTTGTTTTGTTTTCTTACATGACAGATTTCTACACCATATGCAAATGATTTTCAAGTATCTGCCGTTTAGGATTATCTGAACCACTTTTTGTTAGTTTGTGTAATTGAGCCTTGATCACAAACAGCTGTGTTAACTCTTGGCCCCACAGATGAAAGGTATCATCGTGAGAGGAAAGTAATCTAGAAGGCTCTAAAATCCATTTAAATATTTTATATGCTAACAAAATGTATTTGAGCATATCAATTAGGACTCTTTTTTGGTGCAAATGCCAGAAAACTCATCTCTATCTGGCATTAGGATTTTTGAGGCGCCCAGGGGTGAAACTGGCTTTAGAGCAGGGCTGCCTGTAGGCGCCCAGATGTTGTCATGGGGCTCAGCTTCTCTCTGTCTCTCAGTTCTGTGTCTTCTGCCAGAACTCCATTTTCAGGCTGGTTTACCTCCTGAGGCTGCAAGATGCCAGCCACACCTTCAGCCTGCATCTTGGAAGATTCTAGTCCAGTGAAAGGGAGGCTCCCACCCACCAATGATGTCACCCTTTTTTCTGGCTTGATTGGACCTTGTGTTCGTGGCTGAATGAATCGCGGAGATGGGGGAATGCAGGATCCTGTCTGGCCAGTTCTATGTCCCGTTACCCATCTTTGGAAAGTGTTGAGTTTTCAAAGGGTGTCAGGTCAGAGGAAGGGGCGGTGGGTGCTGGGTAATCAGAGTAACAGATGCTAATCTCAATTTAGATGATAGTTTGTGTTTTCCACCTTTTTTGCATTTTGTAATTTTGCATTTATTGTGAAATGCAATAGAATCCTTTATTTCATAATACCCGGAAGGGAGTGAGAGAAACTATCTTCCTGTGTTTGTGAAGCTAACATTAGAATGCTTTTTTCTTTTTTGTTTTGACTATATTAGTATTTGTAGCTGCTTTGGGCCAACTGGTCCTTTAGCAGGACTTATCCTTGAACCAATATGACTATTTTTATTTATTTTATTTTTTATTTTTAAAAAATAATTTTTAAGTTTTTGATTACATTTGACATACAATATTATATAACGTATGAAGTGATCCCCCTGATAAATCTGATACCTACCTGGTACCATATATAGTTATTACAATATTATTGACTATATTCCCTGTGCTGTACTTCACATTCCTATGACTGTTTTGTAACTGTCAATTTGTACTTCTTAATCCCTTCCCCCTTTCCACCTATCCCCCCAACCCCGCTTCCAGCTGGCAACCAACAGTTTGTTCTCTATATCTATGAATTTGTTTCCTTTTTGTTTGTTTATTTATTTTGATTTTTTTTTTAGATTTTACATATATGTGAGATCATACTGTATTTGTCTTTCTCTGACTTATTTCACTTAGCATAATACCCCCCCAGGTCCATCCATGTTGTCACAAATGGCGAGATTTCATTCTTCTTTTATGGCCGAATAATATTCCATTGTATATATGTACCACTTCTTTATCCATTTGCCTATTGATAAACACTTATTTGCTTCCATATCTTGGCTATTGTAAATAATGCTGCAGTGAAAATAGGGTGCATATATCTTTTCAAATCAGTGTTTTGAGTTTTTTTGGATAAATATCCAGATGTGGAATTGCTGGCTCCTTTTTTCTATTGTTACAGCCTTTGTTTTAGTCTATTTTGTCTGATATAAGTATTGCTTTTTTCCCACCAGTATGTCTATTTTTGAACATTATGTGTTATCTATCTAGCCCCTGCAGCTCCAACACATGAGGTTTGGGCTTGTACCTGTGTAGCAAGACAGTGAGAGAAACTGATCACTTGTATGTTAAAGTGGGGGGGTATCCACTGGAGTTTAGTGAGGAAGCTGTGACTAAATATATGACTCTGAGACTTTAATGAAATGTTTTGAGCATAGTTGAGATCAGACTTGGGAAAATATTAAATTCTTGCCTGTTAGAAGGGAGTAATAATAAATTTAAAATACGCTCAATGTATAAGATGATTCAAAAAGTACTGATACTTATATAGAAAATGACTATTGCTCATAAAAGCAGCAAGAAGAGCCAGGTGCCAGGGCAATGAGCATCCTGCTATGCCTCTATCAATGCCTCTTCTAGAATCCAGGGTGGTATTGGCTGTGCCGTCGCACTAGCTTTGAGCTATAAGAGGCTCCCTCTGTTTTAGTGGCCCCCGATGACAGTTTGCAGAAGTTTGGGGAACAAGAGTACAGGATGGAGACTGGGAGGGATGTGATCACAGAGACACCCAAGGGTTCGATTACAAAGCTTTGGTGCCAGATTTTACCCAAGGACAGCGAAGATGCACTGAAGAGCTTTAAACGAAGGAGTGAGGTTCCCAGGTCTGCCATTTGAAAGCTCATTTTGGATGCAGATTGCAGAGGCGAGATGACAGACAGGGGGATTGGTAGGAAGGGACTACAGTTGTCCGAGTGAGTGATGGTGGTGGCCGGAATATGGTAGTAGTGAAGGGCATGGAGAAAAGAGGATTGGATTTGAGATATAGAGGAAAGAAAATCATTACCATTTATGCTGGGAGTTAGGTGGGCTGAGATGGAGGAAAAGGAGCGACAGGAAATTGGAAACCTAGAAATGAACTTGTTAATTTTATGTAGCAATGGCATGAGTATGGCAGACTCACAGATCATCATCTTATACTAATTACCTGTATGTTCTTCATCTAGAAAAGTAAAAGGATTTTGTGCTCTGGTTAGAGTATTTAATCCTGGATGAGCCTTTCCTGGGACTGGGATTAAAAGGTCTCAAACCGGGGGAGTGTTTAGGAAGCTGGAAAATTTATGGTTGGGTGAATTTAAATCTATTTCTCAGTCTATCCTTGAACCAGGGGATTGCTTAGTCGATCACATATATTTTTCACATTTAACTCCTTGATTTCTTTTGCAGCCTTTCCTGAAGTGTTGGGAGCCCAGATCACTTAAATTAAAACAAAAATTTTAAAAGGATGTATGTTTCATACAGCGATTCAAGATTAATTTTTAATGCGATATATTATTCGATTCTTTTTGTGCAAATACTACTTTCCCTATTTGTTCTTGAGCAAGTGGTAGAGATGAGGAGGGAGATCTGGCTTGAGTTCCAGATCAAACCAGGGGCGTAACTATTATTCCTCGCATTGCACTGCTGAGTTAAGAAGTGATGCCTTATAACCTGACTTAATGTATCAGGGCAAAACAGTGGTTGGCGGGGAACTTTCAAAGGTGGCCTTCTGATACTTCTGTTCCACTTGCGTTTGAAGTTTAAATGCAGGTCGGAGCTGACGGACACCACTGATTGCCCAATGTGTTCCACCCCACAGCGAGGGGCCTTTTGGTTGCTTTAGTCTCAGCCACGACAATCGGAGCGGCATTTGGATTTGGTGGCATTAGCCTTCATGTGTCTCAGGCTCCTCCTTTTATGGGCTTCTGGGCCAGGGCGCCTGTCTTGGCTCTCTCCTCTTCTGCAGTCACAGCCTTGCGGCTCTCTGTGGCGAGCTGTTATCAGTTTCATTGGCTATGGTTTGTTACCTCTATTTGTACTATAACTAGAAATTTGATAAGGTTATGTGCCTGTCAGATGATTTAGATGTCTGGTGTAGGTGCAGCAAAGCAATTTTGACAAGTCAAACATCGGTGCAAAGAAGCGGGGTGGGTGGGCAAGGATGACCTGCCGATAGAAGAAAGTAAAATCTCGTATAGTCTCTCTTTCTCTTTTAACTTTAGGTCAATACCCTAACCTATTTGATTTGTTCCTCCTTAAGTGAATGTGACTTGGTGACTTTTGGCTTCTCTTTACAGGGAAATGGCACAGAGGCCTGCCTTTGGAGGGTAGATGCTGGCATTCACGGAGATTTGACTTCGGGTGTTCTGATAAAAACATCTGATGTGGAAACTTTATCTTTGACCGAAGCTGAGATTAAGGTCTTAGAAAACAAGGTTCATTAATGCCAATGTCAGTTCACAGAGGTGTATTACAGAGAGCCTAGTATTTTTACTAAGTTCTGCTTCTTCCTTTAGCTGGAGGGGAGGGCCCAGTGCTTTGCATGTGCTTGTCTCCTCGCGTCCTGCAGTCCAGCAGTGATCTGATAAGTATTGCACATTGGCTTGTCCTATTGTCTGTTGGATGAGGACTCAGTCAAACCTAGGATTACCAGGTTTAAGTTCCTTAGAGCCCTTCTGTTTCTTGATTGGTTGATTGACTGAATAACAGTACCTCTGAGCTTTCCCAATATCTAAATCTCTTCACAGCTCGCATTGAATATATAACTTTGCTTTGGCATCTACCTCAGCAGAAAATTCCTCATTTTGCCAGTGGTAGGTTGGGTAGGAGTTACCCCATTAAAGGTTAATATGACCAAGAGATGCTACCGGAGCTGTGGACATACTGCTGGTATTTTCTCACTTAGTTTTGTGACCCTGCAAGATGGATGCAGGTGTTCAGGTGTGACTCATCTTGACAGGTGTCTCATACTCTGTTAACACAATTCAAAGAAATAATGAATTTATATTCAGGGTAGTTTGGTTTGAGTTTATTTAAAGCAACAAAACATACACGATCTCTAGAATAGCTCTTGCTACTGACGCACTGTTGCTGCTGACAAAGAGAAAACTCAGACCAGATGCTTTTCAAACGCTGCAACCACCTGGCTCGTTGGCAAGGCCCATGGATTTCTGTTTCTCAAATGGCTGTGCTCTCACGGACTGTGAAATGTACGAGTGAGACGTTCATGCGCTCAGGCGGACAACATCCCAAAGATAGGATTATTAAGAGACGTGAAAACACTTCTCCACGTCAACCCAAACCGACTCCTCTCTTCCACTACTATTACTTTTAGAGTTACATTTCTTTCTTCTTTCTCTTAGTAACTATAAAAGCCAGTTCTTCTTTATTTCCACATTGCAAAGAAGAAATACAATTGCTCCTTGAGAGGTTTATTCTGGAGAGAAAAGAGAGAACCTTTGTTCTTTTGGGAAATGGACTTACTAGACCCTGTTGGTGTCTTTGGATCAAAGGGGAGACTTATCAGTCAGTCAGCCAGGGAACAAACCATGTAGTAATTGTACCTGTAGCACCATGAAATTATACTGAATCATGAAACTTCATGGAAATGCAGCCAAGATAATATATTAATCGATGTGTAGGCCTATGAAGTAGTTTTTCTAATTATAATGGTAAGTTAAACTTTGGGATTTTCTTAAATAATTTAGTATCTAATTTTTCATGTTGGAAATCAGAGTTAATTTAAAAGTGAAAATACTGAATAAATTACAGACTTTTCTAAGTTGGTGCTTGAGGATGGTAATCATTTTAAAGTTTAATTTCAAAGTAGTTATTTTAGTTTTTCACGCACTCATTTGATGAACACCTACCTACTGAGTGTGCAATTGGTAGTGTGTGTAACCTTTAAATATCCAATACTGGCTAATGTATGTAACACATAAGACAATTTAAAATTATTCAAGATCTCATTTGCACTATTGTTTAAAATCTAATCTTTGTCTACGGTCATGCTACCCTGAACAAGCCCGATCCCATCTGATCTTGGAAGCTAAGCAGAGTTGGTGCCTAGTTAGTACTTGGATCGGAGACCACCTAGGAAGACCAGGTGCTGTAGGCGTTGAAAAATAAAAAAAAATAAATAAATAAAGGATGGTAAGCTGACAAGGTCCTTGCAATCTGTGAGGTCAACCAAGGGTTGCCTCGCCTAAAAAATAAAATTAAATAAATGAAAAATAAAATAAAATCTATTTTTTAAAAAGAAATAATGGTATATTTTCACTAAAATTACATTTCGATCTAAGTGAAGGTCTTTGAAGTTTACAAAGTGTTTGAATTACTGTCTTGTAGCATGGTAGGGTAGAGGGAACAGAGTCTTTCAAGATAGATCTGGGTTTGAATTCTGACTCTACCATCCACCAGATGGTGATGCTAGCTAGCCTGTGTCTTAACCACTAAACTGCAGTTTCCTATATTAATTAGGATGTTTGGCTGCAAAGGACAAAGAACCCAACCCTTGTCAACTTGAACAAAATGGTAATTTTTGGAGGATATTAGAGTATAAAAATCCAAGGGCAGGAATGTGTCTGTTTGGGCTTCAGGAACTGTGGGGATCAGGACTCAAGTGCCACTAGGCCAGGATTCTCTCTTTGACAGGTGAGATACATCTGCCTTTCAGTATTCGGGTAGTGGCAGACCTGACTGTCAATAGTTCCCAAGTTTTAAATCTTAGAGTTTTGTTACCAGAGGGAGAGACTCACTCTACACTTTGGGTTCCAATTCCCAAATCCCCCAAGCATCTTGACCTGGACTAGCTTAGGCCAGATGACTGACTCTGTTTGGGCTGGTCAGTGGTGGTGAAGGAAGTGGGGTCATGCTGGAAAATGGCGCCTCTTGAGAAAACCTAAATGGAGGGAGTGAGGCGTGGGAATCTTTCCAGAAGAAAGGAGGTTTTGGGTAGGCCAAACAATAGATTTCCACTATATTTCTCATACGTAAAAAAATGGTAAAATGGATATCTCTTTTACAGAGTAGTTTTGAAGATAAAGTGAGTTAGTCTGTCAAAGGCCCAGTGTAACGTCTGATGTCTTGTAGCTCTTTAATAAATCAAAGCTGCTGATACATAGCAGGGAGGCAGCAAGCCAGCATTTCTCAAAACTGACACCTGTAATCAACGCGAAGCTCTCAGTGTTAACTAAGAAGCCTGAGAAGCCATAATTCTTCACTTTATTCTTCAACACTTCCAACCTATTTATTTCTTAGTAGTTTCTTCCCTGTGGAAGACCTGAATTAGTATAAGTTTCTAGCTGTACCATAGATATGTTAATAACCTGTAGAAATTTCTAGGAGATTTATGTTTTAAATAACGTTTTGTGGTAAGGATTTAATCTTTAATTTTTTTTTTTTTTTTTTTTTTTTTTTTTGATTAAAATGCCTTGGCTGAGATCCATGGGTTTTTCTGTGTGGTGAAAGTCATCGATCATGGAAGCTAATTTCACTGTCATTTTTGTGTATATTAAGTATAATGCATTTCGATTTGTTCTTTTGCATTTTTTTTCTGTTACAGCTTTTATTTTCCTTTTTTTAGTTTTGTAGAGTGGAAGAAGCACGTTTTCTTATAGAAAAACAGTCGGTGTCACCTGACGGATAATGCCATCGCAGGTGTAGGGGGTCGTTAGGACCAATTTTAATGACATTATCAATCTGTTAGGGAGCAGGCATATGTAAGAAAGGAATCATCTGTCACCTTCATCGGCTGTGACTCTCTGAGATGAAGGACAGGTTATTTTCACTTTGATGACTGTTTTATGTTAGTTCAGCTGTTTGTTTACATTTGCTTGCTTCTCGATTTTATCTTTATTTCTTTTCTTCACTGAAGTTTGGATGTAGCTTTCTTTTCTAAATTACTAATTCCCTATTTTTTTTTTCTAACTGGAAAGGACCCATTTCTTAATACTTTATAATTAAGACCATGCACACAGGAATGTTCCCTGTCGTAATTTATTATCTTCTCCTTAATTTAACCTTGCACGATATCTTCTGATTCAAAATAATTTCGGTGTATTCCATTCTGCGTGTGAATTAGGCAATTTATATTTAAAAATCATAATCATGTAATGGGATGAGGCTGGCTTTCTTTAAAGGATTAATAGTTGAGAGAACACGTGTCCAGAAATCAAAATTCATTAACCATCTGAATTATTAAATGTTATTTAAAAAGTAACACTGCCACATAAATCAGCAATAGTTAGGCTCTACGAGCCAATTACTCTTCAGGACTACATCAGGTATTAGAATATTAATTTTTTTTTTTTGCCTCTGTAATACCCAGATAGTTGATTGGATGATACTTTAGTTTCCCGAAGAAGTTAATCATCATCACCAAAAACTTAATTTACTCTCCAGAGTAATTTATAACTCATAGGCAGAATTTGGTGCATTAGTTACATTTTTTCTATTGTGAAATTCTTAGTGAAAATATGCAATAGTTGTATATAGTTTCAGCCCCAATTTTCTTTATCCATGTAGATAAGATTTTTTGCTTTGAATCAATATTTTCACCAATACTACAATTTGTCAATGGCCTTTTCCCCTCCGGCCTGATCCTTATTAATCAAATATTTAAACATTCATTTTGTTCAAAAGAAGCACCCGAGAACACGTTTTGAATGAAAAGTGTGAACTGTGTTAAACTTTTTCGTGGGTGATAATTTTTGTCCCTTTTGTGACGTCAACAGTTCCCATTATAGAAAATGAATTAGCTACAATTTTCAGTTACGTAGGTCTTCTGGAATCCTCTACTTCGAAATATTTGGTTGGTCTCACTTTCCTCTCTTTTTACAGGACATTATTTATATCTTATTTGTGTTCATCTTGGTATTTTTCATTTTGGCATTTTTTTTTTTTTCATCGTCTGGTAAATTGAAAGGTAATCTCTGGGGACATGGCAGAGAGAGACTTCTGTTCCCTATTTGCTCTGTCACTTCCTCAAACTCCCTTCCTTTGTCAGTAAAATGGGCTTTAAAATGCATACCTACTAGGATTTGTGTAAAGATAATGCAGGTAAAATATATTTTAATTTTTATTTCATTGATTTATATTCTTTTGTTCCAGAAGACTTTAACTCCCAAGGTAGGAGGCACAGTGCTGGCTTCTGTGGCAAGATATATTCTCTAGATGTTTTCAGTGCAGTGCCTGGGACGTAGTAGACAGTCAATAGGTGTCAGGCATTATTATTGTCATCTCACTTAATTCTCATAGAAGGGCTATCTATACGGTAGTACAGTTATGCTTATTTTGTACACAAAGAAACTGAGGCTTAGAGAGATTAAGTAAATAACTTGCCTGAGACCACACAGCTAATAAGAGATGAAGTGAGAGCCAAATTTGTCAAATTCTGAGCCTGCACCGTTAACATCTAAGCTACATTTAAGTAAGTCTTAGGGGTGATATTTAATTAGCTTATTGAGAAATTAATTAAGATATGTTTTATTATGTATTCAGAGTATTCATTTCAAACCAAATTGAGACGTTAGTGTTTTTTAACTGAAAACAATTCAGTTAAAAGTAAAGGCAGTCCAAATCTGATAAAATTGGATTGTGAATATACATAGAAAACTGACAAATCCGTAAATATCAGTAAGTACCCCTGCGAATGCAGTGAAAGGCTAATTTAAGGTTTAGAAATCTATGAAAATTATTCTAATGCTTAGAAATTATGTTTAAAAAGGTAATTAAAAATTTAATTTTCTTTAATTAACCATAAACTTACAAATTATGACATTAATTTATAAAAAGCAAATTTGCTTTTTTGAGTCATTCGACTTAACATGTGTTAAAATTAGCTTCACCTTTAAAAAAACCCCTTAATCAGATTCTCCTTTGTGGTTGTTTAATTCCCATCTAGCGTTGTGACACTAGCCAATTTTTGCATTTTAGACATTAAAAAAATACAAAACTGATATTCAATTACAAAATAGTTATGAAGCTTTTAATATTTACTTAGCACCAAGCAAAACATGATGGATAGAAAGAAGCATATAGTCCACATTCTCCAGTACTTTAACATCTACTGAACTATGCAAGATAGTACATAACAGAGTGATAAATTTTGCAGGTCAGACTGATGTGACCCGCACAATCTCCCCTTGAATAAACGTAAAATATCCATCATGCCATGAAAGATAATAAAATTGGTCATTGATCTCATTGTATCGGGTGGAGACTTTTAAATGTGTGAGATAAAGAGGAGAATAACATGAATCGGTAGTAAATACGTCTGTAGATTTTAGGCTTCCGTGAAACACATTCTGACAAGGCTAAATGCTGTTCTCCTTTTGTTGACTCCTCTGGCCCTGGAATCTTCTTCACTGTCTGGTCTGCCTCGATCGGCACTGCTGCTATTGCTAATTCTTTCTCACTTGAGATCCCGTTTGGAACACCCTCTCACTCTCTCTCGATTTCTACTTTTCCCGCCTTTTCGCTTTGATTCAGCGTTTGCCAATATAGTCAAACAGCTTCATTAAAATGAAGACTTTAGAGTTAGACTGATTTAACTTTCCGCACAGGGATGTCCACTGGCTCGATCACTTGTCATTTATGGAAAACGCAAGTCTTGTCTTTAGCTGACTGAAAATATCCACGGAATTCCTGGTTTTCGTCTTTTTTTTCTATTCTGCTCATGACTTTGGTTTAACTCTTTGGTACTTCAGCTTCCCCGTGTGGGGTTTTAAAACTCGGTCCCCGCTTTCTTTGAAAACGATTGTCAAATATTTGATCAATACAAAAGAATATATGGAAAGTACATGAAAGTTTTAAGTGTCAATCTACCCTCCATCTTATGAACTTGAACATCACCACGAAGTTCCCCTTCCATAAGCAGATCTCACATCTCCCATGGTTGTCATGTTTATCAAGTCCCTTTCCCCCCATTTATTTGCCACGTTTATATGTATGCCTTGGTTTTTTTCCCCCTTCATCCAAATGTTTTTGAGATTCATCCATATGGATCCACGGGGCTGTAATGCATTTTCACACTTGGCTAATATCCCACTGTGGGAAGATACAATAATTTGTTCATTCTCCTCTGGATGGATATCTAGGTTGTTTCCAATTTTTTGATAATATAAACAATGTTATTATGAACAGGTTGTTCTCGACATGTTCACGGTCAAGGGTTTCTTTGGAGAAGAGCATAGTTGGGGCTGGAGCTGCTGAGCTATATCCATCTTATTGCTCAAACTTATTTAATTTCTTTTAGTTCATCATTCAACAATTTGCTAGTCTCTGGTTCCACTTGGCTTCTTTCATAAGAAATGGCTTTCTGCCTAAGAATGGTCTTCTTCTTCATTTTCTACATTTATTTATATTGTTATAATAGTAATAATTATGTACGTGCAGCATTTGGGGCAGAGAACTTATATCTTAGGATTAGCAAATAATTCAGTTTGCAACTCTGCTCACTATTTTGCTTTTTAAAAGTCTTCTTTTTCTATTACAGTGAAACTTTTTCTTCCACTGGGCCAGAACCACCCTGGTTTCCAGCCTCTCTCTCTGTATGAACTTCTGAATGTTACTTGCTGATGGCTCCAAACATAAAATATCACTGAGCATGCACCCTTTGGCAGACATGATCATACTTAAGCAACAAAGGTCATTTTTGAAATGTAGTAAGAGGAGGAAGCTAGTATTTGCTAAGGACCTAATTAGGGTGTGTCCTTGCTTGATGTTTTCACATGTTATTTCTGTTAATCCTCTATACATTGTGTAGCATGTTGCTATTTTTTTTTTCTTTTTCCATTTTATAGCTGAGGATCAGGAGTGTTAGAGACATTGAACGAATCAAGATCAAAGAACAGATTTAGGGCTTGAATTCAAGACTTTTGATTCTTGCTTTAGCTTCTAATCTGTAGTACAGGAAGATCAATATTTATGTGTGTGTGTACACATGCATATACATACACATAAGGAATGTCAATATCAGGTAGCACTTAATATTTGAAATGCATTTTTAAGTTACTCATGAAGAATATGGCCAATCAAATTGCCTATCGTGTATATTTCTTACATTGACTTTAAGAATGCATTTTCAAAGGGCCATTATTGAGCTTTGAAGGGATAAGCCCATAGGGAACGAAGACCGCATTACTTTTCTGAACTCACAGTGGCATCTTGAGTCTTCCTCCTGTGTCCTTCCTGCCCTATTCCAACAAGAGTGTGCAGCTCACCTGGCCGGTGAGGTTGTGGTCTGAGGCTGGCTGGGCCCAAGGACTCTTTCTGCCTTTTGTCAACCCTGGACAATTCTTTAATAGTGGATGGCTGGGAAAGAAGGACCAAAATTGCCTACCCCTTAACTAGCCTCCTGCTTCTGTCCTGCTCACTCCAGTGGGTTAATACAGTGGCCAGGAAGAGGCTGTTAAATCGGAAGTCTGGCATGTCGCTGCTCTGCATACAGCTCTCGATTCCTTCAGGTCTCACTGAAATGTCACCATCTCATTGGGGACTTCCCTGACCACCACCCTATCTAAAAGGGCAGCATTCCTGAGCCTTCTCAACTGCTTTCTAGCTTTATTTTTCTCTTACCATTTATTCCACTTCTTATGTCTTTTCTGTCTCTCCCACTATTAATATGAGGTCGCTGAGGGGTGGGATTGCTGACTCTTTTCTTTGCTGCCTTGTTCCCACCCCTGGAACCATATTTGGCACATGGTAGGTGCTCAATAAACATTTGTTGAATGAACAAAGGATTGAGTGAGTGAACATTTGAGGGGGAGTTTCCAGAGCATGGCATTTTGAGAATACTGCCGTTATTATTCATAATATCATCATGAAATACTTTTTAACAGGAGAGTAGATAAGAGATCAGAAATGATGATGATTTCACATCCAATGCTGAAGCATAAGGGAAAAGGAAGGCATTTTTACTGAGGAAAGAGCAGGAGTTTCTAACTTATGTGAGGCTCAATGAATACTTGTTGAGTTAATGTTGAATAAATGAATATACAAGAGCACTTGCTATGGTCTGAGTGTTTGCGTCCCTGCCCAAATTCACATGTTGAGACCTAATCCCCAAGGTGACTGTATTAGGAGGTGGAGCCTTTGGGAGGTGATTAGGTCAAGGAGGTAGAGCCCTCATGGATGGGATTAGTGCCCTTGTAAAAGGGACCCTGGAGAGCCCCCCGACCCCTCCCACTCCATAAGGTGGAAGAGGGCAGTCTGCAAACCAGGAGGTGGGCTTTTCCCAGATGCTGAGTCTGCCCAGGCCTTGGTCTTGGACTTCCCAGCCTCCAGAACTATGAGGGATAAATTTCTGTTGTTCATAAGCTGCTTAGTCTATGGCATTTTTATTACAGTGCCCCACATGGACTGAGTGAGGAACTATGGCCAGCAATTTCTTTCCAAATCTAGTCTAGATCTATATTTCTTAGCTTAATTTCCTGGCTCTTTGTCGTCCACCAGAGGCTGCAGTCAAATGGATTCATTTTCCAGTCCCTGAAAATGAGCTTCCGCTCTTACCTCTGGAACGGGGCCTCCCTCCCTTCCACCCCTCTTCTTTTCCTTTCCCCTTCTCCCTCCATCTTCCTCTTTCTTGATCATTTATTGATCAATTCTTGTAGGCCAGGTGCTAACCTGGGTTCTGAGATTACAAAGATGAATAAGGTTATGCCCTTGACCCCAAGATTCATGTGTTGTAGATCTAAGAGCTAGGATGTAAGAGGGTGGGAATATGGAAAAGAGAGACACTGACTACCGGCTCGAAGGCTCTCTGTATGCAGTAAAGATTGGGTGAGTTGGTGCTTAGACTATATGAGGCTTGGTTATGGATCACGCCATTACAAAAAGATTACACATCTTCTGAAACACTGCAAACCATTTATGGAGATGGTCGTATACTCTTTAAAACTAGTCGCTTGGTGCAAGCCCAAATCATGATCCTTATGCGTCTTATGAATGTGGAAAGGACTGTTAAATGGTAATCTACTCAAAAGCTATGATTTGGGGATTTAATGGTTTTTCTTTTTAGTTTTTTCTTTAGAAATTGCCATTAAAAAGTCAACTAATCACAGAAAAATATGTGATTGTGTCTTCTCTGGAACCAGCGTAAATGATGTTAGAACTTGGTTTATAGATTTTTTTCCTCTACTTTTTTCATGCTCATTGCTATTATAACCTTGTCATCTTTGTTATTATATTACTATTTTGTGCCCTAGTGCTTATTTCAAGCAAAGCTAAATGGCTTCCCTGCTTAGTTAGGCATAAAACACTGAGAATACACCGGTGTGTGTATTTTCACACATGCTGGGAGATTGAGGGTTAGAAGTTTAATCTCATTCAGCATTTTCCATGGAAGAAAAATAATGTGGTTTATTTGACCTTTAATTTATGGAAATAGTTCACGTAAGGGTTTTAGTACTTTTATAAACTTAAATGACAATACGTGGAGAAAATTAGGTATTTTTAAGCTTAAAGTGATGTGAGTATCTAGATTGGTGTATTTGTTGTCATCTGGAATTTTTTTTTTTTTCTTTTAAGCTTTTCTGGTAAAAAGAAATCTCCCAGTAGCCTCAAGGACAATAGTGCCTGAGAGAAATGAATATTTGAATACAGACATGACTCAACAATCATTCCATGCTCAGCTAAGGAAACTTTTAAAATTTATACTGAAAGTTACGCTTACAGAAACATACTTTTATTAGCTACCCCTAATGTTAATTATTAATTTAAGTTTTAATTTGAGGCTGATAATTATGAATGTAAAATGGGCTATCAAAACTGTGTTTCCATATTCTTTTGCTATTTAGGCCTTTAAAGAAATAAGAACAGTCAAAGTGATGTACCCAGCTCAGTCATTAACAAGCAGAATATTTCACTGGAGTGACAGCTATTATCATTATGCTAATAATAGAAGATTGGGCTCTAGTAAGATTAAGCATTAGCTATTCTGGTCCCTAGAGTAAACTGCAAAATTCAGCTTCACTGGGTTGTAATTAGAAAAGAAGTAAATTTAAATACCGAAAAAAAATCTTAGGTACCTCAGCACACAGTATGCCAAAGGCATGTGCTTGAAGTCTTTTAATCTCTAGGTGTGGCCTATTTCATAAATATTTCCATAAGCATTTACATACTTGACATGTAGCAATTACCGCATTGTACAATCATGTCTGCATGCTTTGCCTGATGAAATAGAATAAAAACTTTGTAAGGACCAGGCTAGCTGTGGATGATTTTGTATGTCTTCCTTCTCCATAGAACAGACCAGGCTCAACATGATACTTTGTTACTGACCAGATGGACACAGAAGCAGAAGATTAAGCTTTCTTTTCTTTTTCTTTTTTTTTCTTTAGCAGTAGTGCAACTATTGGTGATGATAATAATAGTAACTATTACAGAGCACTTGCTTGCTTGCTATTGTCCAGGTACGAGTATTAGGAGATTTGGTCCTATCCTTACTGTCTATTAAATTACATTATTTAAATATTGTTATTGTCGATGCCATTTTATGGATTAGAGCCCAAGGCACAGAGTGGTTAAGTAAGTTGCGTTGGGTCACATAGTGGGTGGTGTTGCTGGGATACAAACCAGGCAGTCTGGCTATGGTCCGCTGCCTCTCACTGTGCCACTTGCTGATAGAACTGTGTCTGGAGGCATCGCCTCCAATTTTAGCAGCTTCTTTGGCCCAGACCTATCCTGAGAGGGATTTGTGACTCCTCTGTTTATTTTCCTTTTTCTTTCTTTCTTTCATCTCTCCTTTTAGGTCAAGTACAAAAGAGATTTCGAAGAAAGCAAAGGAAGGGCCTTCAGCGTCGTTACAGACACTCCTGAGTTACAGAGGCTGAAGAGGACTCAGGAACAAATCAGTAACGTAGGTGACAGTTTGTTCAGTGTTGCAATAGCCCTAACTTGTGTGTTTGGATGAGAGAGTGACATTAGGCGGCTTAGAAGTGTTCTCGTTGCTATACAGTATGCAAACAGTACTCAGCGTACTCATAAAATATGCCAAGTTCATTTGTGAAATTCCTTCCCTTTGATTTCATCACAGTTATCTAGAGCCTAACACTTTAATAGCGATAACTATATTTCTGAATACACTTTTAACTTATATAATTAAATTGATTTACTGAATACAGTTACTAAATAAATCTGTCTAATTAAATAAATTAAAGGTATATTCAGAAATACAGTCATCGCTATTAAAAGAAGTTATTGTGATGTAGCATCTTATTCCATATTGAATGGTTCTTAGCTTTTGATTTTTTTTCCCAAAATGGGACTTTCATAGTTAAATTCAAAAGCCTGACAATTATTTATCTTGCTGTGGATAAGCATACAAAAAATACATATATAAGGTCAAGTATCTTGAGAAAGCTCACATTCGCTAATTATGTGTATATAAGATTTCATACTTTACATATTTGTTGAAATGACATATTACATCAAATTTTTGAAATAAACATTTATATATGAAGTTCCTTTGGACTCGGAAGCTGTGTCTTGTTCAGTAATATATTTTTTTGAAAAAGAAAATTGAGACTAGCAAAAGTTCAAAGCCTATTATCTAGAGCCTAATACCAAAAAGTATTAACTCAGTACAAATTAAAGGTGTTTAAACAGCTATTCTTAATTTTTGAAATTCATGCCTGTGATTGTTTCTTCCAAAGTATTAAATGAAATTTTTCAAAATGATTTTTTTTCAGAAAAAGTGGTTCGATATTAGATATCCAAGAGGAAATATGAATGAAAATCAACAACCGTGTATATGATATAAAAGTATGCACACATATGCAGGATTCATACTGTATATCTAGATGTTATAAGTGATATAGCCTTAATTTCCAGGGAATGTTTAATTAGTAGATGGTTTTAAACTCACTAATACTTGGCCTTCATCATATATAGAGTGACAATTTGCAGATAGAATTGTAGTATATAAATCGAGAAATAATTTTATTTGTCAAAAGTTCCGAAAACAGAATGATGTCTAAAAAACATTTAGGGAGTGAGAAGAGGTAAACACTTCGTTTTCCCATATTCTCTAAGGTTTATCCATTCTTTGCTCTTTAAATGGACATTTTATTTTAGTAAAGACTTTTTTTTCCTTTGAAGAGAAAGGGTTGAATTTTAAGGATTCAGAGGTTTTGTTCCTAAGTTTTTCGACTCTATCTCGACAACCCTCCAATCATGAATACTGAAGATTTCTCTCCTCATCTTTCTCTCCATTCTTTCCTTAAATCGAAAACCTATTTTTGCTCTAAAAAAAAAAATAAATTAGAAATATATTCTACTGGCAGTTACATTCAGTAGCATTTCCTTTCCTGGATTTTTTTTTTGGAGAAACTTAAAAAAAATAAATAAAAATAATGCTGCACAAAACAAAATTGTATTATCAGTCTTCGACTATCACAGAATTTATTTCAAAAAGAACTAAATATTACTACCTAAGACATCCACGTGACAGCTAACATAAGGATTGCAGTGGATTCAAAGGTAAGCCTTTTAATTTATATTCAAATTAAGTCAAGATTCATATTCGATAAAGAAAGAACTGATCATTTCACCAACTTTTATCATTAGCAGGAATATACATTTTATACAATCAATACCAGAGGCTGTTTGCAGATCCATCATTAATTATGCAAAAAAAAAAAAAAACTCTCTCTCGTAACACAGGTATGTATAAATCTACATTTAAAAATCTATGTTACTAAGCCTATAATTTAGATAATGCTGATTTTTAAAAGCATATAATTTAGATAACATTGATTTGGGGGGGTGTGTGGCAATTGCATATGTTACTGAGCTCTTGGGCAACCACAGCAGGCTTGCAAGTAGTTCTTTTAGCCAGGGTGAGGCCTACTAATGTTTGGATAGCAGTAACAAATATAAATTTCATAACATTACCTTAGAGATTTACTCTTGAAGAAAGGAAGCTGTAAAATATTCTGAGGTTTAGTGAATTTATTATTCATTTACAAGGCTGCAACTTTATGAACTTTTTCCGTGACCTCACGGGGTTTTCCATATTACTCAATGCTTTTTTTTTTTTTTCTATAAGAAACTTGGATTAATCTGCAAGGAGGTACTTTGGCTAGTTCATTTTTCCACATTATTTTCAGATAAACCCAAACACTGAAATATATTGGCCAAATCCAGACAGATATTTTTGGCAGTGTCCTGGATTGTGTCTGTTTTGAGAGGAAGTAGGTGAGAAAATGTCCAGACTGGACAGACACCAGAATCTTCCTGCTGGAGATGCTGGGACGAAGTGAACTCATCCTGAAAATGACGAGGGATATAAGATTTGAGCTCCGAGTTTAATATAGATTGATGTAGGTGGATTAACTAAGTCAGGGTCTTCGCAACCTTTGTTTTTTCATTTGTTTCATTTTCTTATTTATTTATTTTTTTTACTTGACTTTTATCTTTGAATATCATCTGGATCTTTCTAGGCTGCCTTTATTCCCCTTTGGACTAAAGAAAATATAAAGATATAAAACGGTGGATTTAATGACAATTCCTGGGTGTTTTGGGTAATACGTTCTGGATGGATGGACATTTTTGATTGCTTGTGTCTGTGTCAGTTCTGTGAAATTTTTTCAGACACTCCCGTATTCATTTGTCCAGGATTTGAAATCACTTGGAAACGTTCACTCCGTCTGCATATGTTACTGAGCTGTTGGGTAAAATACAGCTCTAAATTTGAAATTGTATGTAATGAAGGGGTGAGAATGGGTTTAGTCTTGACTTCCTTCTTTTGACGATATTGAACCTGGGAGATTTATCATCAAATGCCACAATTTAAAGTCCTTCTGCTATATTACTCACTTAGTAGAGCTGCAGAAAGAATAAGAAAAGAGGCAGGATTTCAGAATTTACTGAATGGTTGGAAAGAAACAGAACTGATTTCCAAGTAAAATTTTTTTTTCCGTGCAATTCCAGAAGAGGTCTAATTGTCTGCTCCCCCTACCCAATTCTAGGACATAAATTCAGAAATGGCAGAAATGTCCTAGTACATCTCCATGTTTTTTTACTTAGTGACATTTTAGGAAAACTTTCTTAAGAGGAATTGAGGAATCCCTGTGCTTTTGGACATTTAAAAAAAAAAATTTTTTTTTTGGTAAACATATTCGAAAACTGTTACTAATAAAGTTTTGTTTAAAAAAGAGAATAACACTCCCCCTCCCCCCACCCCCGTTGTCTTTACAGCTCTAGCCTTTAAAGGCTGTTTCTTATTCAGGTGGTTGCCAACTTCAAGTTTATAAGTAGTGCATTCAGGGAACCAGCAGCAGGAAAGCAAGGCAGAAACACTCATCCATCCTTGAGACGATTATTTATGTGTTTCATTCCGCCTGCTTATACACTAATAGAAGCTGCACTTTCAATTAGCTGAGACAGTCTGTGGGTAAATTGTGAAATAAAATGGTAAAGTCCATCTCTGAGAGACTTTTACAATCTTTGTGCTGTAGATAAAATCTAGATGCATATTTTCTGATTTATTTCAGGTGATGGAGAAATATTATATAAAGAGGAAGGAAAAGAAAAACCCAGATGACAAATCTTGTATTATACAGACTGACTGAAATAGTAAGTGTATCATTATATGATTTGTCAAGATTTGTTCCTGTCCTTGATTCACAGGGGAAAGAATTATGCATTCTGCATATATGTGCGGGTGTGCCCGTGTGTGTTAGCGTCAGGGGAAATCTTTGGAACACCCTTTTCTTAGATCACTGACAACACAGACGAAAGTGTTTTCACCTGCTCTATATTCTTTCCCTTACCCTGTCAGTATTTACAATTTTAGTTATCTATTCTGTTTCCTAAATACCTTCTTTACTACTATTTTCAATTTCACATACCCATTCCTAAGAAACTCTTATTTGCTTGACAAGAAAAGCTAAGATCAAAGCCTTTTTTTTTTTAAAAAGAAAAAAACATTATGGAAAAAAGAGTCTCTCTGTAATTTAATATTGAAATGTAATTACTTTTAGTTTTATTGATGCGGCTACATAATTTCTCACTGACTTCTTAGAATGCAAAATAAATTATATACCCATTAATAAGCTCAAGTAGATACTGCTGACTGCATTCCCAGAGACTCTGTGAGTCAGCTTTAAAATATTAGATTATTGGAGGTAAACATGGCCTAATAATTGAATAGCAGTATCTATGAACTATTAAAAGATTTGATTCAAAGTTATGTTGAGTGTAAGGGTGATCATGAGGGTAGGGACGCTATCTAGGGATCTGGTCTCTGTTTGTAATTTAAATAAATCATTCTGACAGAGGCTGACTGTGGCTGTGTTCAGGGTGCTGACGGTGTGAAATTGAGTTGTATGGTGGGCAGAAGACAAGCAGTCAAGAGAAATCCCCAAAGGCAAAATTTGTTATGTAATTGGGTCAACTCATGCATGAGAAATGCATGCTAATTGTAAACTGGTGGCAAAATTAGAGTATATGAGGCAATTAGGTCTTATATGAACCCGAACAACTGACATAGTATTTTTCTTTCTTTTAATATTCAGCAAACATAAAAAAGGATTTTTTTTTTAAAGAGAAGAAAGGTAAGAGTTAGAAAGTCATTCAGTGTTGACATTAGAGTATTTGTTAATTTTGTTCCTTATACAAGAAGCATAAGAGTTTTATAACTAATGAAAATTGATATGAAATCTTCTGATTCTGAGTAGTAAAGTCTAGTACACAGGAGTAGTTTGAAAAGACCGTGGGACGGTACTTTTGTTTTAACTCATAACTGGGTTGATTAACATAGATGACTAGTTATGAGGTCAATGATTTAGATTCAAGCCCTTGAAGCCTATTATTTTCATAGAGCAAATTTATATGTCACTTTAATGGACATGCTTTATCTCCAGCTTATCTCACCAGTGACTGACGTGTTCTTGAGTAACAGTGGGTCGGTAGCATTATCTTTAAAGCAAAGATCAAATATGTCAGAGAAAGCGATAGGGCACTAACATGTATTTTCCTTATAATACCTAACACGTGTATGAATGCTTTATCCGTTTCGAAACACTTTGACATCCCCGGTCTAATTAGAGTGTGTGAACAAGCTCTCCTCAGGGAAAGTATTTCTATAAGGAATACTTATACTTTCATGAGAAAAATGTACGGAAAATCACCTCGTGGTCCTTTCTCATTTCCAAATCCGTGGTTTCCCCTTACACCTGGTTTTGCTTTATTTTTCCACCTACGGCAGAGCTTCAAAGGTTGATCTCTTCTTTTTATCCTCAATTTTTTAGCCACAGTCACTTAAAAAAACAAATACAACCCAGACCAGTAATTACTTGTGCATGGCAAGTACAAGAGTAGTGATTATAAAATGGCTTTGTCCGAAGGGAGGTGGTTCGGGAAAGGCCCCCATAACAAAAGAATTAACACATGTGACTTCTTGGAAACGGAGATTAAGGATCCAGCAAACAATTTCTGAAGATCTGTCCTTCATGAAATGTCTTTTTTTTCCCCCTTCCTTTCTTTTCCGACAGTGTTCCGGCTCTTACCCTGCCTGAGTTGATACAGGAGCCTCCAAACTGGCCTTATCTCCTTGTAGGCATTTTGGCTCCTTCCCTTGTATCTTAAACACTATCACCAGATGACTCTTTTCAAAATATCTCTTTCATCAAGACCCATTATGACCCACTAAAAAACCTTTCCCTGGACCTCTACTTTAAGAAGAATGAAGTCTAATTTCCTAAACCCCTTAATTCTGACTCCAACGACCCTCCACAGTCTGCTCCTAAATTATTTTCACCTTATCTTTCACTGCCCATCAACACTATTCTTCCATTTCTTCTAGGCCTGGCTAACTTACTCTGTGCTGGGCTTCTTCATGAGTTGTTCTCCTCGCGTGGAACAATTTCGCACCATCTGCAACTGACACCCTCACCCCCGATCCCAGACACACCCTCAGACCCCAGCTACAGCAGCCTCTGGTCTCTGTGTCACCACCCTGCTTCGTGTGATGGCACTGTTATCTGTACTACTCATTTCACGCATCACATTCCACGTTTTGGTTTTAATGAGCCTTCCACGTGGTATGTGTCTTACCCCCCTAACTTCGTGAAGATGATGATCATCCATGTCTTTTTCGATTTATTTTTTGTATCTCCAAGGATGTGCATCATGGTGCTTTGTACCTTACCTTTCCTGCCAAGTCTCTAATTTAGGCCCTCCCTATCCCTTGCTTGGGTTGTGGGAGTGACTGTCTTGACCATCCTTGCCTGCCACAGTACTGCCTCTTCTCCCTCCCAAACTCTTCTTGTGATTTCTTGCAAGGTTCTTAAAACAGATATTTAATCATGTCACTCTCTTCCTTAAAATCTGTCAATAGCTCCCCATGGACGTTGGGTTAAAATGCGAAACCTTTAGCATGGAATGTGAGGCTGCCCTGCTTTAGTGCCAGCTGAGATCTCCAGCCTGGGTGTCTCCCTTGGCCTGGGACCCCACCCACTCCAACCTTCTTCCAGGAAGGCCATCTGCACCTTCTCTATATCCATACTCGGCTCAGAGGCTTCCTTCTCTTCCTGGTCCTTGCCCTTCTGTCTCCAACCTGGCAGTCTGATTCTATAGCCGTATTGTAAGTTTTCTTCCTCCTAGACTGAACTGTATGAAGATTCGGGCTCTGTAGTTTTCTCTGTAGCCCCAGGGCCTAGCACAGAGCTAAAATTGATAAACAGATGAATTGGCTTCTTGTGCCAACAAGTCTTCCCATGGCTTCTCACTCTGCCCAAGGCTGCCGGCTCTGAGACGGCTTACTCGGGATGGCTCCTGATCAACACACTCATACTGATATTTTCAGGAGAGAATCTTGCTAGCATAATGTGAATTTTATCTTAGAATGGAGATTATTAAAGGGAGTTATAATCTTTCTAGATTTATTTTAATCAAACATCTCTTTGAAGACCTATGTAGATATCATATCTTTTTTTTTTTTTCCCCCTTAAAAATCCCAGATCTTTCTTCCTCCATTCCATCGTTCTCTAGCATAAAGTAGTTACTTAATCAGTACCTGTTTGGTAAATGACTGAATTCTTTTAAGGGTGTTATTTTTTCCGTTTCCTTAAGTTTTTTTTTTTCCAGAGGAATCTGTCTTTCTATCCACCTCTAAGTGTGGGCAAATACAATTTTCCTAGGAGAAGGACCACAGTGGGGTAGAGAATTGCCAGTGCCTAGAATACTGCTTGGCATATAGCAAATACTCCGTGAATGTCTGCTGAGTAAATGAATGAGGCAATAACATTTGAACTGTTGACTAATTTTGCGAATTCCTTCTCTTGAAACCTCCCTTTGCAAGGGGGTTAGCTTTTAAAATGGCTTTGAATATGTCATTTGTTTTGTGCTGCTTGATAAACACCCATTTTTCACTTTCTCCGATTTTTACTTAAACGTTCAGTGGGTTCTGCAATCCAAAGATTGCAGTGGTATTCTCTCAGTAAAGCAGGACCATTTGCTTTCTGATGTAGCATCTGAGAATTTCATTTTCTTAGAAATGCAAGGACCCACCCCTGTTTTAAAATGTCATAGCTGGGGGATTCTTTTTCTCAGGTACGTAAGTACCTGAGGAAAATAGAGCTTGCATTAGTCTGCTCAGGCTGCCACAATACCTTAGGCAATGTGACTTAAACGACAGCCATTTATTTCTTCTCAGTTCTAGAGTCTGCAAGTCCCAGATCAAGTCAAGAGGCCTGGTTTCTGGGGAGAGCTCTCTCCCTGCTTGCGATGGCTGCTTCCTTGCTGTGTCCTCATGTGGCCTTTCCTTGGTGCGTGTGCGTGAGAGAGAGATCTCTGAAGCGTCTTCTTCTTGCAAGGACACCAATGGAATAGGATCAGGGTCCCATCCTGATGACCTCATTTAACCTTAATTATTTTCCTAAAGATGCCATCTTAAAATACAGTCACATGGAGGTGAGGGCTTCAAAATAGGAATTGTGGGGGGACGCAGTTCAGTTCATAACAGGGCTAAGTGAGGGACGACCTACGTACGTCACAGTAATTCGGAGACAAGTAACATACATTTTGTAACCGTAAGCGACTGTCATCAGCCAGTTTCTCGGGAAGAGGTAGATGACACCACCTGTTGCCATATTCCAGGAAAACTTACACATTCAGTTTTTAATTTTTTCCTATTTTCAAACTGAACCATCTTAACCGAAAACCAAAATTCCTTCTCGGTCCTATTTCCAGTTCTTCATTGGCCTCTTTTTATTTGGAGTGTTGAGCCATAGTCATTTATAGAAAGAAAGATAACTTATAGTAGTAGTCATTATGTTTTTAGTTTTCCAGGTTTGAGTTGAGTTATGTAGATCACTCACATGTCCTGTGCTGGCAGCTTGGCAGGGGCAGATGTAAAGGAAACGGAGGGCAGAGATGTGACAATAGAGAAGAAATAGTCCTATGGCACAGGGAATGTCTAATAAAGACTAGCTCTTAAAAATTCTCAATTTCCAGTGTATTAAACTGATTTTAAACTTAAAAAGTATCTGAATTTTCTTCCAGATTTTGTTATACCTTTCGGGACCTACCTACAGTGAGCACGTACTGAAACCAGACATCTTATTTGTGGAGTCCCCAGATGTGACTGTCATTAATAATTATGCCACATCATTATAATTTCTGTAGATTTTTAGAGGTAGATTTAAAATCTGTCATTTTTCCAGTTAATAAGTGTAATAGTCAAATGTCCTTTTAACTTATTAGGAGGTCGTGAATCACAGGAGACATACAGAGATTTAATTAAAACCCATTGGTAACCCAAGCCAAGTCATACAGTTGAAGAAATTGCACGATTGAAAGTCAGAAGCAAGAAATTCTTAAAAAGTATATGCAGATATGTTGTCTAGTTTGTATTTCATTTTCCTAGAAGAACGGTATTATAAATATTGCTTTTAGTTTTTGCTTTGCTTTCTACTATAGCCGTCTTTTCTTCCACTGTGGTCAGAGCTCATTTGTAGCTTTTTTTTCCTCTGTGCAGAATTATACGCAATGGTGCTTATAAAAGCATAGCTCTAAATTTATGTTTGAAGGACCTATTGCTTTTGTAAAGTACCTGAAGACTTGGTTGCCAGGACAAGAAGCAAGAAGTCGTGATCTATTTTTTGTTGGTTTGTTCATATTTCTGATTGATTTTTCTTTTTGTGGTTATATTCACCATAACAAAGTCAACCTTCAATTTGTTTGAATTAAGATTTTGTATCATTGCATTCTGAGAACTACACGTGTCCAAATTTGCCTTTGTCTAGCAAACTGTGACACAGAGGGTAGATTTAGAAAAAATCAAAGAAAAACTTAACAAAACCTTTTGGTTTTTCGTAGCAGTTGTTTCTTTTGATAGAATTGATTTCTCCAAAATGAAATGATTTGAATATGTACTTTCATTGTGTAATTAGCATGAGGCCTGTAAGGGCAAGCAGCATTTTGTGTTCATGTTCGAATCCTCCAGGACTCGGTGCTTTGACTGTAAAGAATAAGGTAGAAGTAGACGCAGTCTTCGCAGTTACCTTACACAGGCATGTGTGTTTGTTCATTAAAAGGTTGTGATGGACATCACATTGCATCAGGCCCTGTGGATTGCAGAAAAAATGGGCAACCACTTTTTGCGTGCATTTATGCTCATGCTAGCACACATGAAGTGGCCAGGAAAGGCTTTTATGGAAGAGAACCCCAGTGCGATGTAAAGGTGTCTGTGGGGAGGAAGATGGCATTGAAATGAGCAAAGGAAGGGAGGAGGGAAGCTGATAAGGTTGAGAATGCCCCTCAGCTACTTATTAGAGTGCAGAGAGAGACATCATTACTGAAATGTAGATCGAGGCGAGATTGTTGAAAGAGTCCTATTGCATTTTCAAATGTGCATATTTTTGGTATCTATAAATCTAAAAAAATTATCTATAGGAAACCACTTTTGAAAACAATTAATGACTTAACAAACATTTTAAAGTGTTAATTATGGGCCAGGTACTTTGCTGGAGGGGTGCTGTGGGATATAATGAGGAATGAAATAGATATGACCCCTGACCTCAGAGAGCTTGCAGTTGACCCTCCACCAGGCGAGCAGGTCACTGCTGCACAGTGTTACCTGCTTGACAGAGGGAAACTCTGTGTTATTATCAGAGGCGCAGCTAACCAGGATCGGAAGGTCGAGGAATCGAAACCTCGCCATTGCTATTTAAAAATAGTTTTTGAAGCATTTTACTGAACCATTTTCTTGATAATCAGTGCTATCAGTTTTGTTTTTAAGTTCACTTGTCTCTTTATGTACTCTCTACCCGGCAGTATATGGGTTTCCAGAAAATATCCAAATTAATCAAATGGAATTAATACGGAAAAAAACGTTCATTAATGGAAGAGTATCGATCATCGAATTTATTAATTTCAGGATGGTTAAAAAGATCAATATAAATATCTGCATACATTTAGTAATTCATACCTATGTTCTGTCTTGCGGTTTTTGGTGTTGAAGACGTTGAAAGGTTTTGAAAATAAAATTATGGCCATTTTCTTCATCTCTTTCCTCAACCTCTGTAGTGATACTTTGGAACTAAAATGTTTTCGTAACCCAGTCCAGAATATTGGGAAAATATTTTGCCTTTTAAAAAACATACGTGTATCTGTAAGAGCCACCTCTGCGCATGTGATGTGTATGTTTTGCATACACGCACAGTGTGGGGATGTTTCGAGTGGAGAGCTTCTGAAAGGAAATGGTAAACATTACTTAGTGAGGCTTGGTTTCCACCTTGGGTGTTCTTGGCCCAGTCTGTGCTGACAACGAACCTCTGGGACGCCCCCTCAGTGCTGTGGGGTCTTTTCCTGCCAAATATTGTTCTCTTGCAAGATTAAATAGCTGAATCAGTGTGGCCCAAATCTTGATCCTGCTGAGAATATTAAGACTCCTGCAGGTTGTAATACAGATTAGCTGGTGAGAGCGCTGTTGGAAAAATAAAGTGAGTTTCTCTAAATGAATTTAACAACTGCTGTGAACCTTTTTGTGTCCTCCAGCATGAGTGAGTGTGCGGGCAGTTAACCATTTACTTCCCTCATTTTCTCCAAAACATTTTCCAGCTCACCCCCGGGCATCTATGGTAAACATTTTCATAACTTTATTTCACATTTATATTTTGTCCGGTAAGGCATTTGACCTGTTAAATGACTAAGTACTGGGAAGGTTAGGTCATTATTTACTTTATTTATTTAAGGAGAAAAAACTTTTTTTTTTGTATTAAAGAAATTAACTTAATGTCACTTACATTATGAAATAAACCACACCACTGGGTTATTTAGAGTAAACTGATTAGCATATTGCATTCTGATCATAGGCTTTATGTTATCGTTCAAAAAAATTGTGAAACACTTAGCAAGAGGCAGAGCAAAAGATTGAAATTATTTACATTGCTTCCAGCCTCTATTCTATTACTATTTCTGCTATTAAGGTTAGATTTAAACCTTTGAAAATTCTAAATTCTACAAAGATTATGATACTTCCCCTTAAATGAAATAAATTTAAAAATCAACAACAATGATGCTAAACTCTAACGCATAAAAGACACAGATAACCTGAAAATAACGAGTAATTTGTTAGATTTTTCTGGTTGCTGGCTTCTGGGTAAGTTCACTGAACTCTTTTTCTATTTTAGGGGCCCTTTACCTGGCTGGCCTATGTCTGAAGCATGTACTCAGTCTGCTTATGAGACAGCCCTCCTATCCATATGCTTCCCACGTTATTACCTTTCTGTCTCCTGACACTGCGTATGTGTGTGTGTTTGTGAGTGTGTGTGTGTGATTTCTCAGTACAAATGTCTATGCCTGTGACTCGTCAATGGCAAAGCACGACACAGCTACTTAATACTATAGAACTGATCAGTGCTGTGTTAACTTTTTCAGAAGGCTCCTTCAATTATCACTGTGATTATTAAAATATCATGAAAAGAGAAATAATTAAATTATCGTTTTTTAACTCGTTGTCATAAGTACTACTAAAGAGTGGGGGTGAAAAATGTCCTGCGAGAAAGCATAAGAGGGGAGCAGTATCGGCTTGTCATCTTTTAGCCTGTCTTCATAAAATAGCCTATGTTTTGCAATCATCCCATACGAGGGTGATCTTAAGTCTATTTTCTGAATACGGTGGAAGTTAGCTTGTAGCTCTATGACACTGTCAGTCAAAGAATTGGGGGCGAGAACTGAGGTCTTTTGTCCTCTGATCTGGCTTAACTTTCTTTTTGGAGGCACGACTCTTGGAATCACATCGGTGGGCATTGTTGAAATTTGCAGTCACTCAGAAATACACTCTCAAGGTGCATTCAGAAAGGTCTCCTAAGTACTAAACTGTACTCAGAAATACAAGGTGCATTCAGAAAGGTCTCCTAAGTACTAAACTGTAAATCCTCTAAAATATTATCAACGGCTCACAGAAAATGCATCAGTTCAAGTGGACAAAATGTTCATGTGTTATCCTTAGTAAATGCCATGGGATTTCCACGCCTGGGGTCCCTGGGTTCAGTCTCCCAATATTAAGACTATACTCTATTTTAACATATGAAATATATAAACAGTCTCTAGGACCTTATGCGCAGTTTAAAAAATAGTAACAAGATTTTTCACCCATGTACTTACCACTGAGCTTAAGAAATAGAGTATTTTGGCAATCTTTGAAGGCCTTGTGTGTATAACTCATCCCCCTGACTAGGTACTGTCAACACAAAGGCCACAGCATCTTGAAAACGCAGATTTTCATAATAAAGTGATAATATAAAAATCCAATTTCTATATATGGAAACAATGTATGGACTTTGGCGAAAACTTCATTGGCTTCTTGCACCATTAAACACATGGTCTGTAGGACTTACCCTCATTTAGCCTTTTAGGACTCTAGCGTTGGCGTGTCAGTCCCTGTCGCTGTTCACCCCTGTATGTACTGAGGTGACACCCTGAACAGAGGATGGGGATGGGAACAGACATTCACGAAGGCCTCACTCGGCGCCGGACGCAGTCTTTCACATTAGTTGTTCATTTGTTTTTCTCAGCAGCCTCTAGAAATTGTTGTCGTTATTCTCACGTCACAAGTGAAACAAGCTCAGCGAAGATAAGGGATTTGCCTAAATGCACATGCCAGTGAAGAACAGAACATTGTTTTCTGACTTTAACATACAGAATTTTCCCTCTACACCAAAATTTGGGGTTCATATTTCTTTTCTTCTCCTTCTTATTCTTTTTGTTATTATTTATGCCTACAGCACCTGGTCTTCCTAGGTGGTCTCCCATCCAAGTACTAACTAAGCCCGACCCTGCTTAGCTTCTGAGATCAGACATCGGGCTTGTTCAGGGTGACATGGCCAAAGACCATGGACCATGGCTCCACTGGGGCGCGAACCCAGGACCTTCTGCATGTAAAGCAGACATGATAACCGCTATACTGTGGAACCACGTCCTGGGGTCATATTTCTTACATGTTATATCTAGACCCCTTGTGTCATAGAGGAAATGTCACAGATATGAGCTTCTTTTTGTTGGTGCAGAAGTTAATTTATCCTTAACTTGGCATTTTGGAGGTCACGTGGTGATCTTAGGACCAAATTTAGAAGTTTCAAATTTCTTAACAGAAGTCTAAGTACACTTCTCTCTCGGCCCAGGACACACGGCCTAGCCTGGTAGGTGTGCTAGGAGAGAGACGAGGTTTGGGTAGGACAGAGCCAGGCACCTAGCCCTAGCTGTGGTTTGGTGATGGTCACTGATGGTTTACAGAAGAGGGTGACATAAGATGAGTTTCTCATGCATTCGTTAAGAATGCATCAGTAAGTATAGAAGCAAGTGAGGAAGAAAGAGGTGATGATGAATGGTGGGTGTCAAAGAACTTCCCACGGAAGGGAAATATATATATATACATATATATATATATGTATGTGTGTGTGTGTATATACACACACATATATATATATATATATACACACACACACACACAAAGAATCAAGAATGAAATTGCATGGTGTGCTTGAGGAACTGCAAATATTAATTTTACCCTGAGGATTTTGGGCAGTAACTAAAAGAGCTTTTTAGTAAGGGAAGGACACTAGAGTGTAGGGTCATTGTTTGTCTAAATGTTGGGAGTGGTTTATCTTGTCCCATTGTCAACTCCACATTTATATGGGTTGAATTTCACTGTAATTGTCACCATGGGCTCTTGAGGCCCCTTATTTCTGGCTGTTGGGCCTGGGGTGATTGGAGTACTAGTATCTGTAGGGGGTCTGCTTTTGGAGAACAAAAGGGAAAAAATCATGAGTTTTGTATCTCTGTATTTTAGCTATGCCAATTAGGAAAAAAGAACTTACGTAGTTTTATCGCATGGATTTCAAATCGAATGACAAACACTGAGCACAGGTATCTGTACGGTATGTAAATAGGGCAGTGGTGTGTTCACGCCCAACTGTGACACAAGCCTGGATGGCTAGTCTCAAACACAATGTCAGGTTGGCAGGTCTGAGAGTGTAAACCTGCATAAATATGTATGCCTTTAGCATCGCATTAGCTCCATACGAATACAGAGAGAAAAATCTTGGTTAACTGAACTGTGTGTGGGGCACGTTCTGATGGACTTTTTGTTATGTTATAATAAAGGTTAAGCCAAACCTTTGTTTTACCTTACTGACAGCATTTCCAGAAGTTAGATGACAAACCAGAGCGCAACTAACCTTGACTCAGAAACTTGACTGCCTCTTGCCCATTAAACAGGCCAGAGATCATGGACGTTGCTCAACGCGGACCACTGTAGCGCGAGGTGATCACTGTACAGTAACGGTCCCAGAGACGACCTGGGGTCCCTGTCATCCTTAGGATGCCGTCTGGAATTATTCATTTTTGGCAGCTGCTGCGGGTGTCTGTTTGAGCTCATTCACCTTTGACTCCTTAAGTCAGAATGCAAAGGAACAAAATCCCAGTAGTCGCATAGTTTTGAATGACTTAGTTATGTATGTGTAAGGAATTGAGGACTTGATCCTAGTTAAAAGCAAAGGAAGTTAGTTTTGAATTGTCGCAAGATATGAGGGTAAGAAACAAGAAATAACTTCCTGCCATATGTGGATTATATGATAAGTCTTAAGGCTCTTTCAACTCTTAAAGTGACCTATTTCAGCAGAGAGTTATATCGCAGCGTTATGTTCCTTTTCTCCTACATCTCAGGAATGATACTGTTTGAGGCTCTTTTTAAGTCGAGAGGATCAATGAAAGCATGATGGAAAAGCCCTTTGCGTGATGTAGAAGAAAGGCACCGTTAAATGAAAATATGAAATCGAGCCTTCTCTCTGGGGATAGGTACAGGAGAGAATCGACTTTTCTTTTCGACCTTTTACAATTTTATTAAAATAGTTGGGAAACACGAGGCAAGTAGTGTGGTTTGGCAGGGAGTCAGGGAGACGTGTGGGCACGATGTAGAGGAAGAGAAAGCTGGGCTGCCCTGTACTTGGCAGATGCCCTTTAAATCCCTCTAGATCACACGTCGGAAGCCAAGCGGTGGTAATTCTTCCAGAGGGTTCCAAAATAATCTGTTTTGAAATGGAGATTGATACCAGGCAAAAGTGATATGTTTTTTCCTTTTTTTTTTGAAAGGTCTAGTTTTCGTCTTCCCTATGGTTTTATTCTTTTAAAGAGTATGTGAGTTTGATCCAATGTTTATGAACCTGAGAAAGAGTCAACCTAACCTTATTCATAAGGCGAGAGGACACTCGAGTCTCTTGAACAATGTTGGATTGTAAGATCGTTTTGAAGGACACACTGGGCAGTAATTGGAACAGGCAGAAATGGAACCATAATGAACAGTAATCCTAAAGAAAATTAAAACACAGAAAACACTGCATTATTTATTTGGATTTAGTGGGAATGTGCCAAGGGAGAGGCAGCTGGCTTTCTGTTTTTTGGTGTGTTTGTAGACTAGAGAAGAAGCTGTCAGTCAGATTTAATCTCTCACTTAATTCTTGCTCATAAACCAGATCTAACTGTAAAGTGAAGTGAGAAACAGACATAGTTAATTACGTGATTCAGGACAGAAAAGACATGGGCCAGAGTAATGAGAAGACTTGAGCTTGGATACTGCCTAGACCAGTTTTACCAAGACTACCCACCGTTTCCCAGGTTCTTTTCTCAGCAGACATTTGGGCCTTAAGAGTTGATTTCAGAGACACGCAAGACCTCAGTTCAAATGCCAGCATCTCCTTTTATTACCTCTGTTACTCTAGGAAATAGAATAATAAATGGTGTCTGTTTCATTTACTTCGTTGCCCCTAAGTTTACACATCTGAAAAATGGAAATACAAAAAATACTTGCAGGATTATTACATGAATTAATTATTAGCTTTTATATAATGTAATTAAAGCGCTTGGTGTGGTGCTCAAAAACTGAGTTTTCTTATAATGGAATAAACTGGAAATTGAGACAAGATTTTGGCACGAAGATGTTTTAAACAGTCCTTTCATTTGTATTTGTAAGAAATAACAGCATTTCCAACCTTCAAATTTATTACCATTTATAACAGTTTATTTAATTTATTTAGATTCCCTCAAAAGTAACATTTTTTGATTACTGTCCCTCATAGTTTTGTATAACACGTCTTCGTCAAATAAAACATTTTCTTGGGAGCCTATCTCTATTATAATATTTTTCACACGATGAGAATAAAAGTGGGTCCTTTTAATGAGAATAAACGTACTGACTTAATGATTCTCACGTATTCAGGTGAAAAAAATTATTCTCATTAATACATCTTGGCACAATATATGTTATTATAAGTTTGTGAATGAATTGTTTCCCAGTTGAGACTCAGGACCCTAAGGATTACGGAGAAATCCCTAATGATGTTTTGCTTCCTTACAAGCGTTGTTATAAACATCAGGGGCTTTTAAATGCCACCTTATAAACAGGATGGAGAAGATGGATGGAGGATGGAGGAGAGCCTCTATGTCTGTTGGAAGTCTGTATTTTAATTTAAAAGGGTAGAAACTAACTTTTAAATTCTGCTCCTGCTTCATTAAAAGCACAAATTCCAGAGTCAGTCTTTAATCCGAAGGAGATCTGTTAGTGTCCATGGTAATTTCCGGATGATATCGATATTTTAAGGCATATCACCAGGTGGCCCTACTCGCCTGGTGCGCCCCCAGTTCTGTTATCTGGGTTCTTCCATGCAGCGCTCAACGACTTTGCTAAAGAGATGCCGATAGTCATCTACAGTGTCTGTTGATATTAGTATGACTTGTAGGCTCACAGTAGCCATTTGTCATAGTTAGCACAGTCTTGGCGGGTTAAAATTTCTGTTATTTTTCATCTAGAAATGAATTTATTTTGTGATCTTTGTTATAGATACCCATGTGTGTATAATACAAAATCCTCATCTGAGAGGAGATTGTAGAAGCTTCCTCAGGGTGACTTTTATAGTGCTTACCCACAGTGTCGAAGGACTGATTTAATTTTCTTTCTCCCAAGCCAGCTAGACTGTGGGTCCTTGCTCTCAGAAAATGTAGCCTGTCACATTTTTAACCTCAGCACCAGACATAATGCCTGGCATGAATTAGCGTCCAATAAATGTTTTAATAAATAAATAAAATTGTGTGGCACTTTGCTTCACTGTTGCACAGCATGTAAATTTATTTCCAGATTCATTTTCACTGGCCCATCTTGCCACACTCCTCGATCTCCTCTCCTCCTGTTTGGATCCTAGCAGAGATATATTGCAATGTCTTAAAGACTTTTTTTGTTAAGGGAAGATTAAGTATGTTGTATGCGCTATGGTTGCTCCTTAAATGAGTCAGAATAAGTTAACTGGAGATAAACCATCCTTAGGTCTGAGCACAATAAAGGTTTATTTTTTTCTCGCATCACAGGCCAGTGCAGGTTGGAAGCAGAGATGGGGGTTTAGAGGCTCTGCTCCATGCAGTCATTCAGTGATCCAGGCCGATCTGTTGTCTCTGCTATTCCCCTGGGTGTCAGAATTCTCCACTAGATGAGCTACATCTGGCCTGCAGTGAAACAGAGAGAGGAACCAGGGTGGGTCATGAGAGATTCTAGAGGCTAAGTCTGCAAGTTGTATAGATCACATCTGTTCATATCCCACAGGCCAGAATTTATTCCGCTGGTGTGCCAAGGAGGAAGACGAAAAGTAGGTATTGGTGGCCATGGTCAGTCTCTGTCATATACTCTTTCATCGAAAGTTTGTTCTTCTGGGTCAGGCAGAAATAGTTCCAAATGCTTGGTGTGTCCTTTTGGCCTCTAAAATGCTTGCCATGTTCTCATACAAGCTGAATTTGAGTTTCAGGGAGAAGCAGGCACTTTCTAAGGTATAAAGTCATACTTTGGGTTGAGAACTCTGTTTCTGTCTCCTTTGTTTTGACTATGGACCTGTCTCTAAAGTCTGGTGCAGCCACAGATGAGACTAATGTGTGATCTAAAGTGAGCAGTGAGACTTTGCAATAACTTGATAAATAAGGTACAGAAAGTTCAAGTGTAACATGCAGACTTTATTTTTTTTCAAAGTTAATCAAAAAATATTTTTCAGTTTATCTGTCCTGTCACAAAAAGTATAAAAATAAAGAAAGTGAAACTTATAGTGTACCCAGCTGGCTATACACTGAACTGAGAAGCTGCAGATGGTCACGAGGAAATTATTTTCTAAACACTGTCTCCCTGAGATAAGACTTTAGCCTGTCCCCTTTTGAAAACTGGAGCTGGGTGGAAGACAGGCGCCAACTGCCAATTGCCAGTTGTCTTGTGTTTTTACTAAACTGTGAGGCTCTTTTTTTGTAGTTTTTAAAGTTTACGTTAACCTTCCACTCCTGAGAATGAATCAGACATATAATGGAATGGTATACAGGTAAATTTTGAGGAGGATGTTATATGAAAATTACTTTTGAGGCATATTCTTTGCGAAAAAGCTAGTTTCTGAGGCCATTTGGTGACTTAAAATTCGATACTTCCTTTGGGGGTTATAGGTCATAATTTCTAAAATTACTCTAAGAGAAGAACTTAATTTGTTTTCAGACCAGGAGAGATGTATGTAAGCAGCAAACTATGAGTAATTTAAAGTCTTCAAAGAGTTTGTGTAAATCCTGAGTTCATCACTACAGAATGGCAAACACAACAGGAGAATCTGGCAATGGATTGTCTTTTTTTTTGCCTTGGTCATGCAAACTTGTGCATGTATTTTATGAAGTGTTAATATAGTTAGAATCTAATGTTCTTAATTTATGCAATTGGATATTTCATAAATGGGTTTTCTGCATGCAAGCATTTGTACACATTAATATTTATGCAAGTATTCAAATCAATGCAAGGGCATCTGTCTGAGTATGTGATAAAAATATGCATATGCATGAACACTTGTACCAGGGGATAAGTCCCCAAAGTTAGTGACTGCTGAGGTTACAGTTTTTAACTTTTGTCCTTTTGACAAAATTTCCGTGACTAGAAAAGGCATACAGAGAAATAGCACATGCATTTATATTGACAAATAAAATGGTTTTATTAAACTCTGTTTAATAGATGTGAATGACAAATCTTTAATCAGCAATACAATTTTTAGAAATCAGAGTGTTTTAGAAAATGTAGCTGTTTCCAGAAAGCATTTACTGTAATATATTGCCAGTACAAAGAACATGCTGTTAGTAATGAAATAATTTTCGTAAGAAATATTTTATTCTTTATTTATTTTAGCTTAATTTGACCCCTAGAAATAATTGGCTCGGTCAGTACAAAGCTTCCTTTGCCTTTTTAAAGGATGCATATAAGAACATAAAGGATGATAGCATGAGGGAGGGTTGAGTGGAGAGAAAGTCATTTCAAGCCCTTCCTGGTCACTGTCTATTTGCTTACTTGTGTCATCGCAGGTGATTCTGGCTTCTGGAATCTTTCTCAGGCTGGAAATCCTGGTGTTTGGGGTCCAGCCTCCCTAGGCAAGCTAAGGAGCCTCCTCTAGGAGGGCTACACATTTTTCTAGGGCACTGTCACAAAGCACAGGGGTCGATAGTCCCTACTGCTTGGTGATCTACTGATTCCCACCCCGTATCTTTGTTAGTCTAGAAGAAAATCTTTCTTTGATCTCTTTTTACTTCTGATTCTGCTTTGTCTGTTAGTAGGTTCAATTGGCAAAATGTTTCTTTTGCATTTATAAACTTATTTGTTGGTAAAGTTTTGGTCCCACACGTTATAGTTCATGGCAGGACAAGAGTAAACAGTTGATTCTGAAATATCAGTTTTGCTGTTTAAAGATGCATGAAAGATTTCTGTTTTTGTATCTCATTGGTGAGGAATTTAAAATCTCCCAGCTGCTTGGATGGGGTTGAGAATTATAGTGTCTTTGCCATGCTGAAGCAACATCTTCCCACTGAAATTTTGCTTAGCTAATTTTTAAGCTGAAATACCAGAGAATTAATTTTTTCTTATGGGAAAGGAAAGGTTGAGGAAATTATGAATGTCTTAGATATGAAGTTGAAAGGAATTACTTGCTTAGAATTCCACTGTCTTTTTTCAAAGCCCAAGTAGGACTTATTTTCCATGATTAATTGGGGTGATGATGCAGGTTCCTATTTCTGTGTTTCAAATGTGGAAGGCAAGGCTGTGACTAGTCACATAACAGAGATGACTGATTAAATCGTTACAGATCTCTAATGGGTATAGAGTCTTGCCTGCTTTGAACATTTTCCAGTTACATTATTCTAGGCAAGACCTGTAATATAGAACTTGGGGCCTGGATCACATATGCTTGTCTGTGTTGGAGGAAGCTCAGAACCATTTGCAAAGAAGGTTTTGTCTTTTTCGTTAGTATTTACTTGGTCCATCTCTAAGCAGAGGCTATCTGTTTAGGCTCAATGCAGAAGGGGTATCCGGTGTAGAAATTTTACAGTAGGAACAAGTTTGGTATCCTGCAGGCAAAGAGAGAGGTTAGAGTGAGCAAAGGGATGTAGGAGGATAAAGAGTCAGGGTTTTACTGTAACTACAACGGAAGCTATTGAAAGTTTTAAAAGAGCAATGTGACACAATTTGCTTTACGTTTTCTAAAAGATTACTTAGGCTGATGTGTGGAAAAAATGATTTGCGTGGGGCCAAGAACGAACACAGGGAACAGTTATGGGGGGACAGGTAAGACGTGGTAGTTTGGACTAAGCTGCTGGCAATAGCGATGGAGAAAAGAGTTTCGAGTTTTATTTTGGAGGTAGTTAGCTTCATGCTGAAGAATGAAATATAGAGAATAAGGGAACAGGGAAAACAAAGATGTCTCTTCGAATTTTGGTTCTAGAAATGGGTGAATGGTGTGGCCATTTAACTTAGACGAGGAAAGACGAAGGAAGGAATGAGAGGGAGGTAGGGATTCCTTTTGGTTGGACATAGATAGAGCTCTCCAAGCAGAGGCCACCATTAAGCTGTTCTCTCTACTGCATAAAACTCAGAAGAGAGAGCAGGGAAGGAGGTATACATTTGAGAGAGCCATCGACACCTAGATGGCATTTACAAAACTGCCATTGGCTGCGGCCACCTAGGGGGAGAGTGTAGAGCTGAGAAGAGGGATGGGGACCCAGGCTTAAGCTCTCCCACCTTTAGAAGTCTGGAGAGAAGGAGGAATGCACCAAGACGGGTCTAGTGAGATGGAAGAGAATTAAAATAAATTAAGAAACAGAAACCAAGAGAGGGAAGCATTTTTAAATAGGACAGAGATCAACTGGCAAATGCTGCTGAGGGGGTCAAATAAAGGGAGGACGCTGAAATGCTTATTAAATTTGGCCCCATCAAGGGAGATGCTGTGGGATGAGCAGTTTCGGTGGATCGGTGGGGAGGAAGGTCAGGCTGGAGAGGGAGGGCGTGAGTTGGAAATCGCGAGCAGCGGTAACTTATTCAAGAAGTTTTGCGGTAAAGGGCAGTAAAGAAGGGACTGAAGGGGGAGATCCATTTGAAGTCAAAAAGATTTGTGTTATATTGATCATTTTTAGGTGTTTTTGTTTTCTCTCGCGGGAACTATTGAAGCATATTTGAATCACATCGGTGGAGCTGATCCAGTGCGGGAGGAGAGACAGGTGATGGGGGAGAGAGAGGATGGCGGGAATGGACTGGACAGCACGAGTGGAGGGTTGGCCTTGGACGGGGGGCAGGAATGTTTCTTTCATTGTGCCAGGAGGGAAAGCAGAAGTACGTCTTTAGTTACAGGTGGGTTTATGGTTGGTGGCGGGAAGCCGAGGGAGTGATAATGGGTTGCCCCCACTGTTATAGACCCATGTTTGCGGGCTCTGCCTGGTCTGATTCCATGCTTCCTTGCTCGAATCTCTTTTTTCTTAGTGCTTAAACACTGGTTCCACACAACTCAAGTCTCAGCTCAATCGCGCATCCTGTGGATGGCCAAGTCCTCCCATGGGTGTCTGAGCAAGGGTGTAGCCAGGGTCCGAGTGAGTCTCAGGGCTTCGCCTGATCTGGTCACATATGGCTACTGAAGACTTGAAATATGACTGTGCGATGGAAGAATCGAACATTTAATTTTATTTATTTTAAAATCAACACTTGATTTAGTTACTGAAAAACTTGTACTGTGTTTGGGACAACGTAGATACGTGAATCTACTTTTCAACTACTCTAAGTATCTCCAATAAAATTTAGTGTTTGTGTGGAGGTGTGCTGTGAATGTAAATTGTACCCCTTTAAATACACAAACTGTCTTGTTGACAATTTTATGTTGATCACATGTTGAAATATAATAATTTGGGTATGTTAAATTAAAGTACACTGATAAATTACTGGCACTTGATTTCTAAAATTTTTCTTTTAAAAATAGCTACTAGAAAAGTTAAAATTAATATGTAGCTCGCATTATATTTTTATTGGTGACACTGTCTTAGGGGCTGTGCCCATAAGCAAGATTCATATTTATACTTGGTCATGCCTTCCTGGGGGTGATCAGTATGTCACCACAAGGAGCAGTGACATTTTAGGAAATGAGGCCTCAAAGAGGTGATGCTACTTGCTTAAGGTCTCAAGGCTGCAAAACTGGGATCTGAACCCTGTCTCTCTGGCTGCCTGCAGTCTGTGCCTTGAACCACACGCCACCTGGAAATCATTTTGTGCATCCTCTCTCTCGAGTTATTCTGTGTTTACACTAGTGAAGGATATTTACATGGACACTTAAAGGACAGAATTTTGTTTTTAACTTAAGCATTCGAAATTATGACTCTTGAGGTATGGTTTTAATGTACTGTTACTGACTTGGCTTTGATTTAACCGAGGACACACAGTTTATAGTTAGGCCTATCCCTGCCCTTGAACTCAAGGACTAACAGTGAACTCTTTCATGTTTCTTATTTACTAGTAACGACGACCACCGTTTGCTCTGTGCACTGGCTCTGCTAACACCCACTGCTGGCGTGCCCTTAGTCCATCGATTTATATTTGACGAAACTCTCCTTTTGTCTTGAGATTGTTAAGCTTTCATTCAGAACCCTTGTGAAGAAAAGATTTATTAATATTTTACGGGACTAACTTAAAGTTAATATACATTTTAAAGGGTTAAGTTGAAGTTTATGATCAACCGCAATATTCTATCATCCCAAACTGGATTCATTATCCATTCGTCTTCTTCTGCTTCATTCCCCATCTTATTTAGTGTCATCACCACACACCTAGTCACTAAAGTCGGAAACCTCAGTCCTCTTCGAGTCCTTCCATTGCCCCCAGCATGCAGTCATCAGCTGTGTTGATGTGACTCCACGTCGTTCCGGTTTCTCTCATCCCTCGTTTCTACCCTAGTGCAGACCTTCATCTCGAACTTTTCATCTCACTCCCATTCCTATCTGATTGTTTACTCATTCATCTTCCCCATTCGTCTGTCATCTCTTTCAGGAGAGGGACCTTTGTCTGTTTTATCTTTGAGTTTTCAGCTCCGAGCTGGGAGCTCGTGCCGTTGGCAGGGATGAACAAAATATTCAGGAATACTGTGTTTCTCTCTTCACCTGCATCCTTTGCTCCGTTGCTCCCGAATCCTGTTACCAAAGCTTATCCAGCATAACTCTTCCGCTGATGCACAGTCAGCACTGAAGCTGCAGGCCTTTGCTGGATGGAAGATTGTGCACTATACCCACGTGTCCGCTCAGCTCACATGGGTCCAACAAAAGCCCCTTCCTGGCTCCTCCGGCTAATGAGGGACAGATTTCTACTTGGAGTCTAAGTCCTATAGTAATGTCATTGGGGAATATCATTGGATAGAAATCTCTAGAATATGATATCTAGTACGTAGTAACCTTGAGACAAACTGTGGATAATTTCCCTATAGGTGTCTAGGCAGAGCATTGGCTCATTGTTCATGAGCCAGAGCTTGCAATAGGAAACTTAAACAAACAAAAAATAAATAAATAAAAAATAAAGAGACTTGAAAAGAAGCAGAATTTCATAGAATCAAATCACAAGTTTAAGTCCTCTTGGAAAAATTGGTCAAGTTTCATAAGGAAAGCAAAAGAACCCCATTAATATAAATCGTGCCTAGACCTCCATGTTACCCTGTTACCTCAACATTTACTTTGGAGCTCTCTCCAAACAGAATATAACTTCAGAAGTGAGTCTGCACCCATCCTGCCCCTGGTGAAAGGAGAACACTTATTTCTGTGTATAATGTAACAACAAGATACCGGTAGCTAGCTACTCAGACAATTTTTTGTACATCTGATTAAGAGATACTGGTATTTTTATATGGCATAGGATTTCATAAGAGGCGTAATGGGGAGTTTAGTTAAATAAAATGTTCTTTTCTGCTCTTTCTCAATTTACTGGTGACAAGTCTCAGAATGGTAGGTTTCCCCGTCACAAGTACCCATTTATGAATGACCCATACCTATGGACAGCTGTCCCGCCCCTTCCGGTCCACCTACTGAATACAACTATTGTAAAAAATCTCAGAACCTTGGAAGAACAGGTGGACTTTTAGCTAGAAGAAAAGAAGAAACCGCCCAAAATATCGTCGGTTAGAGGGAGCTATCTCTGCTTGATTTTCTCACACGAGTCAATAGTCAATACGGTAACCCTCAAAAGTGTGTGCTCTTGACGGCTTCTATTCTGCCTGGTTTTGTTTTTTTGAATTTTGTTGTTCTCTCTGGAATTGCAATAATTGGGTTCAACTGAGTTGACAATCATCTCCTTTCCTCAGTGCGAAAGTTAAAGACTTGTCAGTAATTCATATAATCATTCATGTGGCTCTGATTGCCTTCTTCAAAATAAGGTCCGGGAGGCCAGACGCTGGAAGAAAGGAAGTGCTTTGGGCGGAGGGACAAAGCCTGTGGCTTTTGGAGGGTGGACGCTGTGCAAAAGAGATTGAGTGGCACCAGTGAAGGATTGGGACAGCTCTGCCCTGAAGACAGGGACAGCTTGGGGTTTGGGGCACTGGGTTGTTAGAGGGGACAGAGACACTGCTTTTTCAAGATATTCCTAGGAGTGTTGATACAAATAGTACATCCATATGATGGACTAGTCTGCAGTGACTAAAGAAACAAGGTAGATTTATGGTGAAGAAATAAGTACAAAACAGACTGAGGAGTGTGTTCCCATTTCTGTATATAAATTTGAAAGTTTATGCATGCATGTGTGCATGTCTTTGTTTGTATGAGTCTGTGCAGAGAGTGTTTCTGGAAGAAATGTAAAAAAAAAACTAACATGAGCTGCCTCTGGAAAAGGAGCCTGAGGCCCTGGGTCTGAGGTAGGATTTCGTATTTGCAATTTTGGGGCGTACAGTTTGAATTTTTTATGTATATTACTTTTAAATTAAAAATAAAAAGAACTAATTAAGAGTTTTCTAGGATTATTCTTACCCTTGGGAAAGTCGGCGTCAGGTTAGGGGAGGGAGGGGGGACAGGTAATCTCTTTGTCCTTCTTTCTTCTGAGTCCTGGAGCTCAGGCCTCTCATACTCCAAGGTTCTTCCCGTTTTATTTCCTCAGCTGGATTATGGTTATATAAGCTTTTCTGGGCTGACCTGGAACTGAACTACTATTTATAATCTTTTTCTATGGGGAAAACTCTACAGTGTTCCAGAGAGCATGCTAAACTAAATTGTCTCCAATCTTTCTCTCTCAATTTTATGTCCCTTACCTTCTTTAGGAAAAAAAAGGACTTTAGACTTATCCCAGGAGGCCCTATCCATCCACATTCTCGCCCATCTCATCAGAAATGACAAAAACACTGTATTCAGTTATGTGCTTGCATACCTTCTGTTCCCCGCCCCACCCCGCAAGGTACCATCTGTTCTGCATTTCATTTCCAACTACTGTATACGTTTTTCTGAATTTTCTGAGTTTTCCTTTCATTTGTTCACATGCCTAGTAGAGAGCTATAGGCAGGCATTCAGTAAATAATTATTGGATCAGTAAGTTAAGGTGTGGGTGCCTGAGCAGACTGGTCACTGTAAACTATCATAGGTAAAACTTTCCTGGCCTCAGACACTGTAGCAAGGATGAATGGAATGCAGAGCTTCTCAACGTTGGCACTGACATCTTGGGCCAGATCATTCTTTGTCATGGGCCACTGTCCTGGTCCTGTGTATTACGGGAGGTTTAGCAGCAAACCTGACCCCTACCCACTAAATGTCAGTGTGAACCCCAAGTCAGAACAATCGAAAGTGTCTGAGGACGTTGCCAAATGTCCCCTAGGAGCAAAATTGCCCTAGCTGACAGTCACCAATTTGTAACAATTTTGGATTTGCTCTTTAGTCTCCAAGAATTGTTCTGTATTGAGAGAGAAGTCTTGGAATCTTGGAGACCCAGAGGTGGGGGCAAAGCAAGGCTTTCTGAAAGCTCACATAGTGCTTTTGTGCAGAATTAGACGAGAGGCCCCTCTGACTTAGAAAAAGGCCAGAGAAGGAAGTGGAGGCTTGATTTCATCTTCCATTTGTCCCCTCCTGTTATTCCTGCTGGATGTGAGGAGTTCCCATGGCCTGGAACAAAGTTCGGGAGTCCACCTGTGTTGGTGAATAAGAGGTGCTTAGGGCCAAGACCCATGTGGAAAGATGGAATGACAGGCTTGACATTATGTCAGCTGTGCGGCGGTCACTTCCAAATAGTATATCAAGAAAATACTTCTTCATTAACATGGATAAGAGGCAGATTATATTTCTCAGATGCGTTCACCTAATAGATGTTTAAAAGAGAACAGTTTACTGAGCGTTTACCATGTGCCAGGAAGAAAAAGGCTCACCCCCACCCACCCTTACTTTGCATGAAACATTTTATTTCTGTGCTTTTGATCCGATCATTTTATTTTATATTATTCAGAATCTTTCTTATTAACAGAAAGCCTTGTCTGTTCTCCTCCACTTAATCTACTAGCTTTCTGAAGGACCAATTATAATTAAAAGAAAGAGGAAGAGCAATCAGAGATGGCTAGAATTTTCAGAATAATCCTCAGCTGTGTGTCAGCGCTTTGTGAGTGCACACACACGCTGGGCTGCATTCTGGGGACCTTCTTCAACTGTTCTTATATTTATCAGTTATCCTACAGTGCATCGCTGTCTCGACTGCCAGGGCAGTTTGTAGAATCTTCTTCCCCGGAGGTCTTTAAAAATAGAACTAAACACCCATCTGTCCAGAATGGTTTGGATGAAGTCCTGCTGATTAGAAGAAATAGGCTAGATTTTTCTGTCAAGGTTCGTTTCAGTCTTGAGTGCTCTTAAATGGATGGGTATGTTTTTTGGTGGGGGCGAGGGAGGGATGTAAAGTGACACTCCATAGATTTCTTGATGTATCACTGTACACATCCTGGATAAATAGGATAAATTATATCTTGCTCATGCTTTTAATGCTTTCGAAGCATTCGGTGCATTCGGAGCCCCACAACAGCCCTGCGAGGCAGGTGGGGCCCTTGTTTGAGTCCCCCAGGCACGCAGATGTTCAGCCCGACTGACGCAGAGCAGAGATGCCATTCCTGGCTGTCGGCTCTGCAGGTTCATGCTCTTTTCTCTTGACCCTCGAGCTTTGTTGTGTTTGTGGGTTGTGCTGTCATACGATATCCAGACGTTTGATTTGGAGCCAAAAAATCATTTAAGGAAAAAAAAAAACAATTTTTGGATCCTAATTAGGATTACCTAAGCTATTTTCCCTTTCAAAAAAGTACATTTCCATATAAAATTATAGTAAGGGTTCCTGCCAACCTCACACGCGCACACACATATGTATTTATATGTGTACATATATACCAATATAGGAAAGTGCATGTATGTACATATGTAGATATATAGGTATAGCAGTGTGTGCGTGTGTGCGGGCGTGTGTGTATGTGTGTGTGTGTGTGTGTGTAGATTTGTTCTTATTTTTTCATCTTATAGCCCTGAAAAACTTGCCATGAATCAGCATGACTTTGTATTCCCTTAACAGTTTAGAGAAAATCTCAACATTTGTTTCCTGATTTAGAATAAGGCATAAATTCACTTTCTCAGTGATTATCTATCTCAGACTGTTTCTGAAAATAGATCGAAAATAGTCTTTTTACTATTTGGATTACCCATTTTTTACTTCTAGATGTTTCCTGTGGACAGAGCCAGTAAACACATATTTTTTAAAAAAGAAAAATACAGTATTTACAAAATAACCACCTTATTAGTACCGAAATATACTGGATGAAGCATATCAAAAATACTAGAAAGAATTATTTTCTGTGTGGTTATGCTACTTAATTTTATATACAGTTAAGTATATTTGGTAGTTCAGTTTGATTTTGAATTGTAGAGGTGGCTTTATTTTGTCTTTTTGAGTTATTTATAGTTTTAAATTATATAAAGTATTTACATGACTTTTCAAAATCAAAACAATGAAATGAAGAATTTTGGGAGTACGTGAGCGATCTCACTTTTATTTCCATTTCTTCCTTCTTGTTCTGCCTCTTGATAAAAATTGTTTGTTTTTTCACTAGTTTTGGCTTAGCCTTCCTTTATTTCTTTTTGAATATGTAGGTAGCTGTTTATATAGCACACATTCTTTCCTTTCTCACCCAAAGGGTAACTTTCAGTACACACTCTTATGTACTTGGCTTTTTTCCTTCGTGGATGTGTCTTGGAGAGCACTCCACAACAGTCAGCATGTGGAGACCTGCCTTACGGATCTGACAGTTCCTTTGTGCAGTTGCACTATATAGTTTATTTAACCAGTCCCTTGTTGATGGACATTTGGGTTATTTCCAGTCTTTTGCTATTATTAGTCTTGTGAATGAATAGTCTTGTACATATATCATCTCATTTTTTTACCACTACTTTTTTTTGGGGGGGCGCGGGAGAGGTTATAAGAGGAACTCCTGGGTCAGAGTCAATACATATGTAATTTTGCTAATATTGCCAAATTCACCCCCAGTGGAGTAGAACCGGTTTGTGTTCCCAACCAAAATATACAAGAGTGCCAATTTCTCTCCACAGTCTCACCAACAGAGTATGTTGTAAGCTTCTGAGTTTTTGCTAATGCAAAAGGTAAAAAATGCAAACTCGTGTTAATTTGCATTTCTCATTATTAGCGAAGTTGAGCATTTTTTTTATCCTGACGACCATTTGAATTTCTTTTTCTTGAACTTTATGTTCATTTTTTTGTCCACATTAGTTTGTTATCTTCACTTCTGAGTTTTTAGAAGTTTCTTATATATTGATGCTATTATTCCTTCATAATCTGTTGCAATTTTCCCTTTACTTATTTTTATTTTGCTTACAGTGTTTTCTTTTTATGTGTAAATTTTAGGTTATAATTCATTTTTATTTTTATGCACATCATTGTTTATAAAGACATTCTTTCTTGCATCGGTGCCAGATTTTGTGTTAAGAATGGCTCCCCACTTCTGGATTATGAAGTAACTCTCCCATGTTTTCTTTTATGGTTTCACATTTTACGATTAGATCTCATTTGGAATTTATCTTGGTGTGAGGTATGAAGAGTGGATCCATTTATATTTGTTTCCCATGTCGTTCTAACATTATTTATCAAGGTGTCTTTGTTGCTTCATTGACTCAAATGACCTTGTGTGTGCACTTGAGTCTATCTCTGGACTGTTTATCCCATTCGAGGTACTAATACTCCAGTAGCTCACAGTTCTAATAACAGATGCTTTACAATTTGTGTTAAAAATCTTTTTTTTAAACAAAAGTCATGGTGACACGATTCTTGTGTTTATAAAAACATAAAGTTTGAAATGGAAGCAGTTTTAGAGATAGCCATGAATGGGCTACTTTAATTACTTCATTTTGCAAAGAAGGGAGGTCACCTTCAGAGGTTGTGCTGATTCATCAAAGATGGTTATTGCTCAGTTAGCTAGTCAGCAGTGGGACTACAACCCATGTTCTCAACCAATATATTGCATGATTTTCTCATAAAGATATGATTTCTTTGGAAAATATAGGTGATTAGTCCCCTAGCAAACCTAACCCCAGATTGGATGCCATCTCTTGCCACAAAATATTTCCTTACTTTTGAATATTTAAAATAATATGGGATTTTGTTTATTTATTTTAATTATGACTCACGCGTTTCAGAACATTTGGAAAAGAACTCTACTACTGGCTCCCAGAAATACGTTAACATTTTCATCAAATTTTTCCAGAATTTTTTAACGCATAATCTTTTGCTTTCTTAGAATCATGCTAAGTGGAAACAATTTTGAGAGAATGACAGTAGTATTAAGCATTTATTAAGCACTTAAGTACAGCGATTAGAGTACTCTAAGTACATTATCTTATTAAATTATCACAAAACCCATCTAGAGATCTAATCTTTATTATTTCAGCTTTACTGAGGAGGAATGCTTGGTTCTGATAAGTTAAAAAACTTTCCCAGCCTCACAGAGCTTGGATTCTAACTTGCATTTACACTAGTACCTATCTATTAACCACTGTGCTCACTGTGTTTTCTATGTCATTTGGATCCTATTTTTTATTGCTATTTTAACAAACGTGCTTGTCTTTGTTTTCTCAGTGATCATATTAAATTTTATCACCGTTCTTTTATCACAATTAAATTACTTGTACCAGATTGTGGGAAGAGGAGGTTAAAAATATTTTTTCTCATTTTTTTCTTCTCTTCAGATACTACCTATTCTTAAGAGCTTGTCATCTACACAGAGAAGTATCTAGAAAATAAAGCAGAAAAATTAGGGAGAAGGCCAGTGTGAGACAGAAAAACACATTGATTTTATAGACACGGGCGCTCCTCAAACGTTTTACATAATGTTCAGGAAGTTTATTTGCCTAAATTGACTGAACATCCTTCCCGCAAGTTTGTTTATACCAAAATTTGCATAAGTACCTTGATTCTTCGCCCCACCCCGCCCCACCCTTCCCAAATCCAAATTATCCCAAATTCTGAATTAGAGATAAGACACATGGTAAGCATGGCTGCAGTGTGAATAGTTTGGAGCTTTATGTGCAATCAAAATAGACATTTCCTGAACTGCTTCAAATTGCAGCCTAGCTCAGCAATGCCCAATCCACCATTTACTTCAGTTGTGAAATCAACAGACGTATCAGTAAAAAAGATGAAACTTTTATTGCCATTCTGGATTTGTTCTCTTGGAGAAATGGTAGGAAGGACGTTGTGAAGAGAGAAATGAATTATATTATTGAGTCAGTGTGAAATTACAATATTACTGACCGTTATCGAGGACAGAGTTTTGCTGGCAGCATTTTAAGTGCAATCTTGTGTGTGTCTGTGTGCTGGCAGAGAACAAAATGGTAGTCTTTGGATTCAGAAGCTGATTTTTAACTTTGTAAAAAGTTAACACTTTTTTCAGCTCAGTTCTAGGCACTCATGGATTTTTAGGCTAAAACAGGGTAGTTCCTATCATCCAGAGGTTTATCACTTAGTGCACTGAACTCATCTTTCTATCAGTAAATAAACGTCTGAGCTCATTTCCCAGTATATTTCATACTTACTTATAAATTACATTCATGGGCTACTGTAGATCTATAATTTATAAAGTTATTTTTCTTAAATTTTAAGAGTAAAAAAATTCTTGATAGGCATCCTAATGATTTTTTCTGCACGTTGGTGTAGTGTAGGATGCATACGGGTACCCTGCCTCAAACATCATTGATTTATTACTTTAGTGGCAGAATATAAAAGAGCCTGTTGCCTCAAGGAGCTTCAGCTGGGGTTACATTTTATCCCTAATCAAAGGTAGAAGCTTTTAATCAAGGGACTATTTGAAAGTTAAATTGTTTTCTTCAGAGCTGCCTAAGAAAGATTTCATAACAAGTAAGATTCTGGATATTCCTACATTTAAAAATTTTTTATATTTTAAATTGATAAATTTAAATTTTTTATATTTAAAATTTATATTTTAAATTAATAGTTTGTTTCTGATTCTACTCCCTCCCCCCTTTTGTAGTTGTTTCAGTGACTCATTACGTTTCACTTTTCACCTAGGAAATAAAAGGCTAGATGCTTCTGAAATGGAAGATGACTTAGTTAACAAGATTTTATTGTAGAAAGACAATCTTTTATGTCTTACTATGCCGTATAACTAAGTGTAAGGGTATGATAACATTTGGAAATGAATTTTAATAATTATGTTTTTAATAGAATGCTCATTTACTCTCTGGATATAAATATGTGATGTTTGCTTGCAGATCTGATTTAAAATATTGACCTTAAAATTTTCAAAGCCTGGTGCCTCGTATATCATTTCTAAAAAATGTTTGTTGGTAAAACATTATTTAACGATAAGTTCATTTATTTTCATTCATTAGATCACTGACCTGTACTATAAAGAACTTTTATTGAGAAAATATATACAAAATAAATCTCGAGAGCTACTGTTGTCAATGTACATTAAATTTATTGTTAAAATTGTCTTGATAGTTTAAAAATCTCTATTTCTGTTATTTTCACTTTCTCATACCTTTCTTTATGTTTTGAACATCTGTCTGGATGTGTAGTTACCTATAGCTCAGAGTCTGATTGGATTATCACTAAATTCAAAACTCAAGAGAGGACATTATGTTAATAAATCTAGAAAGCATAAATGAAATGGATTTTTTTTAAGGAACATGTAGACTACCAAAATTGACACTAGAGGAATTAGAAAAGCTGAGCTATGCAATAATTAAGGACTACACTGAAAAATATTATGAAATAATTAGCTTTATAAAAGGTCCCTGTCCCAGATATTATCTTAGGGATGTTTGATTGCAAGGAATGGCTAAAGAAAAGATTTTTAGGAAGAATGTAGACTAACCTCATAGAAGACAATTCCAACAAGTAAGGCTAGACTTCAAGGGAACTGGGGAGTTATTAGAAAGCTAATCTCTTTCACTATGTTTTAGTGTTTATGTGGTTTTCTGTCCCTGCTTTTCCCTGAATACAGGATTTCTTACCCCGCTTATCAGCATATGGTTGAAAAATAAACACCCACCTGAGTCTACCTGGCCTCATAGCTCCAACATGCACCACCATCTGGTTATCTACAATTAAAAGTCTCTTGGCTCAAACTCATGAAACACATTCTTACTGGTCACTGAATGGCCAATGCACGTCCTCTCCCTGGGTGCAGTGTCTGCTTTGGGTCTAATGAGTTATAGCTGGATAGTCAGCTTATATGTTTCATAATCCAGTCACAGGAGCCTGCGACCTGAGCATGGTCCACACATTAGTTCATTGATGTATCTGTTATAGCTTTATTGATGAGTCTGTCCTATTTTCAGAGAACAACTATTTCGGTGGTACACAACTGGCATAGAGCACAAAAAAGGTGACAACTCAAAAGAAAACTTCAGTTTATGAACATAAATGGCTGTAGTTATGAACATATTTATGCATTGCCACCTACATATGAGTATGTAAACACTATAAAACCATATTCATTCAAAGGATAACCTTCCAAAACCAAGCAGTATTTAAGCTGAGCATGCAAGGATGGTTCAACATTAGGAAGCCTATTAATATAATATAATAAAACTAATATGCTGTTGATAGTGATCAAAAAGTCGAGAGAAGCCGTCTGATGATGTTGAAAAAGTATTTGATAAAATCCAGCAATTCCTGATATAATATTTCAAACACTTGGTTTTTATGCTTTTTGCTATTTCCATTTAAAATGTTTATAAACATTTATCATGTTTACTACCAGACAAGCATCTGGTTTTAAAAGCCCCCTGGTGCAGATAATTTTTTGTGTTTCAACTTCCTAATTCATATAATAGGTGTCTCAATAAGTATTTTTAATGAAGCATTCCATTATTAAAATAGTCCAATTTTTGAGAATTGTTAAGAAAACAGAATAGAGAGAATATATTTTTTTTTTTTTTTGCCTCACAAGAGACCTTGTTTTAGGGGTGTACCTTTTTCTGTGCACAGCGCGAGCGATCGGCAGTCTTTGGGGATGAATTGCTTTTGTTTAGAAGAAGCCTTTGAACACTGTTTTCTCTTTACTTTCTCCACCGTGCGTCTGTGGCCCTCTGAACTCTGACCCCTTCTTTCCCTGAGCTGAGTTGGTGCCCTAATCTGCCTGCTGTGCCTATGTAACTGATGGCTGACCTGAACCACTCCATTTAAGACTCAACACACCCGTGCCCACACCCGCTTCCCTCCCTAACCAAACAGCTAAAAATACCTGCGAACAGCCTTTCTCCTCTCATTCTTCACCTCTGTTGCTCAGCCTACATCTTTCACGTGTCCCATATCTTCACCTGTAACAACTTTCGTGACTCTGGTTATTGGTCTTTATTTCTTGCCTGGACTATTTTGCAATCTTCTGGTATTCTTTTTCCTTCTATCTCAGCATATCCTACCTGCACTGCAGCTGGATTAATCAATTGTATTTATATGTCACTCCCTCGCTTAAAATTTTGTGATGCAGCACCTCTGATTGAATTGCATATAAAATTGTTGGCTTGACATGTGAAGCTGTCTCTCCTCTGCCTTTCATGTGTTCATTGCTCCTCACCTTCTCCATGCACCCTGGACTCATTTCTCATGGTGGCCACAGTATGGCTATTTTATTGTCGTTTCCTGTGCTGTGTCTTCTAACCACTTTTTCTCACTTATAAAAAAACTGACTCATCTTCATAATATGCAGATCAAAGGCAATGTTCATGGAACTTTAGAGCCTCCCTAATATTTGTGATTTTCTTTGTCCTCTTAAGCCTCACAGCACTCTTATTCTCCAGTGATTTTAGGATGTCCTCTAAGTGCTTCACCTGTACTCAGAGATTCTAAACTCCTTGCATATGAAAGGCTAGAGTTTATTGTTTATATTTATTGCATTGCCTAACATAGTCATTTATTTGTAGTAGTTCAATATTGACATTTTGAATCAAATACTGAATTATTTGAAAATAATATATACACGAGCAATATACATTTGTATTTCAAACATATCGATACGATTGATTTGCCCTTTTTGTAAGCCGCAGTCTCTAAGCATTCCTTTGGGAGATGGTAATTCAACTGAAAATAGAAAACAGAACTAATATAGAATAAGGTTGTGTTGGTCATCTAGTTTGTCTTTAAAAAGTGATTTTTATTTTTTGCACATTTACGTGCATATTTGCAGAACAACCAAAATTAGTGTGAAGAATAATAAGTTATTATTATAACCTTGAGAGAGAATGTTAATTAAATTGAAGGATAAAGAAAGGTACTGCTTAAGATAACAATTTCTTTCTGCATTTGTGATGACATGAAAACTTTATTTTCTTATATTGAAATTCTTATATTATATATTTTCTTATATTGAATTGCCAAGACATTCTTGCAACAGATTGAATGCTACGATAAATATCTGCTTTTTAGGGCTTTGGACAGTGTCGTTGCCTGAAAGTGAGTTTGAACTCCCCATGAGATCACTATAGAGATAAATGCTTAAAAGCTTTTCAAAGCCATATCTTGGCTCTATCAAAATTTAATTTCCCACTGATTATGTTTATATCGATTTTGGAACACAGAGCATGAATATACTCAGCATAGCTACATCACCGACGATTTCCCGTGCCTTGGGAATACATTCCTGTTTTATGTGCATATGGAATCCACTTATACTTCCTTCTATGTACCTGGATTTAAATAGTCTTTAGACTAGACTATGAAAAAATGTCCTTATGGTTGTTTAAAGACTGCGTCTTTATATAATAGTTAAAAACATTTTGACGTATATAGAAACAGGCTTTATAAATGTCCTATACTTTATTAGCCGTCCAGTAATACCTAGTTAGGTTCTGACCTGTAGTCAGAATACGAAGGGAGTTTTTAAAAGTAGATTCCAGCCGTATAACATCACAGTGTTGAATTATACGATGCGTATATATAGTGAGGCAACACATAAACATACAGAAGGTCTTGATTCCGATCCTGTTGATGTGACTTTTAAGCAAATTACCACACCTTCTTGAGCTTCAGCTCGGGGATCCTGGTGGTATTTGCTGTCCAGACAGTTTTGAGTATGCCATGAGATAAGATCTGGAAAGGTCTTACTATGGTGTCTGCTATTCAACACAGGTTACTTCTATTCGTCTTTGACTAAAAAAAAAAAAACAAACTTATTTCAGAGTTTGTTGATAGATAATGTTTTCATCTTCGAACTATTTGTAACATGGTGATTAGTAGCTAAGCAGATCAATTTGGTAATCAGGTAATCATACAATCTTAGAGCTAGAAAGGCTGGCCAGGTTTTTTACAGGTGAAAAAAATAAAGGACCAACGACCTCAAATGACCCACCTGCCACCACATAGCAGGTCACTAACAGAGTGAGGTTTCGAACCCAGATCTTGAGACTCTTTCTTGTGTGGTGCTCTTTCCATGCCACGCATCAGATGTGGCACCGCCAGAGCTGCTCTTTGCCATACGATGGCTCTGGACTACGTTGCATTCAGAGGATCTAGCGAGTTTCAGATATCTTCTGTCTTTGGTCATCTTTGTCTGGTCAATTGTGGAGATTTTGCTAGGCTGGAATATAGAATAACTGTTCTGCTGTCAGTTCAGTGTGGAATATCATCTTATGCAGATGTTCTGTTTTTTGAATTTAACATAAAGAGCTTGAACAGAAGACCCATCATAACGTAGTTCATGAGTCAGTTACAATTTTTGTCAAATCCTGACCCCCAAATACAATCACTGGTCCTGTCTCTGAAATACAAACATCATAAAAGCCTGTAATATACCTTAGGAGATACATTTTTGAGATGTTTGAAAAATATTTAGTTCTTAGATCATAAACATTTAAACCTTTGAATATTTAAACAAAGATAGTTTATTTAAACAGGATGTTCACCATTGCTGTGTTTTGGAAAAGTAGGAAAAAAGTTAATAAAATATTGAACTTAGGTATAATATAAAAAATGAATTAAATAAAGAACTAGTTAAAGCATAAAACTGTGTAATTTTCTTTATAATTAAGTTTTCTGAAACTCTATCCCAGAAAATTAGATTTTATAATACAGATGATTTACCCCTTTACAGGAATTTTGTATTTTGAGGTAGACACACTTAATTGATAATCATGTACTCTCTAAAAAAGATCTAGTAAAGTTCGTTAAGAAAATCTAAAGCTATTATAATAAGTTTTTTAAAATCCATACATGTGAATACTTTGTTTAAGATGGGATTATACAATTAAGCTATTTAACCTGATTAAATTAAAACCCGTGGTTTCCTTAGCTCATGACTGTTTGTACAAGAGAAAGTAATGTAAATACCATAAAGAATTGTCAAAGGAAATGCATTTATAGTGATTTTAAAGCTTAAAATAAGGAACCAACTACAGCCTAGATCAAACATACATGAAATGATATTTCTGTAGGAAAAAATATTTCATAAGATTATGATAATAGCGGTCTAGTATCAAAGCTTCATTACAATCTTGAAAAAAGTTATCCTTGATACTTCATTAAAATGTGTCAGCAAAATTACTTTTAAGTAAAAGTTTTGACATAAAAAATCCCCTCAGAGTATGATTGCTCTTTAAAAAGTTCACTTTTGGGGACAGTTTGACGTAGAAAACCTTGCAAGTTGCAACTTTGTGCTTTAAAACATGGTTAGATTTCCAAGAAATGGCTAGAATATGTACATTAAAAAATTATCCATATCGTTAAATGAAATTCTCATTTTCAGCTCACAGTGCATGCAAGACTGGTGTTTCTTTACACAATTATTGGTATTATATTTTGTGATGAATTTGTCCTAATATTTAGACTAAATCTAGAGAATTCTTCAGTTTTTTGGTAAATTATCTTCATTAGTTATGTGTAAATCAGAGAATGCATACTATAAAAGTCATTACTACCACATTATTTTCTATGGCAATCATATTCTAAATTCTTACATATCAAATATAATTAAAAGAAAACTTTCCAGATCTTTTTTTCTTTTTCCTTTTTGCTGTTAAGACAGCTATGTAGAAAGGGCAGGCTCTATTTGGATACAGTAAAATCTGCCTCCTAACTTATTTTCCGTTCTACTTTTTTCATTTATGTGTCTAATATCTTATATGCATCTAATTGTTTTTGAGAGCGCCACAAACACGAACTTTATGATCTTGGCGGTATCTGGTTATCAGTAGAGAAAAAGCACTGCTTAAGTAAAAAACAGGAAAGCTTCTCAGGTTATGTGCCTGCCAGGTCAAGAGTCAAAGATGCTCATAATGCTTTCATTATTATCTGCTTTTACCCTTGCTTGTAACTCCTGGAGAGTCTTCTTTTTGCCAATCGTAGGCACCAAATTATCTCCATACCATAAAGAGTACCGTTGCTTTCAATAATTATTTGTAATGACAATTCTTTTGCAGTTGGAAACTGAAAAAGATGATAGAAAGTAATAATATCGCTATTAGAAATAACAGCCAACATTCTGCTGCTGCATGCTTCAGCAGGTTCTGTGCAAAATGAAGCAGTTCAGACCTGGATTTGAATCTCCTACTGTGCGAATTTGGGTGCGTGATCACTTGAAGCCCCAGTATCACCGCGAAATGAATGTTGTGAGGATTAAGTGGAATTTTATTTGTAAAGCCTAGAGGACACTACTTGGCATACAGTGATCACCCTTTTGTGCCCTCTTGCAATACCTGGTAGTGAGCAGAAAAGGGGGCCTTCCTAGAGTTTTCGAGTGCCTCTCTCCATTTTTATGTAGTTTCATCTTTCTCCAAAATATTCAGCAGAGCTTGGATAAAGGATAATACAAATAACAGTTAAGACCGTGGATATCATTTTATATAATGGTATTTTTAGATTCAAAGCACTTCATTGCATTTGGATATTATTAAAAATCCCAACAGTTAAAAAAAATGTTCATTTTATTGGCTCCATCAAGGAAACAAGCTAAGTTGTCTGTGGAACAGAAATATGAGATACTGTGTTTTCCCTCATTGTTGAAAATTTTTTTTTGTTGAGGATTTGAAAATGTAAAGTTTTTAATAGAAAAATCTCATTTCACTAAAACACTTAGGTCCTTTAAATGATCCATCAGCCTCTTTATTAAAATCTCATAACTCACTGTGACATTGCTTTACAGTGTGGTTTAAAAAGGATTTACGTAGCCAAATTGATGAGCAAATTGCTGGTGTGTTTTAAATTGGGTTATACGAGTTAAAAATGGGAGTCTCAGTGGAGGATATTTCCCTATTTAGACTTTTTGCTATTTAGATAGAGAAATTAAGAGTGAATGCCTATTACTCACTCATATAATTATCTATTTATTAGATAATTAAAGAGCGAATGTTTATCCTGAAAACTGCTGGGACTTTAAATATGTCATTCTCATTAATGAAACAAGATAGCATTTTAAATACACCTTTAGTGAAATTAATTAAAACATAATTTAAAGAGTTAATTCATTATTTGTAACGATAAACCTTTAATAAAATACATTCCTATACAGAGCACTATGATTTAGATAGGACTGGAAAGTAAAATAGATTGTAGTTTTATTGCTGGCTTATTAGGATTCTGAAATTCTCATCTTAAGAAGTTTAATTTTAAATGTTTTTTTTTTTTTTTGCATTTAAAGTATATGTGATCAAAATGAGAACTAGCAAATGATTTCCAGTCTCATAGCATTAGTGTACAGTTGCATTGTCCACTGTGGCAGCCACTATCCAATGTGGCTCCTCTGAATTGAGATGTACTGTAAGTGTAAAATTAAAACGCACTGAATTTCAAAGACAGTATAAAAAATGTAAAATCTCAGTACTTTTTATATTGCTTACATATTGAAAGGGTAATAGTCTGAATATATTGGGCTAAATAAAATATATCATTAAAATCAATTTAATCTGTTTCTTTTTTTTTTTTAATGTAGCAACGAAAAATTTAAAAATTACCTTATGTGGCTCACATCGTGTTCCTACTGGATGGAACTGCTCCAGAGAATGATTTCTGAAATAGTTAAAACATCATAGATATTGCCCGAGAGATGTCATTTCATTAGCAAATTAAAAACATGCCAAACATATTAGAGTTGTAAAGGAAAATTTTGCATATGCAGTTTGAGAAAAGATGGATGGAAAAAAATCATCTAGATAGAAATAGTATATAAAATGGAATAGAAAGTTGATATCTACAAAATTACTTGAACATTGATAGAAATTCTTTAAAACATGCTGCTACCTTCTTGAAAATGCAGCTTTTGACAGTCCAACAAATTTCGTCATAGCCTAAGAAAATAAATATTTTTAACTGAATAGAGAAGTGAATATTGACTATCTCATGTATATTCAGTGCCGAAATATACTGGGGAAGCAAAGCATAGTACAGTGAAAAGCATAAAAGTAGATGGTCAATAATATTTGATGAACGAATGTATGATTGAAATAGGTGAGATGGGTAGAGATTTCACAAGTCTTTTTTGTTGTGAAGATGGATGAAGATAGATATACACACACAAATTAAATAATAAAGAAGACAGAGTCCTCAGAGAATTTACTACCAATATATGTTAAACTAGTTCGCACTATTCAAAGAGTACCAATTATTTTAAAACATCACCAACTTTATAGCTGTTTTAATGAAACATTTAATTATGATCCTATTTTGACATCTTATATTTTGAGTTACACATGAAAAAACTCTGTGGAAACAATTGAAATAAGACTCAGAAATCAATGCTTCAAAAATTCTGAACTTGTGAGCATTGGTTCAGTTGTTTTCCCTGGCTTAAAACTATGATGAAATTATGATATCAGGGTAGAAGAAATCCTGACACTTAAGATTCCAGTAGAGATATTAATGTCACTTTATAAAAATTAGATAAAGTAGGTGCATTTCAATAATAAAATTATGATCGAAGAAAACTAGAAGTGTGAATTTTTCTTATAAATTTAGCAAATTCCATTTATTTTTGGATGAACATAAATGAATTTCCTTTGACTAGTTTTCTTTATTAGACTAATAAACCTGGAAATAATTTTTTCATGATGAATTTTCATAAAGTCCAGGTACATGAGTATTTCAATTGACTAATGATAAAGTAAAGGGGTAAAAGTTAAATTCCAGGCATGTGAAGGGCATAGGGTAGGTGTAAAGTCGCTGTTGAGAAAAAAGCAAAATAAGTTAATTGTCCAGGAACTGTGTTATTTGTAAAGGGTTCATGGTTCAAACCCACTTCATAAAGCTCTCCCTGAGGTCATCAGTTGCCGGATGCTTTGCTGCCCTCGTCTCTCTCCATTCTAAATCTTCTCGCTTGCATAACTCCCTCACTTCCCTTTTAGAAACATTATTACACTTTCTCCATACACAGCCGAACTGTCTAGTTTTGCATGTATTTGCGTAAGTTATTGTTCTAATGGCTGTTTTCAATATGCTCGACAACTCCCAAAGCTTTTTCTTTTTCTTTTTTTCCTTGACTGTAAAGGACTTCCTCATTATTTCCAAATTTTAAGTTACGATTTTATCCGCTGGAAACATGACAAAAACAGCTTTTCTCTATAAGTCGCTAGGAAATTATTTATTTTCCTGTGTTTTCATAAAATTCATAAATCATGTAAGCAGGACATGTTATGAATTAATTAGTAGAACATCTCTCTTGGAAGGGTTAAAGGATTGCCAGCATTGATCAAACCCACGCTCTCTCTGGCTCTTGATAAGGCGTTGACAGTCAAGCAAAGAGCTTCTTCAATAAATCCACTCTCATATTCAAGTTTTTCCAGATGTGAGAAGTAATTAAGTCTTTGCCTTTACTGAAGCCTTGTATGCTTTTCAAGTGGGAACTAGCATCTGTGGTGAATTAACTCTGCTGGAGTGTGTGTGTATGTTGTGTGTATGTGTGTGTGTTGTGTGAATGTACATATATACAAGCACACATGTGGCATTTGCCAATAGTCAGATGAGTCAGACCTGAAAACAAAACAAAATGAAAAGCTAATTTCAATAAACACCAAGAACTGTTATAGCTGTATTTCACAATGGAGAGAATTGGGCTTTATTGAAAAATGCCGTCCCTTTTTCTATTTTTGTTGAATGTTAAAGAAATGAGAATGATTAAATCATTTGCATCTGTTGAAAGATTTTTTTTTAAATGGTAAAATCATAATTCTCATGAAACAAAATGAACACATTTCAAAGATTTTAACTCATTAATGAGGGCAAAAGTAAGATGTTAAAATTGGTTCAAAGGTGAATTTGAAGAGTCACACATACGTGAGTAATAAGGACTGCTGAAATGAATTTACAAATAGATGCAGAAAAGGTCTATCAGCAAGGCAATAATCAATTGCTTTTCCCTAGGACACAATTAATTTGCATAAAGCAACATTAGCATTGTTATCAGTTTTCAATAATTTATGGAGTTGTAAAATAGTTCAAAGGCAGTGAAAAACCAAATTAGGCAGCAGGTAACACATAAGTATGTATGTACGTATGTATGTATGTGCATGTGTGTGTATATATATATATATATTTGCCAGTTTTAATGTCTTCACAGTTTTTTCCGACATCAACAGAACTCTAGAAAAAGAGATGCTTTTTGGGATAGCCAAGCTATTTGTTAGCTCCTGACCCTCTGGTTCAGGTTACAAGCTACAGAGAGGCTGCTCAAATCTTGGACTTCTTTCTCTTCATTAGAAGTATTACAGAGTGATTGTGGTATTAGCTTCCTTGTTATTAAAACTGAACTAATAATCTTAAGTAAGTAGCAAATTAAATCAAAGTCTTATGTTAATGTTATGCTTATGTTAATGTAAACGCTGAATAAGAATATTTTTTCTTCTCTGTCAATATATTCGAAAGAGTACGTATTTTTAATTTTGGTATCCCAACCACACCTAACCTCGAAATTGTGTCAAAAATTATTTGCATTTTCTTGTTCTCCTCCTCCAATACCAGCCTAGGGGACACTCATTTGTGAGTAGGATATATATTTGTGAAAACAGGAATAAGAATACAGAAAAACACTCTATTAAATCTTACATTAATGGCATAATTGGTAAGGATGACAGTTATTTGGGTTGCTTTGTATTCTTTTGATTTCTAATTAACAACGGTAATGAAATAGCCATTAAAAAGAAGAAGATAGGCTTAATGAATGTAAATTGTAAGAATAGATCAGGCTAATATTAAGCAGAATGCTTCTCTTTTATAAAGAAGACGAATTGCGTCAGCGAGCTTCCATTTCTTGTTTTAAGAAATGATTTCTCCCCCTCATCTATTAGTAAAGTTCTCTTTTGGGCAGATGCCAAACAATGAGGAAATATATGAAGCAAAAGTAAAATAACCAGGAATTCAACCGAGAACCTTCTGGGGGAATAGTTACTATAAACAAATGATCCTCCATTAAAACATCCAAGCAACCAACGAACCAACTAAACAAACAAACAAATAAATAAAACCAAGCAACTGAAAATGAGTATGTAAAAGAGTCCCAAGAGGAAGTCAGATGGGAGCCAAGTCATATGAACTATTCCCTCTTTCGCCAAACCATTTAGGGGTGAACATTTTGTCATAAGGACTGTCGACCGAATTTCTAAAATGGAAACATTCAGTTTAGGTCTGTAAGTTTTTCTCAGCTTAGAACTGAATCCCAATCTATTTCAAGTGTTCATTATAGATTTTCATTTGTAAGTCACTTATCACCATGTCGAGGAAAAACACATTTTCTATCACTGTAAAGAAAAGAAAGGAGAAAAAAGCAAAATAAGTATGAAAAATTTGTCAGAACCGACGAGACTCTTGTCTCATGTGACCTTGAGAAGACTGAAGACAGCAATTCTTCTGTGACTCATGATGGTGGCATTCACGTGTTTCCCTGGCCAGGGTCTGTGTCCCCAAGACCTGAATTTCCCCAGTGACTCCGGACTCTGCGTTTTCTATGGAAATACATTGCTTACACATAAACATCAAACCCGAAAAAGAGCAAAGACTTCTGTATCATAACACACACGTTAGCTCTTATTTTTAAGCTGTTATACTATATGAGGCCCTTCTGTCCTTTAAAAACATAGCGATGGGATAGAGTTTCACCCTTTCAAATGAGAAGATCCTTTTGTGTCAAGTGCTTTTCTTGAAACTGTGTACTTTTATTGTCTAGTTAAAAACTCTTGTTCTTGTGAGGGCCTTTACTATTTTTAAGCTGCTTTTCTTTTATTAACTTCTGGCAATTCAGTTTTTCCGTTTAACTATGGAGAATTAGAGGCAGAGAGAGATTCAATAATTTGCCCTAGAGGTTGTAGGAGAGCCAGGCCTGGGGGCAGGGGTCTAGCTGTAAGTAACGTGATCTCCACCTTTGTCTCATTCTGAATCGGCATGGACGGAATACTAAAGCAAAAAGTAGAAAATGTAAAATGAAATGCTCAGTAAGGAAAAAGGATTAGCAGCTATATAGATATTCCCTTTTGGGGTGCCCCAAGGTGAAAATATGGATTAAAATACAACATTTAACTTGATTTAAAAAAGAGAGAGAGAGAGAATGATAGGGAATTTTGAAACATGATAGCTAACCATGGAGAAGAATTTCTTTTTATTCCCCAGGTCACATTTCGGAGCTATTGACAAGAGTGCTTTGCTGTGATAAAGTGCAGGGCTTAAAATGTTTTAGAGAAAACTACATGAATTTTGTATTATACCTATAGGTGAAAGGAAAAATGCATTCAATCAAAAGTACTAATGTATCTAGCTTGCCAAACAACCCATTAAGGAGTTCCTCCAGCAAGTCTTGAACGATGGGTTTTTATTTTCTACCTTATCTTAGCACTAAGTATGTTTTTTACTCACTCTTGCATCTCTAGCGCAGAGCCTGGCATAACGACGCTTATTCGAAGGCATGAATGTAGGGCTCTAGCTCAATTCTGGTTCTAAGGCTCCATTGAATAACTTTGTGAATAAGACAAATATTTAATTTCTCTTGACCTTAATTCCGTCCTCTGTAAAAGAGAGGGCTTTGGTAGAATTGATTTCTTAAGGATCCCTGTGGCTTTAAAATTCTGATGGAAAAAAACTCAGAAGGAAAATTTATGTTCACATTACATATGGTGTTTGGTTTTGCTTTCAAAACTTTTGTGCATAATCTCAACAGATTATTTTTTTTTTTTTCCCAGCACAGTGAAGAGCCAATAAGAACTTATTACATGATGGGAAATGAGGTAAAGCAGCCGTTGAAGTCTGATGAAGGTAATTCACCATGGGGAACAGATGTCACCATGAGCAACACAAGTATTGTCACCTCAGACACTAGCTAAAAGGTGCATTTTAGGTAGCTGGGGCAAGATTTTCCCCCTACACTTCTAGAAGTTTGCAAGAAAAGCAAACTTCCGTATTCCCAAATAAAGATAATACAATAGATCTTCTCTAGAATATTAGAACAGTCTTTTGGCAGAGGACTTGGAGGAATCCGTCAGAGTCCACACATTGTGCTCCTTTAGGGAAGAAATATAACGTACAGAGAATTTCCTTGTAGAATTCTCTACATTGACATGACATCGCTGTTATTTTAAAGTCAAATTTTCCAAATTTGGCACCCTTGGGATATTTCTTTTGGGCGTTTTGCTTATAAGCAGGATACGTGATGCCATTAAGTTAGCCTGTATCAAATACTGTTTCATGCAAAGACCAACGACTCCTCTGGAACACGTTTTTTTTCAGAATAGAACAGTGCTTTCCTAAGAAACGTTTCACAAAAGAATGTTAGTTTTCTGGAGTATCAGATATCATTAAAAATAGGTAGGCAGGTAAGTAGATAGGTAGATAAATAGTTTAGATTAGATTAGATGGATAGGATTTCATGGATTGGATTAAGCAAACTTAAATACTTTTCTGGGTTGTAGGTCTTCTCAGAGCTCCTAGTGTCACCTTGCCATGTGGGTCTCGAAGTTGCAAGGGTGGATATTCATGTACAGATTTCCTTCAACATGTTCATTTAAGAAACAGTCTTTCTCCCTCTAGACTATTCTGTGGAACTTCATTCAGCCTCATGGACAACAATTTGAAAAATAATCTAAACACAGTGACAGTGTAGAATTTTTCTGGTCAGAATTTTTAGTTTAGGAAGGCCAAAGTAATTTAAAAAATAAATTAAAAACTAGATATGATATCAAGAGAAAAAAGCATTATACTTGGCTACTTAGAATGCTGTATTATTTTGAATAAAATTGTATGTTATATAATTAGTTTTATTATTCACCATAGGGTATTTTTTATGTCTAATACTGATATGCTATGGCTGTATAAATATAAATTTAGCTTAGGATTTAAAAACCAAATTGCTAAATTATGAACTGGATAGAGTCTTAGAATTGCCTGAATTAACATTAAAGGATTGGTTTTGAGAAATATATTTTTAATTATATAAATAATGATGTTTACCACATTATAAATATTGTTATAGTTTGTTTTTCCAAAGTTTTTCAAGTGCGTATTACACACCGAGGAATATATAAGTAATGAATTTGTAAAAATTGACACAATGGGCAAAATTGAAAAAGGATGATTATTATTTTCTGAAACAATGATGTTTCTAGAACTTTTCAGTGATATATCAGCCTATGTTAACTGCAATTTTTCATGTTTAATGATGTTTACAATTAACACAATAAAGCAATATAGCATTAACAGTCATAATTAACTCCGAATAGATTCTTTGAAGGGTTCAAAGGGCTTTTCATAATAAATTACTAGCCTTTAGTCAGCTAATATATTTTTTAGAATGTGAGAAGTACATATGTGTCTCAAAAAATTTAATTTAGGTTAATGAAATGAGTTTGAATGATTCAGAGTCATAATACCAAATCTGAGCTATGGCTGACATTCTAATGAAAGCTTTATTTAGAAGGAGCTGAAGAATCTTTGAGATAACAGGCATGGGCTATGCTATCTTGAGTGTTATAGCTGAGTAGTTTCCCCAGAATTTTGAAGTCTTTTTCAAGCTCTTTTATGAAGGAATCGAATTAGTGAAATATAAATAAATGGTCTCTTCTGGATTTTTTAACCAGTTAAAAGAGCGTTGACTTTACAAGTTTATGAAATTGAATTTTGCCTGTTAAAATGTTATTTCCACTTGGGAAGCTAGCTTTGGCCTACCTCCGGGATCCTGTTCCATCCACTCACACAGAGCTGTGATAAGGAGAGTGAAGTGTGAGCTAAATAGGGAGGTGGCCTGGGCAAGGTCATTCCTGCTAGGACACTACAGACTCCGAGATCTCAAGGGTGCTGCAGTACATAAAAAGTGCTCCTTTGGAGAATTAAAAAGTATAGGGGTGTGTGTATATATATGAGAGAGAGAGAGTGAGAGAGAGAGAAATGAGGGTCCCTGTATTTGAGGATATAAAAGATGAAACCGAAGAGGAAAAAACAGAGGAAGAAGAAAATGAAGAAGACAGGGTGAGTGGGCAGGTACCTACTGAAGAAGGATATTTGTTCCTCTAAGTTGCTGATTAGAAATACGTTTTCTTTCCCCTTTCGTTCCATACAGGTGTTCTTTAAGCCTGTTATTGAAGACCTGAGCATGGAACTGGCCAGAAAATGCACTGAACTCATTAGTGATGTAAGTGACTTAAGTAGTTTTTGTCTTATTTTTGTGTTGTGTGTGTGGCACTATTATGTCATAGAATCATAGAACCGGAGAGTAAATCCTGACATCATCTATTAAAACACAATTATTTTCCAGATCATGGAACTGAGTCCAGACATTTTAGGTGATTTCCTTGAGGTCACCCATAAAGAAAATCTCTGCAGAACCGGGTGTCTGTGTTCTTACTCCTGTGCCTCATGGATTTTGCTGTCACTCTGACATGAAATCGTAAAGCATTGAATTCAGCGCATATTCCTTTCGAGAACCCAAAGCCTTTTACAATTTGCATAATTTTGTAATTTGTTTGGGGAGGATCTCTGTCTAAAAGAATAATTTAAAAAAAAAGAAAAACATTTTGGGAACCTTTTAAGGAATCTCATGAATACATTTTCCAAACCAGAAAAATGTGTAGAGTGCCAATGTGCACATAACGCTGATTTTCAATTTAGGATCCATGGATAAGTGAACTGAGTGTTAAGAATCCTGAACTAGACGATGAGGAGGATTTTAGTGAAAAGGAGCATTTTTGTTGTGACTCTTTTCATGAACTAGACTTGGTTTATTTTATTCTTCAAGGGGATCCTAGAATTATAGAATTAACTCATATTTATAGATATTTACAGTAAATAAGTGAATTAGAATACTAGAAGCACAAGGAAATATATCGCTCACTGGCGATGAGAATTTAGATGATCCTAAAACAGTGGGAAGAGAATGGCTGGAACAGTAGAAAGATGGCTCACGAAAAGCAAATAAGTGCCTGTGAAGAGGTGAGCACAATACTGGGCATTTCGGTGGTGCTTAATGAGCAATGTGATCAGAATATTTTACAAATGTTTGTTTTCAAGGGAAGTCAATCCTAGGCAGTGGAGTGGTGTGCTGGCAAGTTCTCTGAAGTCAATTCACATGAGTCAACTTAACAGTAACCTTGGGCAGGCAGGCTGGGCTTAGTTTCTCAAGGGCAACATGCGGGCTAGTAAGATTGAGTAATGGTACACAGCTGAAGTGTTTAGTAGACTGGAACATTGTGAGTACTCAGGACATGCTAGCAGTTATTCCCTACTACGTCTGTAAATGACTTTTGTGCCCGTCCAATCACGTTTTGCATATGACTCTGTGTTGCCTTGTGATTTGTTGGGAAGAGCTAGAGGATGGTGGGAATCATACCCCTGCCAGGCATTGCAGCTTGTGAGGTAGATCCTATTGTTTTTCCCATTTTAGAGGTGAGGAAGTAAAGGCTCAGAGAGGCTGAGTCACCTACCTGGGTCACACAGATAAGCAGCGGGGAGTAGCATTTAAACACAAAACCCTCTTTTATCCCCACACCAGTCTTTTCCCTGGTCTCAAACTTCAATTTAAAGACAAACCTTCAAGCCCCTTACTTTCGTTTTCTAATTCATTATATTCTGAAGGGGCACCTGTGTGTTTTACCTGAGCCTTTGTATTTGTCTGAAGATGATCTGTTTGCAGCCTACGTCACCAAGAGGACGTGGTATATTGTTGGCCCGCTCAGTATTCCTACGTCCTGAAGCTTTAAGAAGCAGCCTCACATTCTGTTGATCAAACCACACAGCTAGTGAGCCACAGACCTGGGATGTGAAACAAGGTCTGTCTGACTCTATGCCTCAGCCACCATGATGTCTTCCTCTCTTGTGTGCCATGCATGGTTGTCCTGTGCCACACGAAGCATTGGCACAGGCTCTCTGAGCCTCAGTTCAGAGCTGGTGCAACCCGAGGTTGAGTAGCTTCCCAAGGCCACCTGGCTAGTCAGGGGTGAGGACAAAATTCAGACTTAGGTCCAGCTAAGTCCAGAGCCCGATGTAGCCACTCGTCACTCTGTTCCATTTTACTAGATAAGAAGAGTAGCTTTAAGGGTTTCTCTTCACGGAGCAGCCCTTCTACATCCCCCTCATCATCCTTCTGTCTCTCTTTGGACCTCTTCTAGCTTTCATGCCTTTTTAGGGGGTGTAATGACCAGATCTGCGCACAGCAGTCCAGATGTGGATGGCCTGTGGCTGTGAGTAGGGTGGGACGGTGTTTCCTTTTGTCCCTGAACCCTTTGTGATGATATTCAGAGTTTCCTGGGCTTGGGGGCTGCAGAGAGCTGTTAGAGCAACCTCATTTTTGGACATCATGCTCAGCCATTGGCAGCCCTAATTCCTGACTTGTAGCTGATCTTTTAGTAGCAGTTTGAATGATTTTCACCGTGCTAGGGATGACTGCCATCTGTTTTGTCGGCCCTCGGCCCTCTGAGAGCTTCCCCAGTTCAATTCTTTCAGTTTCCCTCTCCCTGAGCGCTCGGGGTCAGCAGCAGGCCTGTGGACCTTGCGGTATCATGCCCTTGCAGGATAATTTATTAAAATGTTAAATTTGATCCAGAGGGATGTCCTGGGAAGCCTGCACTGTATAGAATTCTCCATTTTTCAGGCCAGGTGGCTTCACTTCAGAGATCAGTACGAGGCATTTTTTAGTCTTTCTTTGCTTCACCTAGTTTCTGGTTTGCAAGTGCCCTGCCCATATTGTGGGGTTTCCCTCTGCATAAGTCACTTCCCAGTCTAGAGGACACCTGGTCCTCGGACGCAGCCTCTCTTATTTTTCTGTTAACCAAAAATCATGCTTTTTATTTCTCCAGATATCCTCTCTGCGTTATTTTATCCTGTTAGTCAGCTATCTAATCAATCTCTTAAATAAATCATATCTATCGACTCTATTGAGCAGTCAGAATCACGGATATAGTAGCTTTTTTTCAGATGGTCATAAAAATATTCGGTTAAAGGGGACCTTTTATACGTTTCTGTTAATTAAGTATAAATTCTTCTGCAGAGCAGTTTTGGCCACATCTGCATGAAGCCTCTGACTCAATGTTTTGGTTCAAGCCTTTTTAGGGTGTTCATGTGCGTGGAGCAGAAAGAACATTTTTTTTCCAGGCAGATGAGCATCGTTTGCTGTGGGTAAATCTTTCCAATGCTGAAAACATTAGATTTATGGTTATCCCTCCAGGGAAAGCTCTGACTGTGTTAGAGGACCTGGGAGAACAGCCTCGGCTCCAAGCACTCAGTTAGCATGAAGTACGTATGGTTCTTTCTTCCAGGGTTTACTGCATTGAACCAATATGGCTCCATTTGTGAAAAGACTTTCTGGGTACTTTTGGTTAAGAGTGCTTATAAAAAGAAGTATCCTCAAACATTTTTACAACTGCCACCCACTTTCAGCCATTAGCTAAATCTCCTACTAAGTGTCAAAAACAAAAACAAAAAACTAGGCGAGGAGGAGGAAGCGCCACCGCCACCGAACTAATTTAACTCTCAGTGTAGTTGAGACATGGTGGGATTCATGGGTGAGGTCAAAGCAGAAAGTAAATATCTGTGGCATCTTAATGATCATTAAGTTATCAACTTCCTCCTTTTGTTCTCAATCAGGAAATAACTTGGATGGTGTATTGGTTATAAGGACAAATGGCTGCAAGTAACAGGAAAACCCCAGCACAGAGGTTTGACATATAGGTTTTTTTTTTACACACGAAGCCTGGAGGATGGGGGTCCAGTTATGGCAGAGTGGAGGCTGTCAGACTCTCAGGTTCCTTTCCTTGGGCTCTGTCATCCTCAGTATGGTGCGTATTGCCTATGATGACATCATTGCTTCTGTATCCCTGTGATTCTTGGGAATGGAAAAAGGCGGAAGTGCGATGCCCTGCAAAGTGTCCCAGGGCTGTGCCAGCAGCTGTCTGCCTTTATGACAGAGATACCAGAATACTGCTGGGAAGACTCCACTCATGTCTCATGGCCAGAGCTGGGCTCCTGGCCTCCCCAGGCCAATCACTGGCCGAGAGGAATAAGAAAACCATGCTTGGTTTAGAGGAATTTGTCCTCTGGGGCTAGGGTAGGGGCCTTGTTAATCTCGTAAATACATTCGGGTTTTGTGATAGGAAAGGGGGAAGGATAGGCAATCTACTCAATAGATAGGTTGTATTAGGAGATGGCTGTCTACTCAGTGTTTTTTATTTTACTGAAGATTGTGTGTCAGTCATCGGTACAGTTTTCTTTCATTTATCTTTTCCTGGTATAGGAAAGCTACTAATATGTGACATTTTTTTGTATAAAAATTTCAGCTCATTAGCTTATTGTCTATCATTCATATAGTATAATTCATGAGAAATTAGAAACATATTTGTGCGTGTGTACGTATATCTCTCTTTTAACTAAAGACCAAAGAAAGGCATGGATACCACACTTCAGACTGAGCTATTTGCCTGCATAGCAAAGGAAGTAACTCCTTTACCCTTATCCTGTGCTCCTGTCCTGAATGTTCTGCTCAGGACAGAGCTTATCAGGGGTCTTGTGGCCATAGCACGTACCACTGCAGCAAACAGTGAGAATGTGATAGGGAAAGGGTGGTGGCAAAAGATAAAAATAATGAGGCAGACTTAAGCCTAATGATAGGTTATTTTCTCTCGCACTTAATTATATAACAGAGACACTTCTCTTTTCCTCCTTATGATCAAAATAGCCCACTATTTATCATACTGCCATTAACAGTTTAATTACTAGTGACTGAGGAGGGTGATTTGCAGAGACCTAAAATTATAGCTAATCTCTAGAAGGAAAAAAAGTCATTTAGTGCTCAGATAAGATAAATATGTTCTAATGTTGATTTCATGAATAAAGCAAATGTTTAATGTGGTAGGTATGTAATATCTAAGAGTCACTGCAGTGAAATATGGTATTTTGAAATAAGGTTATTTCATATATTCATATCTGGTTACAGTCAAAAAAGGCCCCTCAAAATCGGGTTTGCATAGGGTGAAATCTCTATGAAATGTTTGTGTGAAACATCAGTATTAGTCGTGTCCTTTAAAAACCAGGTAGTATATCGAATTAAACTTCACTTTTAGGTTATAATTAGGGAGACCATGTAATTTCTCATCTGAACTGGGACATTTTCTTCAGCTTAAGTAGTTACAGTCTTGGGTTGACAAACACGACCTTATTACAGGTTGATATTAACTATCAGCAGATTACCTTCATCCTTTCAACTAGTCATAAATCCCTCCCCTCCACCCCAGTTTTCAGATTGGGTTGTAGTTAGTGTAACAGTGGGATGACATTTCAGGCCCTTCTCCATAGTTCCTGGCTTCTTTTTGGCGCTTGTGTCCATGTGGTGTCTTTATCCAGAATAACAATTCTGGCCCTTCCCCAGGGAGAAAGGATGACTCATTTTACTAGTGAGTTCCAGAGGACAAATGAGCATCTTCAGCAAAGCCTCACTGACCTTTTTCTTGCTCATCTGCTTACTCACAGCAGGGAGACATTGTGGGATGGTCTCAAACATGCGGCAAGCTCTCTGGGCACTCTTGTTGGGGGAGGTGAGGAGGGTGGGAGACCTATGCGTGCTCATAAATTGAGTAAGCTTGATTTGAGGGGAATTAATTAGTAGCAGGAAGCCCATCGCAGCAACAATTAAGCTCCTTCCTCTAATCTGGCGTGTCTAGGTGATGATGCTGATAGTGATCTCTATTTGTTTAATTTCTGCTTCTACTTCTTAAATGGTTCCATCTGTCTTGATGACTACTTGTTTTCAACCTAGAGGTAGGCAGCTGTATTTGTTTGACCACAGGTTTAACGGCTAAGGTCAATGGCTTAAAAGTAACAGTAAACCAGTATACTCGTGAGAGTTAAATGGAGAATATTTAATAATTATTCTGGACAAACTGGGCAACAGGACCCCATAATCATTGTGGGTCCAACACATGTGATTCTTGATGCTAACTGGACCCTTGCTTATCTAAGGAAGAGGATTTCTTTATTATGCCTTACTGCTTTTACAAATTTGTGCTGGGTATGTTTATTTGATTTGGCTGTTTTGAGCATCATTCCACATTTGAGTATCTACTTCAGAAAATGGACTTTCTCAAGTTAATTTTTCTCTTCAAAACACGGAGCATTCAACTGTTTATCTTCTTTCTCTTCTCATGTGAACTGTTCTCTTTTAGATCCATTATAAAGAAGAATATAAAAAATCTAAGGACAAGTGTACATTTGTGACGGACACTCCTATGCTAAACCACGTAAAAAATATTGGTGCTTTTATTTCTGAGGTAAGGCATCAAAAACTTCAAAATGGCTTGCATTTTCTTTTTCTATTTATGTAGGTTAAAGTCTGTGCATTAGAGAATAATATTTTTGAAAGCATCACTAAATGTTGGTGGTATCTATACAGTTATGTAAGTGTATGTACTATCAATTAATTCATGTAATATGACATATTTTACTGTCTGTGGTGGATATATTATATTATATATGTCTATATTTTGACTCCAACCCTTTCCCGTTTACATAGAATTACTCTTGAAAAGAGTAATTCTACTTATTTTATTCAATAAGTAGAAAGTACTGGCAAGATAGTCTTAGAAGTCCCATTATTTTATTTCCTAACAGACTTATTAGTTATGTTATCGAATATCCTTTTGAAAATATATTAAATTTAACAACTGATTCCATAAAATGTGACATTTTTGGTAAGTAATTCTAAATCGATTTAAACTGTTTTTGAGTAGGATCAGTTCAACAGAGATACCTATTTTGAAATCAAAGAGTGAGAAATGTACTACATTTATTTTCCAGCTGAAAAATCATATAGTCTCTTTCTGAGAGCATTTAGGACCACAATATGTGTTGCATTGAAAAACTGTTATGGCGATTTCTGTGATAAGGCATTTCTGCAGTCTGTGAATAGATCACTTAGAGAAGATAAACTTGACAAGAGAATGAATAAAATAGTGTAAACGACTGACCTCTAGTGTTTCATATGTTGGAAAAAGATCAACATAATATTTCTCAGAATTTTTTTTGCTAATGTGAAAAAATTGTGAGGCAAATTGGTAAATGTCCTTTTGTTATGTACCCAAATTTCCTTTTATTAAGTACCCAAATCCTTGTGGGAATGCAAGGTTTATACAGGACACATGCTCAATAAATCAGTGCTTAAATCTAGCTTTGAATGGGAGTCATATCAGAGACTTGTCGACAGAGTGTGAAAAAACACCGTTTTGTTTATTTGTGTTAGCTGTTACTTCTCCTGTGCAGAGAAATTCTTGATGTTCTTAATTATTAATTGGTTCATTTGCCTGAAGGAGTTAACTGCAGAGCAAAAAAAAAAAAAAGTATGCAATCCGTTGTGTTACTTCGAACCTAATCTTCCCAAGTGAAAATGGTGAATGTGTTTTTCTCTTTATAGTAAAGATTGAGATCACTTAGGGACAGTGCAGATTGGACATGGGAAGGCGCAGGAAAAGCAAAAAAGCAATCCATCCCCTATTGTGATAGAAGGAGGTTAAGAAGACTTGAAAAAAGCAACCATCCTTTGCACAGGTTCTAGATAGTATGTTCTAACTACTCGTATTTTCTGGAGCAACTCAAATGTTTCATTGCTTTCAGACTTTTCTTCAATGATCAAACATGAAGCTCTCAGTATACACAAATAGATTTACATTTAGAAATGTACATAGGTTTAAATAGAAAAAATAGGCACTTTTTTTCCTGAAAGTCTCATTTAAAGATTGCTCTGTGATAAATTGGATTTATATTTCTTCAAAATAGGTTTGCCAGATCCAGTATCTAAGATTAGTCTTCAGAGTTTTTAATTAATTCTGTTTCTGAAGAAAGCTTTTTAAAAAATTCTCTTTCAATATTTACAGTAAAAGAGAGAAATGTTTATTTTTTTTCTTCCCCCCCAGGCAAAATACAAAGGCACCATTAAGGCGGACCTTTCCAATTCTCTTTATAAGCGGATGCCAGCCACGATTGACAGCGTCTTTGCAAGAGAAGTTACGCAGCTTCAGAGTGAGGTGTGGTTTTCCTGAATTGTTGTATAACTATGTGGATAAAATATATAACCTAATATAAATTATTTAAAAAGTTGTTTATATTGGGTACTACATACCGAATAAAGGATGGAAGCAAGTGATTCATGGCCTGTTAGTAGTCACTGGTGGAGAAAATGGAAAGCATAAGCAAGTTTATGTTAGTCACATAATACTGTTTTTCCTAATCTCATTCACAGCTATTAATAGAACAAAATTTAATCTTATTTAAACAGTTCACTTAGATTGAAATCTTATAGCAAATATTAAACTAGTCTCTGATTTAATGTGTGATTTCTAGTGGAGAACATTCCAGCAGCTTATTAAAAGTCACACAAAGAGTTAATGGTTAGATTGAGGATCCACATGTCTGTGCTCCATCAATTAGACAAGTGGTTCCTGAATTTCCTTCTCTGTGGATTTTTTTTTCTATTTGGAATATCTCAGGCTACCAAAAAGAGCCTCCATCAAGTGGAAGTGGCCATTTTAGTGGTTGCAAGTTACAGACAAACTTAGCAACTGTCATCAAGTAAACTCATTTTGAATCCATAAGACTTCAAGGGTGATTTTACCTTTATAGTACGCCAGCACATAAGGAATACTTAATGCATTTAATTTGTCCTATTTCTTAAAACGGAATTTTGAAATAGAATATTTCACCGTTCTCACTCCTCTTATTGTTTTGTTTTCTTCATAGCACGATCTGATTTTTTTAAACTTCATTAATCTGTTCCTTGTCTTCCTAAGTGACATGAGAGCAGGGGCCTCATCTGTCTTGTCCTCTTCTGTACCCTCTGCTTAGAACAATCCCTGGCACATAGGAAATGTTTAGGAAATACTCGTGAAATGGATTTTTATTTAATTCGTTGATTTTCTTTCCAAGGAAATGTTTCCTTTTACATAGTTTACATTCTTCGTGCTACGTTTTAGGTTAATAATAACAGTAAACACACAGAAATGCTTACTATATGTTAGGTGCTATTCAGTGCCTTTTATATATATTTATGTCATTTAATCCTCCTAGCCAATCTATGAGATATCCCCATTTTGGAGATGTAGAGCCTGAAGCACAGAGAGGTTAGGTAACTTGCCGTAGGTCACACAGCCAATAAATGGCTGAGCCAGCACATGAAGACAGTTTGTCTGGTTCCAGAGTCTAGTTTCTTAACCACACACTGTACCGCTTCTTTCTTACCATTTCTATCCATCTTTATTATTATTATTATTATTATTATTATTATTATTAAACAAGTTTCCTTCTTTACTTAGATCTTTTTTTTACTTTTAAGTAGAGGATACCTAGATAATTGTAAAATAACTTGAAAATAGATGGCTCTCCAAAAATACCAAGCATAGTTATCCTTGCAATATCCTTGCAATATTCATAAATATTGCAGAATAGCTCTAAGTACTTCATTATTACAAATTTAAATGTCCGCCGTGTACCCAACTTGGCAGTAAGCTAATCTCAACTGTGCAACATGAGGCTAAAAATACGTGGTGTCAATGTTCTGCATGGGTGATCATGACCGATATGCTCCCCCCCTTTTTTTTGGCTGTCCGCATCTAGTCATGTAGCCACTTGCTAATAATACTGGCTACTTTATAAAGCAAATAATTATAACACAACACTCAAAATGTGACAAACAACGATTATGCAACAAAGAATAAAAAATTTAAAAATCTATTATTTTTATACTTACTTGGGAAGGTAACATTTTCAGATATTTACATGTTCGTTGCTCTGAAAGTACACAATGTTCCTGACCTTTTATAGCATGAATAGGTCTATAATACACAGATATGTGCAATATAGAATTCAACATGAAAAATAATCCATTTCGTGTATTTTTGAATTTATTTTATTTTATTTTTTTTGCCAGAATAGTTTATTGCTTATCTTGTTAATATGTGTTATCTTTAGTAGAATATGTGCCCTGGGAAAAATAAGTTCGCCTTTAAAAAGCAATGCCGCTTAGTATTGTAATTAGTCACTGAACTTATTGACAAAGAAAAACCTGGACTCTGAATAAGGTATCTATTTTAAAGGTTTATGTAATTGTAACACCATTTCTTTAGATTTATGTATATCAACTTAATTATTGTTAAAATTGCAATTCTCAGAGCTTACCTGGTAAAAAAGACAGTCAAGAACATTGAACCATTTGACAGTGTCTGTGATTATTGAACTTTTTACTGTGTCCAAATAGTATCAGATTTGTGCCAATAACCTAAATTAGAGTATTAGCCAAATCTGAAATTTAATGGGCTTCTGGGTTCTAATAAAATGTCTCCTAAACTTTTGACACTGAAACAAAATATTATCTTAAAACCAATTTGCAAACATTCTGAGATGCTTACATTCAAACTAGAGTGATGACGTGAAGTTAGCTAGATTAATACTCTATAGAAAATGACTGATGGGAAGAAATACCTTTAAAAAGAGAGAGAGAGAGATGTGGAGATTTTAGGAAGCCATTTTATTAGACACCCCTGATTAAAAATTTTATAAACATAGATCACAAAGAAAGCTTCTGGAAGTAGATGGATTGTGCCATGAAATAGTGAAATCTTTCTCACCAGGGCTGTTTCAGGCAGAGGCTAAATAATCCTATATTACAGAAGGAATACAGGATACTTAGGCATCTGAACCAAGGAAGTTTCTGAGAACCTATGTTTTCATCTATACTGGTCAAAGGGTCCTGTTTCAGGAGTGTCAGAAGTATCTGTGCTATTGAGTCGAAGTACATTTACCTGTAGAGTAGCTTTAAAAGTTACAGTAAGTTAGAAATATATGTACATCTTATATATGCATAGAGGAGATATAAATATATACTATGTGATCAAATATATACGATAAATGTATACATTACTTATATAAACATATTTATATGTAAAGTATACAGGATTATGACAAGTGTCCTCCACTAGTTGGATGTCCAGTTCTGTAGCAACCTTAATTCTCAAGATATAAAGAAAACTATTGATCTAGGAAATGCCACACAATAATGACAAATCTTAAGAAATTAAATTTATCAGGAAATTTATTAGCTTGACATAATTTTCCATTAGCTACTTTAAGGATGAAAATTAATATGATAAATTAAAGTTCAGCTCCATTCAATTTGATGTAATCTTAATTCTAAAGTGGTGCTTAGTAGCTGCTATAAACGAAATGACTATTTTAATGCTGCAAGTAGAAAATTACATAGCCTTTTTAAGAAAGAGTTCTTTTTAAAGTCATGTTTGATGACTCACCGTATCTGCGATAACCCATGAAATGATCAGCTGTATTGGTTATGTTTATAAAGTCACAAGTATGGTAGTCAATCTAATATATAAAATAAGCCAGGCATCCAGCAAAAAGGAGACAGGTATAAGCTAGCTCTTTTCATTTAAGTGGAAGGAACAAATCTTATAGTAATCTTTTCTCGGCTTAATAGACTTGGCCACCCATTAAACTTCTCCCTTCTCCCAAAGTTATAGAATGTAATGGAACTGAAATAATGGACTTTCTCAGCTCGAATGGAGGTTCTTAATGGGTTTTCTGCTTAACATAATTAATTGGTCAAAATGTAAAGATATGCTCATCGGAATTAGATATCCCGAAGGATTAAATCTCTGGACAGACTCTAACAAGATGAATTATCCCTGGTCTAACGTGAAGAGTTGCATGTAATAATAGACTGTATATGCAGGATTGGATGTAAGAACAAGGCTGGGTGGGACTGAATAAGACTTGAAGACATTAGTAGATAGAAATCTCGATATAGCCATCAAAAGGGAAATGTGATCTATGGAGGCATTGATCACATATAGCATATGAAAGACGATAGTCTGGGTTAAATGGAATAATTCTAATTAGGATAGGTCAGACTATATCTGGAACATTCTGGGCACCTTGAAAAAGAAAGAGATAAATTGGGATTTGCGCTGAGGATGTACAGATATTCGGTACTCGTTGGAAGTCATTGTCAGCCGTGTTCCCACGTTCAAAGTTCCGTCCTGTGAAATAGACTTCCTGTTTGGCCAAGTAGCTGCAGTTATGGGAAGTTAGACTTGGGTTTCATTAAAGGAGGAACTTTGTATCAGAGCTTTCAGAATTTAAAGACTGCGATGCCCCAGCTTGAATTCTCTTTCACTGAAAATTTTCGAGAGAAACTCAGTGGAGGAAGCAGAGAAAGGATTTAAATATTGATAGTTACCCTAGCTGGCTTTCTTTTTTGTGGTCATATTTGATGATTTAATTTTTTAAAATACTTTTGTAATTATTACTTTAATCCTTTAGAGAAGTATATTATCTAAGTTAAATGGGGGAGGCAGGTATTTTTAAATTAAAGCCTATGAGGAGTTTAAATTCATGAGAATGTTTAATAAACTCATTTATTCATCCATTCTCTAAAAATTTATTGCATTTCTACTCTTTGTCATTTACTATGATAGGCACAGGATATTAAAAGATGTGTAAGATAGAGGCATAGCTCTCAAGGAGCTCATATTGGTAAAAATTTTTCCTTAAATTTAACTGTATTCTTTTTTATTGAAAATTTGATCTTGTTTTATTCTTGATAAAACTGTTCTAATTTTTGTTTTTAAGTTGCCTTTATTCTCTTGGGCCAAGTAGTACTAACTCTACTTCATAAACTTTGATAATTAAGTTTGAAATAACTTATTCACTTATTTCTGTTTTATTCTCACTCGTTCAGTTATTCATTCATTTATTTATTCACTCACTGAGCAGATAGATACTTAGTACCGCTTTGTGCTGTTCAGGGTTTTGAGCAGTCAGTGAACTAGAGCATTTTGTTCTAGTAATGGCAGAAAGAAAATAAGTAATCTGACAGAAATTAAAAAGTATTTGAAAACTGTGAAGGAAATAAATAGAGAGTGACAGAGACACAATAAGGGGATAATTTGTTTGCTGTCTTCTGGTTCTTTAATTTCTAATTCTCTTGTTGAGTTTGGTTGCTTCTACTGCTGAATCATTCTCATACTTTCTCTCCATCCAAGTATGGAAGAGTTTTAACTTGGTGATAATTGATGGCATTAATATGATGCTTCTTTCTCTAACAGGGGACAGGGCTTGACATGGGTAAGAATTTTGCCTGCGTTATATTTTCTTCCAAAGGTTGGGGCATTTAAATATATATTATAGCCATGCCTATGATTGTGTGTGTGTGTGTGTTTTTTCTTAAGATTGCCTACAAGCAGAAACACGATGCTGCCAAAGGATTCTCAGATTACGCCCATATGAAGGAGCCACCGGAGATCAAACACGCCATGGAGGTTAATAAATACCAGAGTAATGTAAGGAAGCCGTTCCACGTGATTTTCTGGGAAATCGTGCTTAACCCAAATCAAGGCTAATGCATATTTTGCTGAAATTTAAATATGATAACACTGCTATTCAAAAAGAACTTAAAATTTTTTTTTAATTTTTATTTTCTGTATTCAGTCCGAAGTACATCTGAATTATTCTGTTAACAGAATAATTAAAATCTGGTGGAATGCTTTTAAAATGTCGGTCACTTGCAGGCCTTGGAAATTCTGCTTTGAACGAAACAGATGAATACTGTGGATCTATTGGGTTATTAATATTTCTCAGGAATCCCTTGACTTGATGGTGAAGCTCCCGTGGTTTCCAGTCTAGGATTGCAGAAAAACTGGGGGAAAGTGCATTAGAAATCAATGGCCCGGGGAAGAATCCTTCACAGATGCTAGTGAGATCATACCCCACTAATGTTTCTTTTGGAACGCTGGCGGGGAGCAAGGTGTCCAGTTAAGACTCATGGCAAATGGAAAAGCAGTAGATGAGTAATGGTTGGCTTGGAAGCAGAAGCCAAGAGGGCGGAAGTGAGTTTGTAGAAGATGAATTTCTTCTTTGGTTTTAAGTTAGCAAGTACATCAGAGCTTTCAGATGTTTGTTCTTTTATCGTCATTCTCCTGGTGGCCTGGAAGAAAAATGTCTTCCTGAAATCTTAGAGAAAGCTTATTTATCTCTCTCCCCTTCACAAATCCTCTGCTCTCTAGAAGGAATACAGGACTTGTTTGTCAAGGTGTGGGTTAGAATCGGTTAAGATAAAGTATCTATCCTAGTTGGGTGAAGAAACTTGCCTTCTTAGAAAATGACCTGAACCGTCATGGTCATCTCACACAGGGTCTTGTCCCACCACTTAGTTCTCTTACTGAATGATGCTTTGCAGGCTCTGTGCCCTCAGAGCCCCAGCTGTGCAGAGTGTCCTTTGCAAGATGACAGCAGTTAATCTGATATTGAATTAAAGTAGGGTCAATGCTTAAGTAAAAACTGAGTGAAGTTTTACATTTTAATCCAAATGTATAAACATATGCCAATACCAAAGCACTTTTCTAAGATGGTTTGAGATTGATGAGATGAGGAAACTCTATGTCTGTCATTACCAGCAAGGTCATTTTCAGGGGACGCTTTATAAGAACAGTTTGCTTACAGAATGACCATAATAATTATAATGACTGCCACTTAGCGAGCATCGCTGTGTACTAGGACTGTGCTGAGACTTTGATCATTCCGAGTCTCACAAAATCCTGTACCAATTCCCATTTTGTAGATGAGGAAAATGAGACTAAATAATCAAAGCCTCTAGTTGGCTCTTTCTGTTAGCCCCTGCTGCCTCCCTTTTAAAGGTCACTGGTTATTGGTCAAGATTTTAAATGAAAATTTTAAACGCACGCAGAACAGGTTATCGTTAGAATTCAGACCAATGGCTCCAGCGCATTGCACGCAAGAAGGTGGCAGTGTGCGGGGGACGGGGCTGGCGTCACGTGGACTCCTCTGGGGGCCCTTTCTCACTCTGTAATGCAATGAAATCCAAATACAGAAGTTCCTCATTGCAGAACTGCAGTTATTATTTTAGGTTCGCCTTTTCTTTTAAAAGGTCTTTGATTGAGGGATTGAGGGAATAGCGTACAAAGCCCTTTTCGCCTATATTCAATACTGTGTACCTATGGGGAAAGGGACGTATTTACTTATACTCCTCTGCCTACCGAGCTCAACCTTTACGTGCTGAGTTTGTACATATAATAGGATTTAGAAAGTGTTTAAGACTATTTGCTCAGATTTGAAGTGAGAGGATATTTGTATTCTACCTGTGAAGTAGTTGATATTCCTCTGGAGTCAAGGCACTTCAAATAATACATTCATTGTCCCTACCCTATGAAATTTGACGGAGGTTTTGAAAGCCACAAGGAAGGAAGTACATCTATGTTGGGGTTCGGTCGATGAGGCAGACAAAACTTGCTTCCCTTAAAACTTCACTCTGACGAAATTCATTCGCAGAGAATTTCCCAATGGGATTACCCTTTCATAATGTGGAATGTCACTTTGCAGTAAGCCTATCAAGGACGTAATTTCATTTGAAATCAAATGCGTCATCACAGGTGCCTCCGACTTACCTAGAGACAGTGCAAGACAGCATCTCTGTTTTTACCTTTTCAGGCTTCCATCCAAATCAAGTCGGCTTTCTCATATCTGTTAGAGACCCAAGAAACTGAGTCGACTACTCAAAGCCTTCGTTTCCGCCTCCTTTCCACTCAGACCTGTTATTAGAACTCTCAGCAGTGAGCCAAAAGGAACGCTTTCTCTTTCACGATCTTTCTCTCCTTTAGAGATGCGAGTGAGCAGACGAGAGTGGGGACAGGCTTCTTTGTGACCGGCCTCTGAGTAACCGAGAGTTCCAAGGGGAAGAGTATTCGGGGTGGGGGACAGGAGTCTCTTTTATCACCCCCAAATTCAGTGATCATGAAACAGGGAAAATATATTTCTAAGAATATCCTCCTCTGTGGCATATAACAGAAAAGGAATTTGGAGTCAGACTAGGGTTAAAGTGCTTGCTTTGCCGCGTGCTGCCTGCGTGGCCTTGGACAAGTGACTGACAACTTCAAATCTCAGTTTTTCCATATGTAAAACTGGTCAATGATCTTTATCTCATTAGTGTTCTAGCAAATGTTATCTAAGATGATATATATATAAAAGGCTCTGCAGGAGAACCACTCCTTAAAATATGAGTCCCATTTGGTCCCCCTCCAGTTTTAAAGGGTGATTTAAAATTTAATTCGAAACAATTAAAAAGAATTAAGATTTTATGAACAGGCCAAATCAATACGAAATTTATATTAAGAAGCATTTAAGGCAGAAGGGCACATTCAAAAGGTTCCCAAACCCATATAACTACCCATCTTGTTGATGCTATAATCAAAAAATGATTAAAAGAGCCAATGTAAATCCTTTTGGATCTTAAGGGATGCACCCCTGCCAAATTTTCTAATGTAATTAGAGGAACTGGAGGTATTTTATCCTGCTGCTTTTCCCTAAAGATGAGCTTGTAATGGAAACCTTGGTAATGTTAGTAGTACTCATCAATCTTACCAGAGACATGAAGTCCAATGGTTCTGAAGTAAGTCAAATTTTAAACTACCATTTTACATCTTATAAGTAATGTGGTCTGTATAGGCTTGTCATGAAATAAGAGTGGTAAACTTTTCTAAAACACCATATTGGTAATCAATTCAATGTGCATTAGAAAGATGCATTCAGCAGGGAAAACAAGAGATTCAATGTTCTTTTCAAAAATGATATATGTATTTTCTTAATGTTAATAAAATCTTATCAGTAGATAAATTTTCTGTTCCATCAGAAAGTGGAAAAGCTTAAAGATGAATCAGTAAAATGATACTAGGAAAACATTTATGGGATATGTGATTCCTTGATGTGACTTAGAATAATAGTTCTTTTAGGATATGGTATTAAAATGGATATATTAGTATTTTGTTCATCTCTAAGACAGGTTAGTAATATCGATTCTGCCTTCTTCACCAGATTGTGGTTCTGGCAGAATTAAATTATGAATAAGAAAACTTGATCATTTCCCAAATGTTTTTATAAATGACAGTAATAAAAATGATGAACTGTTCTAGATACAGCTCCGTCTTTTAGATTGAAAACTGTTCTGTCTTCTGATGACTATCAGATCCTCCATTTACTTATACTTAAAAGGTTCGTATTCTCTTATAAAAATAATATTTACAATATAATACTTTAGTCTTTTTTTACATACAGTATGCCCAGACAGAAATAAGCCTAAGATAGAATTTCATGTGCCTCTTTGATGATGCCCTGAGAGCTTCCTAGTGTGAGAGTTTATGATGATAAAAGTGTTTCTGGAGAATGACCAAACTGGTGTGCCAAGATTGTACCTAAATACAGATAATACTATTCGCTTCTTTCCCACAAACTTAAAAGATATATATCCTCTCTAGTTTCTTCCCACTAAGAACCATGTTGACCTTCGTCAGAGTAGCAAAGGGCCAGTTGGATTTGATTTAAGTCTATCTGCTTGGACTGCCTTTGGCCCCCATAGGTGTCTGTCTGTCTCTCTGTCTGGCTGCCATCCCTCAGCTCTCAATCTTCACATCTCCAAGTGCTTGAATTTTACCAGAAGGGCAATCTTGGTGGAGGTTTTGCTTCTCTCTAGTTTATTAATTCACCTACTGAGGAATCTCAAATTACTGTTTCCTAAATATGAAAAGCTTGCTGAAAAGTCATTGAGAATCCTTTGTCTGCCTACATGTCTGGCTGTGCGCAGAGAAAAATGGCATCCATTTCACTTCTGCCTTTAAAATTGAATGAGTCACTTATTGGCCCAGTCTAACCCAGAAAAATACAAGGAAGAGGATTCTGGATAACGAGTTCCATTGGGCAGGTGCGTCGATGGAGCCCAGGTGAGATAATCCGGCACAACAGGACTAGGGTGAGGACTTAGTGAATTAATGTGTGTAAAGGGTTCGGAACAGTGCCTGGCCTGCTGGACATTTTGCATCAGTGTAGGAAACATTTATGGCCTTATGAAACAGAAGTAGAGAGCTTTAAGGAGAGAACAACTGAGACTGGAAGACAAAATGAGATGAAAAAAGAAGCCGAGGGGGAAAGTGAACATGGTGAGATAAGGAAAAAATTCAGCAGCAGATCTTTATAGGAGGCAATGAACAGCGTATTGGATGCCGCAGTGAAACAGACGAAACGGAGGCAGTTCAGTCAGGAGTTCCTGTATTTAGTGAGATAAATCCATCCCATGTTAGGTCAAGGAAAAAAACAAGGATTTATTGGTTTGCATGGCTGGAAAATTCAGGCTACCTTCAGGTGTAGCTGGATCCAGAAGCTCCACAGTGTCGCCAGTGCCTCTCTCTCTCCCCCCATCTCTTGACTCTGCAAGCTTCTGTGACTTCACTGGCAGACGGACTCTGTCTAGGTGGTCTCAAGATGACAGCTGGTATTTCCAAAATGAAATCATTTTTTACAGCAGCTCTTTCTCTTCCAGCCTCACGTCCTTCGGCTGAAGGACGACTCTGGCTTTATTTGGGTTGTATGTCTGCCTTCTGATTCATCATAGTTTCCAAAGGGGTGGGGTATCTGATTGGACAGCCTGTCACATGGCCAATCCTGTCACCAGGAAGGTAGGCTGCATTTGATAGCCCCACCAAACCACATGGAGTAAAGGGAGGGGCAATTCTCAAATTAAAAAAAAAAAAAAATGCTAGGCAGCTAAAAAGTATGAACACATGTCTACTGTAAAAGAATAACTGAGGAAAATGATCCCCATCATCAGACCTCCTATGTTCAGACACCCTTGCAAATAGCAAAAACCAGGAGTTTGCTGCGCTCAGTGTCCCCTTCCTGTGAACTGTCCCCAAGCAGTGACGCTCCGGAAGATGGGGCTAGTGACCAGGCTCCTGTGCTTCTCTCCTGTGTGGCTCTGTGGTGTCCCCTTCTTTGAATCTGCAGCTCACGTCAATCTTAATATTTGTTTTGAGTCACATATGCCGGCCTCTAATTTGCAATTTACATGGCTGACGGGGCCCTATTCAAGTCCTGCTCCCGTTGGCTTTGTGCTGCTCACCTCTCTTCACTCCGTCATTAGGCCGAACAGCATATAATTAGGTAACCCGTGGAAAGCTTAGATTTCTGAAAGGTTGCAGCTCTTTTCAGAAAGTAAGGGTTTCCATTTTACCCTCATTCTTTTCTAAACAAAAAGACATGCCCTCCCTATGGTTTTCATATGAATGTAGTAACTTAGAAACAGCTAGTCTTGTCGGTGGGTAATAATTTTGGTTTGTTTTCACCTGAGAGTTGCTGTTTGTTTACACAGCTTGTACTTAACTCAGTGTAGGCTGAGTTTGATTGGCTATCGTTTGTGGGTGAGTGTGTTGCTTTCTGAAGCCAATGAAATTGGTTTATTCTAAATCCCTAAAGATTTCAAATCCACCCAACAAAATAACTCAGTTTTCAGCTTATTTTTATGTTCCTTTTGTTACCTGCATGCACACAAAATGTACCTGAAGTTCCTTGTTAAGGTAAAGCCTATAAAAATAGAAATACTGAAGAAATAAATATTCTTGCTGAAATTATGCTAATTGTATTTAAGCTGTGTTCATTTGTCAGACAGGTTCATTATTATGAACAAGTTGAAAAAAATAGTCTTGATAGTGAGGCAAATAAAAGGTCTTAGAAGTAAACAGAGATGTATATAAATGTTTCATTGAAATAATATAATGCATAGGGTACTTATTGAAGTTTAAATACATTATCATGTCTTATACTTGATATTATTTTTGAAAAAAGAAAGAACAAGTGTTTGTTTTAACTCTGCAAGGTTGAAAGAGAAATAACAAGATATATTGAATTATCTAGAATACTGGTTCACAGTGGTCAACTGGGGAATTCATTAAAATACAGATTCCAGGGCCCGTTTACTGAAATTCCATTCCAGAGGGGCGGGGATAGACCTCAGAAATCCAAATTTTACATAAGTAACCCAGATGATGCTATTGCAGGACATTTGCAGGCAATATTAGAAATATTCGTTGTGTGTTCTATCTTTCTGTACCTTGAGAAAATAAAGATGGTGTCATTTTTGAAACAGTTGCCATATCGTTTGCATTGTAACTTTAATAAAATATAATATAATGGACAAGTTGACCAGCCTTTGGTGATATTATTTAATAGAATTGCATCTGGGAAATTAAATATTCTTTCAACCCATGACTGATCTCAAGAAATAGAGAAGTGGCTCATCTGGTTTCTCATCCCATTTGTCAGTTGAGTTAATCTAGATGACCACTGTCATCTAAAGTACATTTTGCAAAATTTATATATATATAAATTTAAGTCTTTATTTTCCACACTTTGATTTGATTGTATCTAGTGTGCATTCGGGGGATGAATATTCCTTAATGTAATTGCTTTTATTTTGGGAGGATAAAGTCATTGCAGTGACATATACTGGGTAATAAAACTATCGGTACCCATGACTAGGCTTCTCAGACATGGGCATTTGGAGAGCCTGGTCAGAAAAAGGGGAGAAGGGTGTGATGGGGACGATGAAAGCCGGAGAGTTATATATCTTCGCATATACTAACCCCTGGAAGTGATTTTCTGTATTTATGTGCTGGGGCTTATCCTGCATCCACCAGGGGTAGAGACTGTGATGGGCATGTTAAAGCCCTTTATGAGGATACTGTGTCTATGAATATGTGCATACACACTTATATACTATGACTCGCTTATGAGGGTGGTATATGTAAACTCCTATAAGACTAGTTTTGTGCCAAGGTCTTGGGCTCTTATTTTTTATGTTGTATAAACTCAGTTCATATGTTATAATGTTAGTGAGGCATAGGTATCATACAAAGAGAATATATCTGTCCAAATAAATGTTGTGCATAAAATTTTTTAGAAAAACTGTATAGTCACTGGGCTCTCTAAGGTGATTAAGGCAAGGAAAAATAATATTATGAACATTAAGACTAGTAGTAATATGAAATCATTAATTTCTTTTTTTCAATCAAAATTGTCTCTTTGCTCAGATTTCTTATAGAAAAGATATGCAGGATACCCACGTGTATAATGCGAAGCTCGACAGACCAGACATCAAGATGGCAACACAGATCTCTAGGATCATAAGCAATGTAAGCTCACTTTCTTATCTTGAGCAGAAATGATTTCTTATTTTTGCAGGAGACAAAGCATGGCTTTGGTAGTTGGATAGTTAATTTAAAGAATAAAATTAATCAATCTGAATTAATGACATCTCAGTTTTTTTCTGAGTTATCCATTTGACTATGTAAATTATTCGGGTATATGCAGAAGCTACCCAAACTTAACTTGACTATGGCTAGTATTATCGTACCTTTAGAGCAATAAGTACTGTTTGGGTATAAGATAACAGTCAAATGTCCCAGCTCGAAAGTCAAGGTTCTCAGTCATCTGGTCCCATATTCTCTCTTAACCTCACCAAAGAACTTCACTTGGCCGTGTTCTTATCTTGTCGCTGTTAATTGTGCAGATTCTCTTCTGCCAACATTTACCCTTGTGTGTGTCCTACACATCATGGCTGTTTCTTATCTTCTCTAAGGCATCCTCCTTGGCTAATACCTTTTTACTTGAACATACCTAAAACCCTGGTTAAAAATAATGACTTAACTTGATCCAAATAGTTGAAGAACATGAGCTTTCATCACCTTAAAAATCAATAATTATTTCCTAAATTCAACGGTATATTAATCTAACAGGGTTAGATCAGTTCCTGAGACTAAACAAGGCCACGAAAGCCGTCTGTATGCAGCGCGCAGGGTCTCAATTACCCAGAAATGTCCCTCTAATTTTTGTTTAATGTTTATAAGCCTAATGAAGATAATGACAGAATCTATGACTTAAAATTAGTAATTATGTTACTGCAAAAAAATTGAGTTTATTTAAATAACCAGACTATGAAATCAATTCTCACTTTAGTGGTCAACATTTCAGTATTTGGTGAGTTGTAAGGAGTATTTTTTACGGACTCAAGGTCTGTGTGTTTTATTTGGCTAATGCCAATGTAATTCTTCATTGGAAAGTAGAAATATTTAACATTTTCTTATTTATTCATTTTAGGCAGAGTACAAGAAAGGGCAAGGAGTGATGGATAAAGAGCCTGCTGTAATTGGAAGACCAGATTTTGAACATGCTGTGGAAGCTTCTAAACTTTCTAGTCAAGTAAGACTCTAGCGATGATTCTATACTTTTATTCAGAGATTTTGTTCCTCTTAACACAGAAAAGTATTTCATTTTAGATAATATCTTTAATTGCGAGATTATGCAAAGATATGTTTCTGAAACCATTTCAGATAGGATTACAATAATTATAAATTCCAGCAAGGGAAAAAATAAGTCTAATTTAAGCATAAAACAGAGTTTTCTTTTCTCTTGGCTCAAATCCTAACCTTTTCTGATAAGTCTAGCTATACTGTCACATTTCCCAGGATTTCTATTATTTAGCAATAGTTATACCAGATAATAAGATTTCTGTCTGTCTGTCTGCATGCACACACACACACACACACACACAGATACACACGCATGCAAATTTTAATTTAATAAAAATAATTTAATAATTTAATTAATAAAAATACTAATTTTCTCCTTTTTTAAATGCTTTAATCATGAGCTAGAAAAGTGATGAAAATGAAAAAACTTTAAAATGTTATTGAAGAATATAAAACAAGATTTGAAAAACTATAAAGACATGCCGTATTTTTGGTTGAAGTTCTCAATAGATAAAAATTTCAGTTCTCCCAAATTAATATATAAATGTCATGCAATTTCGATTAAGACTCCAACAGGGTTTTTTTTTTTTTTTTTTTTAAAGTATGGATAAAATGATCTTAGAGTTTGAATGGAAAGGAAATGCCTGAGAATAGCCTTTAAAAATATGAAAATGAAGATCAGTAAAGGAGAACTTAAATTATGAGTTACCATAACATAATATAAAACCACTGGAATTAAATCAATATGGGATTGGTATAGTAAAAGATAAAATAATCAGTAGGATGGAATAGGGAATCCCGAAATAGATTCCAGTATGAATAAGAATTTAATATATGATGAAAGTGTTGGTTCAAGTCAGTGGGAAAAAGTCTGATTAGTTAATAAATGGTGCTGACATAACTGGCCATCTATCAGGGTAAAAATAAAATTGGACCTGAATCTTAAACCATATAAAAAATGAATTCCAGATGGATTAAATATGTGAATGTAAACAATAAAATCATTTAAAAATCTAAAAAAGAAAATCCAGGAGACTGTATATACCACATAGGAACAACAGAGCTGTTTTTAAATGAGAACAGAGATGCAGAAGCTATAAAAGAATAGTTAGGTATGATTGACTGTGTGAAAATGTAAACTCTTTCAATAGAAAAAGATAACATTTGCCAAGTCAATAATGATATCAAACAGTAAGTTTCATACATTTACAGTGTTTTCAGCTTTGAAATATTCATTCTCGAGTTGCAAATGTCTTAATTCAGAATGGAAAAATGTAAATAAGAAAAACTAAAAATCTAACTGAAAAATATAAAATGACATCTGAACAAATAACAAGACCTACTATTCTCTTGGGAGTCTCAATACTCCCAAGAGATACTCCCAATATTTTAAAAATGTCACTTCTTCCAATATTAATTTTTAGAATCTCATGCAATTCCTGTTAGGATCCAAACAGGCTTTTAAAAAATTCAAATAAAATTAAATGATTGAACTAAATTAAATAAGTTAGAGTTTAAAAGGAGAAGGGAATCTCTGAGAATAGCTCTTTATTTCATTATTTATTTAATATTTTTTATGGTGACATTGGTTAACGAAATCCAGTAAGTTTCAGCTGTACACCTTAACAGCAAGGCACACATATATATTTACACTGTGCATTCACCTCCCATAGTTAGATTTCTTTCTGAGAATAGCTCTTTAACATAGAAAAAGATCAGTGGTCTTCAAAAGAGCTGAATAGACAGTTCACAGAATAGCAAATATAAATAACTAATAAATATTGAAAAAGATGCTCAAATTTATTTGTAGAAAGGGAAATGCCAAAAAAGTAAAAGCAAGCTGTTATTTATACCTACCCCTTTCTGTGAGTGTGGAGAAGGGCATCAGTAAGGGTGGTGTAGTTAGAAAGGTTTGTGTAGGAGGTAGATTTGAGTTAAGTTGGACTTAAAGGGAGAGAAAGCTCTGCTCAGAGAAAGATTCTAAACAAAGATTAGGACCAATGCATGACAGAGGAGAGAGGTCTGACAGGAGGGGCAGATGACCTAGCAAAGAAATGGGGGTCATAAACACTCATGGGAAATTGGGAGGAGTTAAGATGCTGTGTGGTAATAAATGGGTCAGTGTTATCTTCATTTGGACTATAGGCCACATTTAGAGAGCAGTTTAGGAGTAATGTGTTCTCTAAAAGAAAAAGGAAAGTGATTTTGGAAGGTAATAACGGAGCTTTTTAGAGTCGAATTCAGAAAAGGAGTCATCAGTACTGTTTCTCACCATTTTCTCTCAAGTAGCCTCTACTTTCAGGTAAGAAATGCATTAGCACAGATTTAGAAGCATTGTGAAGAAAATACTGTTCGAGGAAGGTTTATATGGCAACACTGTGCGGGAAAGGCTGGCCTCACAAGAGGCGAAAAACCCAGAGGCCGGCCGATAATGTTCCTGTGATATCCACACAGAGAGGAACTAAAAGCTGAAAGGACTTGCTGGCACGGGGATGAAAAAGAGGCAGAGAGAAGGAATGAATGAGAGACACCTGAATTGATTGTTTTACTTTGTTTTGTCTCGTAATAATGGTTTTACAGTTTATAAGACACTTTCACTTATATAAAACAACTTTGAGACTCAGGAAGCGGCTGATGGGCTAAGAAATTGAGGACTCATCTGGGTGACATTCTTATCAAGGGACAAAAAGGGCTGTGACTCCAGGCTTTTCTCAGTCCCAATAATGCCTGTCAGAGGCGGGGTATATTGCCACATACTTGGCAACCCTTCTGGCATCACTTTAAGATTTCGGCATAACTATCTGACCTCTTACGATTTCAGCCCTTTCTGGGGGGCAAAGATTGACTTCCTCGATTGTATAGGAGATGCAGAAGATTCTAGAAAAGCATTATGGTTTGGCTGAGTAGTTAAGAAAATGGGCTCTAGAATCAGACTGTTTGAGTTAAATTCCTGGTTCTGCTACTTGCTCATTGAATGACTTTAATCAAATGGCTAAATTTTGCCAGCTGCACTGTCCTCATTGGTAAAATGGGGATATGACAATACCCACATTTTAGGGTTGTGAGGGCTAAATGAATCACTGTGAGTAAAGCTCACTGAAAATGCTGCCTGGCCCATAGGAACACTACATAATTTCATAGGAATAATTTTACGGTAGGTGTTCAGAATAGCATTCCACTCTGTGTTTTGACATGAATTCACATACAGAGAATGAAGCAGGAATAACAACACTGGCTCTTAGATGCCGGTCTTAAGTTCCCTCCTGTATAATCTTATTTGAAAGTCCTTAGAAAAAGTTTTGATGTTTGAGCTTTTATATTCATGTTTCTAATTCAGTCACCAAAAATCTTACCATTTGATCTCTACATGGGTTTGTAGGCAGATAAAACAAAACAAAACAAAACAAAACAAAAACCCCTTAAATCATTAGCTGTCAAATGATCAGGTACTTAAGCAGATGGTAATTTACGAGTTATATCCATCTTCTTTCCTTTTTCATAATATTCTTACTACACTTATGGTATACAAACTCTTCAGGAAAAAAGGGAACCTGAGAAGATGAATATGTAGGAGTTCTGGAATGAACTCGGGATGGTCCATTTGCCTTTTCAAGTGTATTCACTAGAACGAGGGCAGATTGTCTAGTTCTCATTTTCACTGACAACTTTGCAGATCATGTATTCTCTTGCTCTTAAACTAATGGCAGATTGTGAATCCAGGATCCCTCAAAGGCAAACAAATACATAAGGGAGAAATGATTTAGGAATGCAGTCAGCAGAGAAAGTGGGGTCAGGATGCAGGAAGGAAAGAGCAAGACAGTTCCAGAAGGATGTGAGAGAGAAGGCAGTGGTGAGGCCAGCGCTCACGGCAGGGACTAAGCCCTGCCTGATACAAAGATGAGAACGAGCAAGTGGACAGAAGAAGTCTCCCATTTTACCTGTAAAGTGAACTCTGTGGGATCGAACCCAGAAAAAGTAATGGAAACACATCCCAAACCCTTCCTAGAGTTGTAAAGTTGCCTTTTTTTACAACTTAGGGAGGGACATAAAATTGTGGTCAAATAATGAAGAGGAAATCAGTAAAAAAAATAAATAAATAAAAGTAAATCTCGCATGCCAGCCGAAAAAGAGTGGTGTATTTACAAGTATCTCAGCTGTAAGTGTAGTAACTGTTGAAGTCATCATCTTAAAAAAAAATTCTAAGAGCAGTTAATTTGGTAATATATCCATATATCATCTTAATTTGTTACTTGGGATTTATCTACATGATGAATGAAATTCTTCAGTTTCATAATATCAAGAAAAATTTTTGTATTTATAATAATTATCATTTGTTCTAAAATTGCATTTGCTATATTGATAAGAATAGGCTTTAAGCCTAAAAACTACATTTTAGATTGCTGCTAAAATTTAATAAGAATTATTTTTTTAATATAAGGGGTATTAATTGGTTTGGGGAATGTCTCGCTCTCCCTTTTAGATAAGCACTGTGTCTACCAGCCTTCTTACACCCAAGTGTTGGCTTAAATGTCATGCCCTTGACTTGCCAACTGTATCACCCTCTCTGCTCTTTTTCTTTATAGTTCTTAACACAATTTTTAAGAGTCACATATATGTATATGTGTGTTTTAAATAACCACTTCACTTACCACATAATGGGTTCCATGGGGACAGGGTTTATATGCATTTAATTCGCCATTATAGAATGGCAGATTAATCTTTCAATAAATATATATGGACCAATTAAACAAATTTCTCTAGATCATCCACATTTGCTACAAAGTTAGTAAAATATTGTTTTATTGTGAAAATGAAGGCAGAGATAAAACTATTGCCACTTCTATGGTGAGTTCTACATGAAAATCTGTTTATACTCTTGCTCGACAGCGTTTAGTTCAGATCTATCCAAAATTGGAAGAAATTGATGCCTACAGATATGTGGCATTATGTTATTTGTTTACTTTCATTTTCGCTGATCATTAAGGCACACAATTAAACAAATGTTAGGAAGGAAATTTTCCATTTCCTTCCTAACATTTGTTTCTGTGGCTATGATGAAAAGCTTTCGTTCAGGGTCTGCTTTTCTCTACCTTTTCTGACTCTTTGTGAATCTGAGCCATTGATGCTGTCGTGAAGCCTGGCACCACTCATGGTGAACGCTTTGAACTCCTTGCTTTAGAGGTCCAGCTTCAGACTGTTGAAACACCACCTTGTCCAGATGCAGTTCGGAGGAACTAGTTTAACTTATATCATTGTAGTTTAACAGTTCCAAGTTTTCTCCAAGTATGGGTCTCTCAAAGTCCTGCTAAGTCTGTTAAGATTCTTTATAAAACTTTTAGGAGTTCAATCCTATACATCTATCTGATTATTTTTTTAAAGAGTTGGTAGATAGACATCAAGATTATCATATATGATATTCATAATGTAAATGAAACCAGTCATAGGTATAAGTAGCTTTTTGTTTGTTTCCAAAATAATTGATTTAGATATAAGAGGTCACATTGTGTCTTAAGATCACATAGCCAAGTCATCCAACACCTATATTTCCTTCTGAAATGGCTTTACAACTGGAAGGGAGATCTTTTGTTCCTTGGTTATCAGTTATCATCATAGGAAAGCATTGCCTTGGTCCCTTAAGCGATGCGAGTGTACACGGGGAGGTAGACACTTGGATGTGGGAACTGTGGGCTGAAAATAAGATTGAATGTAGGGTGTGTATATGTAGTTTGTGAGTGAACCAGTCAGGAGGCGAACAGTGGGAACCATTGAAGCCATTTGGCTATTTTCTTATGTGCAAACCTTCCAGAAGCAGGTAAAGGACAGTTGGGTGTCAGTGTCTGATAAATGTTTTTTTTTTTTTTTCATATAATGCAGTTATTTTACTTAGTGGTTAATTAATAAGAGAAATTTTTGAGATTTTCTTCCATAGGCACTTTCAAATCAAATCATGCAGAGTACTGCAGGTTAGAATAAATTTCATAACACTTTGCTTATTATTACATTCATTAAAAGGATATGAATGACAGGTGTATTTTAAATAATTAATCTCACACAGAAATAACCTGGAAAGGTTAGACAGCATTTTAAAATTCAAATTTTAAGGTATATAGCCCTATGCAAAATAGTGGTAGAAATCTTCAAAAATAAAGTTCTCATCAAGATCTTTTAGAAAGCTATTTTAACATTTAATTTTAACACAAAATCCTTATGTGTTCATTTATTTACCAACTTTTTGATGTAGCAACAAACCTTTCTTTGAAAATGAATCGTCAGTGTGGAGTTTTGTGTTATTTTTCTTGCAAACCATACTCACTCTGCATTGTCTATGATTTGCATTTCGAAAGACATTTTGTTAAAGATATATTGTTATTGTATCCGAGATCTAGCACCTTCTAGATTATTTATATCCCATGCCCCTGACTCTTCTGGTTGTCTTGACTACTCTTAATTTGACAATAGTTTTTTAGGGAATTGCCTTCTTGAAATCTTTCATGGAAATAACATAGGTCTTGTAGAAATAATAACTGATTTTTTACGGTAAATTTACTAGTGTTTGACATACTAAATTAAATGTTATAATTATAATAAATACCACCAGCATAAACAGGATTAGGTAAAAACTCAGTTGACTCTTAGCAAGCATATCTAATGGCATGAGAAGTGTTGGAGCTAACTTGTAAACCGCTCTTAAGTGGGAGTGTGATTCAGTCAGATTTGCTTTTGCAAGAGATTGTTGACTCTAGACTTGACAGAGTGTGTCTGGGTCATGCCAGTATTCCCAGCCTCAGGTAGGGACTCATGCTACCTCGTAGTAGGAAGTCAACACAGGCTCAATGTTGAATGAACAGAGGAAGGAAAGAATCATTACAATGCGGATCGATTATTGCTTTTTCAGGAGTATTCCTTTACTCAGGAAGGGCAAGTGCCAGATTTAATGACAGATGGGAATTTGTCAGGTTAATTTCCAAGTAATACGCCCTGCGTGTCACCTCTGCTCCAGGTGCCATTGTGCAAAGGCCATACAATGAGTTCTTTTTGTGTGAGGATCCCATAACCTATATTTGCCTTTTAGCTAGTACATACCTGAGACACTCATGGTGCCCAGGTTTGGAGAATGCGAATAATTGAACGAAAGCTTGATGTGAGCCCATATTACATAGTGGGATTGGTCAGTGAGTTAAATAGCTACCAGCTGAGAGTGTGTTCAGGGGCCCATGCTTTCAGACAGAAAGTTTTACTCAGTAAGTGGAGAGTGTTGGTGAGTCTGGCTGAGTCAAGACTGCCATTCAAGTGGAAGTCAATTAAGAGAGTCCACTCATTGAGCGAATATCCTGTAGGCACTAAAAACCTAGAGAGAGACAAAAGCACTGATTAAAATATCGCGACAAGTACCCAAGCAGAAGGGTGTAGAGAGTGTGTTTAGGGGTCAACTAGGTAGGGAGAACCTTTGCTTTGATGCCAGAGACAGTGGAAAATAGTGAATAAAATCTAAATGTATTCCATTGGTGGAGGTTTTGTCTGAATTTATAAGGCAATGCAAATGTCAGAAAGTTATTACGAGCAGGTGGAACCACAACAGAAAATATTTCCTGAAAGCCATGTTGAAATATTTTCCAAGTGTGTTCCCACTAAGATTGTCACTAGCTTTCTCCCTTATGTTCTTAGATACAGGCCCCAGAGGGAGACCATCCCCCAATCTACACGTGATTAAAATAGCCGTCCCCAATTTACTTTGTAACAAAATCCTTTTCAAGGAATAGCCTTAAGTTGTATGAAGAAAGGTGCAATATGACAGTGTTGTAAGAAAACAAAATATTGTAGATATTATATAGTGTAAAAATATTGTAAGAGAACAAAACAGCTTACTGTTGCTTTTGAAGTCTGTGAATCCTTTCCTGGCTACAGCAATCAAAGTGGGTGTGAGATCTGAGTAGATAGTTTTTGTTTGGTAAAGAACTTGTACCTATATTCCAGTTCATTATAATAATATGCATTCACATATTTCTCTATCCATGGAGAAAAATACAGTTCTGCAGGATAACTTGATAATGCTTTCTTGGGTGCCTCTCGAGTTACTTAAGAAAAGAGAAAAATAATTTAGAGTAAATATTAGAAATAGTTTTGCTGCTGAATACAAACATAGAGTAAAAGCGGAGGAATAAAAAATGACATTAATTAGACCCAGGACATTTCAGAAAATGTAGTTCTTGGAAATGAATTTTTGAACAAATGGGAAATGATAAGAAAAACTGCTACAAACCATGTCCTATATTTGGAATCATTCCCTCAGGAAAATTCATATTCAAGTTCTGGGGCTTAGCATCCCTTTTCTAAGTATGGTAGACTTAATTCATTTATGGTCTAAATTTCTAATTGATCATAGATTATAAGAATGCAGAAATGAAAAAGTGACGTTTAAAAATCCTGAGAATTTAGTGCATAATTCTTGTTAATAGGATTTGAATTCATGCGTAATTGCATTTATGATCAATGTTTAATTAGAGGGGTTTTTTTAAAAAAAATAAGAAATTTATGCCTAATTAAGCTTTATATGGAAGAAAGTATCAGGAATTTAAACTGCTATCATTCGTTTTTAAGGTAGGTTTTATCTGATCTAATGAAAAATCAAATGTTATTTTGAAAGCTTAAAAAGAAACGTGCTATTTAATTTATCCTTTGTTTTTCTTTTATGGCAGATTAAATACAAAGAAAAATTTGATAACGAAATGAAGGATAAGAAACATCATTACAATCCCCTTGAAAGTGTTTCTTTTAGGCAAAGTCAGATTGCCACTGAACTGGCCAGTAATGTAAGTTACTTTGTGTCTCGTGACTTGTAATTCATAGAAATCATTTTCGATATTTTTTGATTCTTGTTTTCTCTGAATGGATTGTTTTGTAACCACTGATACTTAAACAGAATCATGTAATTTCCAAGCAATTTTAGTTGAAAACACTGAAGCATATTTTCCTGAAGCTTTGAGAAAAATGTATTACTGTAATTTGCTATTAATGTTACTGATTACTACTACTTAGTTGATAAGTAAGAATTGTATTACTAATAAAACTATTATATCTAATTGAGAGTAGAAATAGATTACAGAGTTTTGCAGAAAGATCGTGTGTAGTATGATAAATTAGTGGTTATAATGGCAGTTAACTCGTAATTGTGCCCATGAAATAGCACTTATTGTAAAGTGCTACCTGTTACATGGTAGCTTATCATAAAGAAATTTTCAGAAGTTGTAATGGCTTACAATTTCATTCTTATTTATTATGTAAATGCTGTGAACTACTTCGTAAGATTTGTTTTCGTTTCGTGTTTTTTTTTTTAATAATCAAGTTTCAATTAACAGGAAAAATGCCTTAAACTTTTATTAAAATTAGACAGAATGTCAAAACAGAAACATGGAGGAAAATCGATTACTTTGCTATAGTTGCAGGATATATAGAGAACCTTTTCAAGTGTTAAGATTAATTACTGTTGAACTGCAGCTTTGTTAGATCATTTAAACCTTTCAACTCCTGTCAGATCCTTGGGACATAGTATATCTTATTTTCATTAATGTTTATAGAAGGTATGTTTGTGTTCATTAACCAACTTCTGTTTGTCACCAGCAACCGAAATGGGTGTTTCTGTCTTTTAGGACCACCAAGAATATCAGAGTGACTTCTCTTTTTCGTTTTTGTGTGTGGGAAAAACGTAAAGTAAATAGAGTTGGAATACACTTAAAGGAACCTTAGTGCCTGCTCCCTTTCTTAATATTATACCTTCATCGTTCTGTGCCTCAGTTTCCTCATCTGTAAAATAAAGATACTTAAAGTTCCTACCTTCTAGAGTTGTAGAAATTAAATAATCAAGTATTTAGGAAAGTATTTGGCATCAGTAAGTACTCGATATATTTTATATTATTAATATTTAATTATGATTACCAATATTATATTTCCAAAGCAGTTAGTAAAAAAAGAGACTATATGTCAACAGCATGAAAAATACCAAAAGCCTTAAAATTGCCACAAAGAGTAATTGAAATATGGTAGTAATTTCTAAAGAATAAAGTAGAAATTTCTTTTAGCTTTTCAAAGCAGAATTTCTGTTAAAATTACATGATTCTGTTTAATCACCCTTTCTGAATATGTAAACAATCCAAAAAGTATCAAAATATTTCCAGATCCCTAGAAAGAACTTTTTTGACTCATTCAGTAGTAAATGAGCACCATCTAGTGGCTACTTGCAAATTCATCTGTCAATTTACGACTGACTAGTACTTCGTAACGTGTTAAACATGATCCTGGCAATAATGCAAAAGTTTAATATTTTCTTCTCCTAGATGGTATTTTGTTCCATGTTATTTTCATAGGTGAAGTACAAGAAAGACATTCAATCCATCCATGATCCAGTTTCAGATCTCCCAACCTTGTTTTTAGACCATGCTTTGAAAGTCAGCAAAATGCTCAGCGGTGTAAGTGGTTGTTTGATGGCAGCTGTAGATGTCCTCTGGTTCCTTGGAGCCGATGTGCCCGCAGTGCTCATCATGAGTGCACCTGCTTCCTTGGGTGTGCCTGGGCATTGCTGCTCCTTGAATAACTAACTCACTGAAAAGTAGTAATCTGCTTGCTCACATCGCACCAACGCCCTACACAGTTTTTTTTCCAACTCTTTAATATCTCTTGAATGCAAACTTTCTTGTTGAACAACTACTTCAAAGTGTTTGGACAAGTGTTCTTCCTGCCTTTCTTCTTCTCCTTTCTTCCTCTGTCCGTATTCGATTGAAGCCACTTAAAAGTCAGACTCTTAAGTCAGACACCTTTTGATTTTATGCAGGGCAGAGTGTGTGGTACTTACTAGGCCTCAGTAACATAAAAAAAAAAAAAAGTCTTAGTCTAATTTGTATTTTCTCTGAAAATAAATCCTAAAGGTGTTTGTGTTGAGACAGGGCTTTTCGTTTTGTGAAGATTCCCATGTTTTCTTCAGTGCAGCCAGGAAGGGAGGGTGATTTCTTCATCTCCTGGTGAAAATATCTGGGTACCCTGCCAAGTGGTCATTCCATCGGAACTCGGCTCCTGCATACTGTTTCAGACACTTAGGGATGTCACCGACTCTCATAACTGATGGCCCGGCTCACCTGAGCCTCTCATTTCCTACATCTCAGGATGCCCCATGGTGATAAGCAACCCTAACCTGACCTCATGTATTTCTTTGTCTATTTTAATAATTGCTCGCTTGCTCACTCAAAATTATCCATATTTATTGAATACCTGCTTTGGGCCAGGTACAGATCAGATGGGAAAATGTGCCGGGCAAGGAATGTGCGAAAGTACAAAGAGCTGTCTTTAGGAGATGTGCCCTTAGTCAGGGATTTAAAAACAAACAAACAAACAAACAAATGAACAATAAACAAACAAACCTGTAGTTAAAACCTGGTTCCCAAACTATTAAATAATGAGTTATAGCTTCAGTGTCTACCCCGGGCTTCGATGTATTGAAACTTCTGTTTATAATGTCATAAACCTCTTTGCTCCACCATTGCCACCATTGTCGTCCTTCTGGCAATGCGTTATGCATCTAAATCATTCATGCTCACAGAGATTTTAATTCATTAATGTTTTAAATTGCTGGACCTTGCAGGAAAAACAGCTCGTCATTCTGTCTAGTCTGTGGAGCAGAGAAGGGAAGTTAGAGAACTGTCAGGCCCAAAGGTAGACCCAGTCCCTGGATCCGTCCTTCACGTGGTCCTGCAGTTCCGGAGCTCACCCCTGCAGCTCCACGCGCATCCCTCTCTCCCCTGCGAGGCTCGGTTTCAGTTCCGTGTTTTCCTCCATGACTCATAGGTGTGCTTCTAAAATCCACGTGTGTTCGTTTTCTGAGCTGCTTTCTTCACGTTCAGTCGTTGGCATCCAGTTTTGATCCTTGCGCTGGCATTTTGCCTTTGGCTATTCCTCATCCATGCTTGGGTTTAAATTTCTGTAGGATGTGAGAATTCATGCAAATAATACATGAATTTATTGTAAATAATACAGTAAAAATATCATGGTGGTAATTTCACAATTCGGTAGCTGGAAGGATGCATGCCACTCAAAGGCAATATTTCTTTTCAAGAGTATTGACCTTTATTTTATAATAATGGTGAAAAAATTATAGTTTAATATAAATTATAGTTCAATAAAAAATTATAGTTTCTAGCATCTCTTCAACAGAGAAAACCCACCAAAGTCTCCTATATTACCTTTATTTTATATACCGTTTATAAAGTTTAAATCTTTGTTTCAGTGGTGCTTTTGCCTATATTATAAACATTTTGCCCCATAGAAAAATTGTGACTTAATGATTCCTTTGTGGAAGAGAAAGTTTAAGATTCAATAAACGTGTTACGCTGAGGTATTAAAGTTGTATGATGCTACATTGGCTCAAACTGATTATACATTAGAATTGCCTTCTGTTAAATTTTAATGTAATGAGAATTGGAATTTTGTTGATTTATAAAGGCAACTTAATTTTATTAAAACATTGACTAAAAGAATGCTTAATAAAAAGACATTCAGCCCAAATTAGTTGTCGGTTTGTTATAAATGGCTGTTTTTAAAGACTTCTAAATCTCTTTGGTATAAATCATAGTTGGTTTTTTTTTTATTTTAACACATAGTGAAATTAGTGCTTATGCGTTTGTACAGCCATACTAATTAAATTTTTGAGGGAACATTTTCCCCTGGAAAATAGAGCTCTACTAGCTTTCAGTTTCTTTTATAACTGCATAAATTTAAAAAAGTATATATATATATTTGTGTTACTGTCAGTAACTCTCACTAGGAGGCAGCAGAGACTATTATATAAGGAACAGCAAGTATTAAAAATTCTTTTGCAGATCTTAGATCATATAGGTTGTTTATTTTATTTTAACTTTTTTAAAAATAGGAGTTTCTGAAATTCTCTGTAACTAAAATAGATCATTGCCTTGGGGACAGTATTTATTGAACTTTTCTCAGTGTATATCCATTATTCCAGACATTATTAGTTCTGGATTTTAACTCAATATGGCACATGTTTTAGCTTGTTACATTTAATTCATAACATTTTATGAACATATATAATATATCATTTATATTACAAAATAACTTCTAATCAAATGATAAAATCTCTAAGCATTTTGAGATGACGATGATGATGATGATGATGATGATGATGATGATGATGATGATTTAATTAGCAGAAGAGCCAAAATTCAGAACTTGTTCAAAATGTGCTATGTGAATATTTTCATAAGCTTCCTGGGGCTTTTTCTCTCTCATTTTATTGTAGTTAGAGTTTTGGGGGACACATCTTAGTGTCTTAATTGCCTGAAGGCACCTCTGGGACCAGTGCTATATCCCATTGGAACAGCAGTTCTCATGTGCATCCTTCACCCCTCCCATCCCCGACACTGCGCCTTCTTCCTGTTTCACGCCCAGATGGCTGGAGACTCTGCTAACACCCGATGCCAATTTCGTTATGGCAGATCTTTCCTGCTCCCTTTCAAATGCTGCTTACCTCTCCCTCACTCTCCACAAAATTACCCTTTTCACTGAAATCCTCGTTGCCTAATAAGCAACCAACTTCAGCTTAAGTCTCTGTAGTGTTGAGTCTTGAGAGTTACCATTTACCTCTAAAAGTCTTCCCCAAATAGGGCAGAGTAAGTGTCTCATCTCTAATGACAGAAATTATGAAGTAATTTCTGTATTACTGCTGCCTCTGTGAGCGCTACAGTTGCCAAAATTGGCGTCCTTATCCATTCTGGTCAATTCCAGATTCCCCCGTGCCCCCACACACTTTTTTTTTTTTTTTGGTCTGTATGTCTAAGCAGTTGTCATTATCCAATTTCTTACCTTAAAAATTCAACCAACTGTACCCAGATTCCTCGATGCTCTTCTGGGCACCTCTTACCCTCTCCTTTTAGGAAAATGAGTTGAACCGTTTCTCACTTTTCTCTCACCATCAGCCTTCCTCCTGGCCGAGCCCTTGTATACAACTTTTTGTTCTTCTGCGTCTAGCTTTGCTTTCCTCTGTTCTTCTCTCAAAGAGGCTGTTCCACGCATTCCTGGTTTAGGATAAGGGAAGGGCAGATGGCTTCTATTTTGCCCACCTTGCCTGTTCACTCGAGCCCCGTCACTGGCTTTTCCGCTGCCACTCTCCAGTGCCGTGGCTTTTACCTTGTGTTTACAGCTAGTTGTCCTCTGCTTCTCACGACTGTTTCGTTTGCTGTTCCCACTGACCACTGAGAGCTGGTCTGGGTGGCGTTGTCAGTTTATCTCAGTGTCTGGAAATAACTGCGGATGGGGACTCGATAGCCGCTTTACAGCTCTCATTGGCTTGCGTTTTTCAGTTTCTTAGTTGCTCTAATCGGCCTCTTTTATTCTGAATTTCTTTTTGTGTTCTCTGTTTTAGCGAGAGTATAGAAAGCTTTTTGAAGAAAATAAAGGAATGTATCATTTCGATGCGGACGCTGCGGAACACCTGCACCACAAAGACAATGCCAAGCTCCAGAGCCAGGTACGCGCCCTGCCTGTCTGGACCCGCTCAGGTGCAGCTGCTGAAAGACGCATGCGTCCACCTCTGTAGTGTTGAGTCTTGGGGGACACAACACTACAGAGAAAGCGAACGTTGCTCCCCAAAAGCTCAAACTCTGGTTCTTCTATATTGAGTTGGTGAAGCATGAACCATATTTCAATGTAAAGGCATTTTATAACATAACAGTAACTTCACACAATTTAAAACTTCCAATATGTGAATTAATTAAATGATCAGATCTCATGATGATTTCAATTTTTAGAGCGTACTGATTTGTGTACATTTATAGTACACAATTTTAGCTGCAGAATTACTTTTCCAGGCACAAAGCTTATTAAATTCTCAGTTCAATTATAAGTGTTACTAAAACAGGAAAATTATGTTACTAGTGTATGCTACATTATGAAATTCTATTTACACCCTGAAAGAAATTTTTAAAAGACCTTCTTCCTTGCACACTTTAAAGTTGATATCGATGTATTTTTTTTTTATTCTGAGTTACAATAGTTGCAGAAGATGTCATGACAACATCTATTAAATTTTATATCATTCTTTTAAATGCATCTCGTGGAATATGCATTCCTTAATGATTTAATACCCACCCTCATTTATTTAAAAATACACAAACCAGCTCATCTTTAAGGTTTGGAAATGTATGTTTTTTTTTCTCTTTGCATTCTTATTTTTATTTCATTTTTCCCATAAAAATTTATTCTAATATAGTATATTTTAATGCTTTGAACCCTTTCATTGGTCACATATCATCCTTCTTTGAAATAAAAATATGCCTGCAAGATATGGAAGCAACCTAAATGCCCATCAATGGATGATTGGATAAAGAAATTATGATTCATATATACAATGGACTATTAGTCAGCCATTAAAAAAAATGAAATCCTACCATTTACAATGACATGGATGGACTATGGACCTAGAGGTTATTATGCTAAGTGAAATCGGTCAGACAGAGGAAGATAAATACCACATGATTTCACTTATATGTGGAATCTAAGGAACAAAAACAACAAACTAATCAAAAACAGACTCATAAATATAGTGGACAATTTGGTGACAGACAGAGGGGAGGGGGTTGGGAGGCTGGGAGAATGGGGTGAAGGATTAATGAAGTACAAATCAGTAGTTGATAGTTGGTCACAGGGATGGGGAGCATGGCAGAGGGAATGCAGTTAGCATTAACATGATGGCTAGGTGGAGGGCCAGAGGAGGGAGGGAGCAATCAGGGGAATCATTTTATCAACAATATAGAGGTCTAACCAATGTACTGTATACTTAAAACTAATTTAAATAAATAAATTTATTTTAAAAATTATGCCTACAAATACGAATTTTAAAATTTGTTATATTTTCTGCCACTATGAAGTTCTAAGTATAAAAAAAATTTCTTTTGGATTTTATTATCATTAAAATCATTGTTATTATACAACTTAAGAAGCAATTTTAAAAATAATTATTAAATATTAGAACATTAATAAAAATACATTTCTGAATGAAATGAATCATAGTCAAAACTTCAATGTATTGAATTTAAAAAGGTGTGTTGCTAAAAAGTCAACCACTTTGACAATTTACATATAGTTTTAGATTTTGTTATTAGTATATGGAAAATATGGATCATTTTCTAAACTGAAGTAAGATAAGGACTGGTTGTAATGGAAATAAAGAATTCATAATACGATATTATTAAATAATGCATAGTGAAACTGAAAAAAATCACATAAAAGTTCTACATGTTTAACTCAATGTCTGTGGAAAAATTTAGCAGTGTCAGAGAACATTGTCCTCCCTTTGATAGAAAGATAATCACATCTATGTTTTCCTTCTTGTTTTTGACTTACTGATGCACATTCCAAGGTATCACAAGGCGCTGTCTCTGTCTTTCTCTCTCTCTCTTTCTCTCTATATGTATACCATATGTGTATACATATATAACCCCATATGTACAATATATATCTATGTATACCAGCTATTTAAGTACTTTAATCCAGTTCTAGAATTTCATTGTTTAGTAATTTTAAATTATTGTATCCCTTAAAAAACTATGTATCTATAACCTGCGTACTTTCTTTATATGTCATTAGCCACAGAGAACCCAGAGATCAACCTAACTGCGATTTTAGAAAATAGGATGATTAATTTTGGACATATTTCTTTTATGTTGCTCTATTTGTATAAAGGTTCATGAGCTTTATATGCTTTTTATACTGTTTTCAATAAAGGTTAAGTACAAAGAAAAATATGAGAAAAATAAGGGGAAATCAATGCTTGAATTTGTTGAGACACCATCATATCAAGCTTCAAAGGAGGCTCAGAAGATGCAGAGTGAGGTGAGTCCCTTTGGTTTGTTATCAGTTGTTTAATGCATATTTGACATTTTATCATTTGAGAGGAACCAGGAAAGGGGTTCAGAATGTTAAGTGGGTTTAGAGAACCCTGCACGGGAAGACCCAGGGAATCTGCATTCTAGACCTAGGCACCTTATCCGGGCCATTGAGATCCTCTGGTCCTTAGTTTTTCCCATTTGATAAATGTGGATATCAGGCCAGATGAGCCTGTAACGTCCCTCTCACATTCTGTGATTATAAAAGTGACACTTTGTAGTTGTCCATGTAAAACCTATGATGAGCAGAAAAAAAAAAAAGAGAATAGCAAATGAAGAACTGGTTGCTTTATTTACTTTTTTTTCCAATGGCAATAAAACTAACATTTATTAAATACTCTGTGCTGAGTAATATACTAGGTAGTTTATATTTGTCAGCTCATTTAATTCTCTCAAGGTAATGATGCTAGGTGGGCATTATCCCTAGACTAGTAATGCATCTATTGATATTAATTGTCTTACCTAAAATTAGGTATCCAGCAAATGCCAATGTTTTAGGACCTGGTCAAAGTTATAAATGATTCTCTTCTCTGTTAGCTTATTTAATTGATTCCCTCCCACCACCCTACCAATAAATAGTGACATGGAAATTTTAAAATATCACGAGAAGAAGAGATCAATTAAACATTTTTTTCTACTTATCCACTTTTTTTCTCTACTTAAGATAATGCTAAGTCACACCCACGTACTCCCCATACTGGTTTTACTCTGTCTCAGTGAGATTTCTTATGTTCTGTTTTTTTTTTCTTTTTTCATACTTTTTTGGGGATCCAGACACCAGAAACAGAAGGTTTTGTCTGCAGCCAACATCTTGAATACTTTGGGTACAACCAAGTTATTATTTTAAAGGGACAGAAATAGTGGGCAGTAGTATCAGCCGATTATAACTCCAGTGCTTCACTCCAGACGTGCTCAGTGGGCAAGATCTTTTCTGTTCTCTAATAACAACAGCAAAACACGGTGAAACAATAACTTCTGGACAATAAAACTCTCATAGGAATTTTGTAAACATTATGCTGTTTGTTGAGATGCTGTAATTCATCTTCGCAGGGAAAGGGCACTCAGACATTACCGTGGCTCCTTGAATAGTCTCGGTTGCTTAATTTCTTCTTCAAGCAAGAGAAGAGAAGATAATTACTTATATTTTTCATGTCTTATATCATCTTAATAAACCCTGCCACCCCTCCAAACATGTGGATATTTGCTTCTTAAAGAATCAGTGGGCAAAGTAGACTAAATTGTCTTTATTTACATGACATTTAGTCAGTTGATTTTTTTTCCCTTTGGCAACGGACCCTCAAATGAGAAAAGATTCCCCAAGTACAAATTTCACTGCACAGATGACAAGGACTTTAAAGGTGTCCTGGACACTGAAAAAAGTGACGTGCATTCCGTGTACCATCTTTTCTTGTGTGGATCTCGAAATCTGTAGCTAGCACTTGTTTTTTTACCATTGCTGTGACCCCACAGAAGACAAGGAAAATTAAATGTTGACAACTAACAAAAAAAATCTGTCAGATGAACTCAGTCATTGGTTTTGGTTGGCTGTTTTGACACCAGGTGTAAATCAGCTTTAATGTTTAACTGTAGTTATGTGTTTATTATATGCTGTGGAATCCACTTACAGTGTGTGCCTTTGTTAATATTGGCTTTCAGTTTTTGCTACTCTGATTTCTGGTGTTGTCACTGGGGGGAGTTGTCTTTTGCAGAAGCTGATACATGTTTCCCTTTAATTATAGCCATTGACTTGTAGTTTTTTAGGCTCAGCAATTATGTTTCTGCTCAGCAGAGCTTAAGGAAAAAGAAATCTTCCAATAGGAAATATCTTTGGACCAAATTTATACTATAAAGAGCTATACTATGCAATTTATTCCATGTAATTTGGCATTTAAATTTTCTGCTAGAAAAATAAAATATCTAAACATCTTAGTTAGACAAAGTTTGACATGAAAGATGTCTTTACATGTGGGACCTGTGAAGCAGACACGTGGTGGTGCTTACCCCTAAGAGGTAAACTTGACCATGAGCTTTTGAGATTGTATTGATGATCGCAGTATATAATAAATACTCGTGTATTTATTATAGCCTCCAATTATGCTGCTTTCACTTCCTTCTAATACCAGATGTAGGTTGAATCAATGTTTTCTAGAAATCTCTAAATCTGGTTTTGAACAGTTCTTTGTCTTCAGTTTTACAAATAGACCTCCCCTAACAAAAAGCAGACTAAAGTTTTTTGTTTTTTTGTTTTTTTTAAATATTGGCCAGTTCTAGTTATAATCAAAGTAACGACTTACTTAACAACTTACATCAGTAAAATAACATTTTTTTAGAGGATCAAGGCTTTTTGAAGAGAAATATCTGAAATAAATAAACACATATATTTATATTTCGCTTTTTTAAAGAGTCTTTTTTTTTTTTTGGCTTGGAAATGCCCTGGATTTAGCCCTATAACTGTACTATCTCAGTTAATTTTACCTAACAGCAGAACATCTCAATACTGTTCTTAGGTGTGTCTATCGTTCCTTTAATTCATAATATTCTCAATGCAATTTCATAATTAGCTTTGTTAGTTTTAGTATTTACAGAACATCCGTTCTGACCTTTTCTCTGGCTCTATACCTAGATCATTTGTTAAACGGCCATATGTAACATAAATGTTGGTGAGGAGACACACGGCCTGTTCTCTTATCTTCCCTCGTGGTTTGGAACATTTCTTCATACAGTTACCTGTCTCTGTGATAAGTACATAATGAACCTGGCAATAACTTTTCATGTTGCATTCATAACAGTCTCATGCACAATTTATTTATTTTTGCCATCTTTGTGATACAATTTGAATAAAATATCTAGCCGGTAAAATCTGAGCCCTCGTTTGGTGAATATTTTCACATTGGATGGATATTTTCGTTATTTAGAGAGACTGTCTTTATAGTCATAAAGTGTGCGTTTTCGTTGATTTTCAAATGCGTAGTTAAATGCTAGAATTTAGAGAATTGGAGCTAAACAGTGGCTGAGCGTCAGAGGGGCAGGTCGGGGTGTGCATTTTAGTTCTTCACGATCACTGTCAGCATCTTTCATTTCTTGGCGGGAACTCTTACCTAAAGAACCATTTATCAGCTTCAAGATAAGATTCTCTCCAAAGTGTAACTTGATTCATGTCACACAAACAAGAAGTATCCTGAATGCCAAGATTATTGAAGGAATGTCTAACCCTTCAGCTTCCATTGCATTTTAGAAATGGTCTTTCCCAAATTCTCAAAACATCGACAGTAGGAGAGATGATGAGAAAGCGAACATTATTGCTACTTTGGTTTCAATGGTCTTCTGTGCTGCCAGATTTTCTTCCAGCGGATGGATCGACTGCCTTTTGAGTGAACCAGTCAGGTGATCCAATCACATAGCCCACTTTATTGGTTCCCCTATATCAGACGATAAAGGACCATATAGATATTAAGCGGCCTCAGTCAGGATATTCTCCCAGAGGATGTCGGTACTTGATGATTCTGATTTTATTTGGTAGAATTCTAAAATTTATGATGAAGTTGGAGTTATTTTCCTGTTGATAAGAAGACTCTGAGGTGGTAGAATTATATAAAAAAAACCCATCAATTTTATTTCAAGGACTCTCGTTCTAACATCTTTTCAACAGTCTCTAATATTTTCTAAATTTAAAATGATGCTGTCTTATTTAACAGAAAGTTTACAAAGAGGATTTTGAGAAGGAGATTAAAGGAAGGTCATCACTGGATTTGGACAAAACTCCAGAATTTTTACATGTAAAGTACATCACCAATCTTCTGAAGGAGGTATGATCCTGCTATTTACCACTAAATATTGCAAAAGAAGACTAAAAACTAAAGAAATAACCCTGGCAATATTTACTTAACAATTCTCTACTAAGTCAGTGAGTTTCAGATATTAATCCATTCCTCCTTCTCTCACTTTGACTTCTACTAATAGAGTTTTTTAATTTTTATTTTTATTTTCATAGTAGAGCCAGCCCTTTCTGTAACTTCCCTGTAGCATTCTCATGACATTTGATATCAGAGGCGAGGTGATCATGTGTGAAAGTCTGGATAAATGGTACATTATTTATAAGTCTGGATAAATGGTACATTATTTATAAGTGATTCATGTCCTTAGTAGGGAAAAAATAATGTTTTTAACTGATAGAACATAGGAACTCATGTCTGTTTTTTATTTTATTCTCAGCAGGTTTTCCCTCCAAATTTAGTAGTGCATTTAGCTCACAATTAGTGTATTAAATTTATTTTATGTTAAGGTCCTCACATCTAACAATTAGCAAAACCGTGCTCACAGTCCATCCTGTTAAAAATTTTGTCTTTTTTTTTAAAAAAAAAATGGCTACAAAGCAACTTGGAACTCTTCCAACTCTTTGTTTAAATAGATTCTCTTTACATTAAGAGATGTTACTCCATTTCATCCTGAATTTTGAACTGAAAGAAATCAGTCCTGAAAGAAAGGTCTTAAACAAGCGAAATAAATTTCTATAATTACCTACATAGATGTGTATCATCATGAACTTCTTAAAAACTAAGTGCCAACTGGCCTTTACCATTTAACTGCTTTTATACGTTTAATGCGGTTCACCGTTATAATGTATATTGAGCTGAAATAGGCATGTGATTTATGGAAGAGTTCTCTTGCTACCTTATCTTTTCTCATTTCTCATTCTTATAAAATATTTTGAAGTTGAAGGCGAATCAAATGCCAACTTCCTACTATTCTTGTCTTCTATTTTAAGAAAATATGCAGTATTTTATGTGAATTTTTCAAAGGGGACTTTTTTCATCATTTACATACACATGACAATGTGAGATCTATTTTGAGATCCAAAATGACTTTAATATAATACCATTGCGTTTTTCTTTTATTTCTCTTTTGGAGCGAATTTTTTTTTTATTGATACAGCTTATATATTTCACGATAGAAAACAGGCCCAGACGAGTATCATTAAAAATCTTTTAATTAGGTTAAAGAGATGTCGAATTTTAAAAAGGGACTCTTAGTGACCTAATGAAATGGTAACTTCCTTTTCTAAGTGTAAGCATTTAGCTTTAAATTGTCTTTGCATTTTTTATTTTATTATGGTTCGTACATTTATGCTGATGTTTAGAGTGTTCTAGTATCATTTTATACTTCATTTGATTCCCCCAATTTCCCTTTAACATCAGTAGAGCAAAGTAGTTTTATTTTCATTGTGCCCATATGGGAATCAAGGCTCAGTTACTTAAAGTCCTCTCAAGGGTCACATGACCAAATAATTGAACGAACTCTGACTTTCCTCCAGGTCATTTGACACCAGAGCTCTTTCCAAAATTACATGCAGGTCATTACAACGTCTCGTAGGCTATTAGTTAAGCAGAGGACTGGCTAATTTAATTTCATTGGACAAAGAGAAAATAATATGAAATGAACCCTAGAATTAACTGGAATATGATTTCTTATCATTAAAGGAAGTCTCATCTTTCATCCGGCAAGTTAATCATAAATGCAACTTAGTTGAATTGGATTAAGATATTTATTGTTTTCATATGCAGTTAGTAAGAAAACCGGAAATTCATTCGTACAAAAACACGAGTTACATATGCATTAGTAAAGACATTTGGATCTACTTAAAATATAATATTAAAATAGGTGAAATTCAAACTATATATTATCAGTCTGTAGGAAATCATTTGGTTTATAAATCTTTGAATAAAATGAAAAAAAATTTTTTCTTTGAACCTTGCCTACATCAATCCTTTCGATTTTGTAATTTTCCATTCTTTTTCAACTATGTTCTTTTGGTGATTCACATTTTATGGACAGCTTTCAAAGCAATGCTTCAAATAATTAATAAGAAGCATGTATTCCTAAGATCTTCCTCGCAATTTAAAGGGAAAACATCTTTTTAAAAGCATGGAACCAATATGATACCAAAATATATTGGAAGAAAGGATGAAAGAGAAAAGACTTATTTGGAAGCCACTCTAAACATTAAAAGAGAAAATCTTTCTGTATGAAATAAGGAATATGAATGCTCAGGTGTCTGGTTCATTCTTTTCTAGAGGTAGTTTCTCTTTTCTATGGTCTCTAGAAAACATGTAAAACTATCTATACGTTAAAGAGCTTCCCAGTAAATTTCAAACTTTAATATTCTTGTCTTACAGAAGGAATATAAAAAAGATTTGGAAAATGAAATAAAAGGGAAAGGAATGGAACTTAATTCAGAAGTTCTTGATATTCAAAGAGCAAAAAGAGCATCTGAAATGGCTAGTGAGGTGAGTAGATTTATTTAACAACTGAGAATGTATGACATTTCAGCTGATTTCCTTATCTATAAATATGTCTCAAAGATTATGTATATTCCACAACTTTTATGTGTAAGATGATTATAAGCAATTATGTTCTAGCAGTCTTTCCCACTCAGTGAATTTAAAAAAAAAAAACAAAAAAACGCTCACCATCTCTTTCAATGTGATATGAGAAAAATGACTATTTCCCCATATTAGAGCAAAATCCGTACTATAAACCAAAATAAATTTATGAGATTTAACTTGATCTTTTAAGCAAGTAAAAGGCAGAGATTTAGGACAGTGCGCTGTCGTAGTCTGTCGCTAACAGCAGTTTAAAAGTTCACAAGCTTAAACCGAACCGGCCACTCTAGTCCTTGCCTGGACTGCTGAATGAGTCCAGTTAACCCCCTTCACAAAACGAAAGTGGCTGTTGCTCACTTTACATAAAATTTATAAGAAGGAATCAAGTGCCTCTGAAGTGCTTTCAGTCCTTTATGTCATTATTATGTCACATTATTATGTGTTATGTCATTATTTTGGTATCGAATCATGGCACTGTGCTTTGAGGAGTATCTAGCTGAATTTAGCAGTGAAAAAATTCAGTGCCTGGAAAACTGTGGTGGTGATGATGATGATGGGCCCTATCAGTCAGGTTGCAAATGATAGAAACGCAGCTCACCCTGGGTTAAGCAACAAAGTAAATGTTTGGCTTAGAAAGTACAAAGATCGAGTTTCCTTCAGGTTGGAATTTAAATGATGTCTCTCTTCCGTCATCTCTCGGTTCTGTTATCTTTTCTCTTGCTTCACTCTTGGGAGGCTGTCTCTACGTGGTGGCCCCTCTTGCTGACAAGATAACTCATATCTGTGGCCAGTAATCCCAGCAGGAAGTGAGCATCTGCTTCCTTGTGGTTACAGTTAACACCCAAGAATTGAATCTCACTGTGGCCACCTTCTGTCCTGTGTCCACACCTGACCCAGTCATCGTGCCTGTGGTCAGTGGAATGTAGTATGCTGATGACCCAGGATGGTTCTCGCGGTCACCCATTTGCTTAGTTAACTTTGTAGTTTAACAATGTTTTAAGTATGAACTATTATACATTGTTATATGTTTTGAAAAACTTGCCATCCGTCTTTGATCATATCCATTGTTCTTTAAATAAATTAAAAGAAACATTTAAACGTATTTTAGTGGAATTAAAAGTACATGTGTAGTGCAGGGAAATCAACCCACCCAAAGTGTATGAATTGAGAGGGGTTAGAGGTAATTCCTGAAAAGGAAATTACGGAACTTTTTGCCAAAAGGAGGAGGAGTGGATGCTGGTCAGGAAAAAACAACGGATGTCCATTATGATGTCTTCGGCACACACTGTCATTACATATCTCTACATCAGTAATTTTCTACAAATTCTTTTATTATGGTGAGGTGTCCAGACCACACTCAGAGGTAGATCTTATCATGTTTTGTCAGTAATACTTGGCAATACTTTTTGAAACTATCAATGGCAGAGCCTACCGCATGCGGTCGAATGGCAAGATGGTGGCAGGGGCAGCAGTCGATCAGTTCTTGGTGTACAAGTATAGGAATAAAAGATCAGAAGAAGCTAACAGTTATCAAACACCTACTGCATGCAGGGCGCTCGGCAATATGCTATCTCACTGACTTCACAGTGATCCTGCATGAGGAATTATTACCCCCATTTTGCAGATGAGTAAACCAGCAGTGTTAAGAAACATTCCCGGAGTCACACAGCTACCGAGTGTTCTGGCCTTAAAGCCAGTCTTCCTTCTGCAGCATCCGCTCACTTACAGCTGCCTCCCCGTCCTCTAGACCCTACGACAGCTGTCAGTGAAGGTTCTCACCTGGCAGTTGCCTTTTCGTAGTAAAAAGCTTCGCAGCTTTCTGTACCCTTCCTCAGTCAGAATAGGAATTATAGTCCCAAGCAGTTCAGAAAATTTAGTTCCAGGCGATCACTCATAGCACAAAGTAAGCTGTGTTTTCATCTTTTTTTTTTTTATTTAAATAAATATGTTTAGCCATTTTGGTATTATTGAATACAGATATGATTGTCCCTGGGTGTCTGAATTTTGTAAAATGTAGATTTTTTTTTTTTTCCCCCAGAAAGAATACAAGAAAGATCTGGAGTCAATAATTAAAGGGAAAGGAATGCAAGTTGGCATCGACACCCTTGAAATACAACATGCCCGAAAAGCTTCAGAGATAGCTAGTGAGGTTAGTGGGGTGAGCGATGTAGACCTGGAAATTTGTGTTTTGGAACTTAACAAATAGTAACAACTTGATTAGTACATGGAATTTTCCAAAGTTTTCCGTGACTAGTTTAATAGTTTGGAATGGGAACCGTTCTAAATCATCATGTTTATTTGAAAATTTACAGTTTTTGCTTTGCTCCTCTCCCTTAAATATGTCAAAGAAAATTCAAGGAAAAACACACAAACACAGACACGCACGCACGCACACACACATCTTAACCTCATCCCATAATACAACAAATTTCACATTAATCTGGGCTACGATAAATGTTTTCATGCTAATTTTTTTTTTAAGGATAGATCATATGCTACTCGATATATCTGTGTTTCTAACTTTCTGAGCAGAACTTGAAAATAGTGTGCTAAGACTCTAACATGACATTGACAGCCATTTTTGCGTGATTTGATTGCATATTCTCAAATGTCCTCTGTGACCTTATCGCCATGCTTGAAATTTCTTCAGAGTCAGCATTTGGGGTTGAGGTATTATATATCCTGAATGACCATGTTCATTTATCTAATATCGTTTCCTCTTTATGTAGTACATACAGTGACAGGATGTTAATTTAGAATTTTGACTTAGATGCTACGATATGATGGATATCAGATAACACAGTTGTCAGAGTCAGACCATGTGTGTATTTTTGAAAGGAAATATCCTAGAATTGGCCCCATACCTCTTGACTTCCCCTGTCTAATTTTAAGAATATAAAAGGGTAAGTGGGGTGGAGAGTATGGGGAAGAGATGATTTTGTCAGAAGCATATGTAGAGAAAAATGAGGTGCAGGTTAAGGAGTGCCACTTATTTATTTCGAAGGCTGACTGGGGGAAGACTTCAGCGGGGTTCTCTGACAGCTATAAAATGACACTTGCAGTTAGGAAGAGCTGGCTCAGGCTTGACTCCCACCCAGGAGATCTGGAGGACGGGGGTAGCTGACGAACTGCCGAGGAGTTGCTGCTGTGTTGATATCTGTCCCTATCCCCAGGTTTAGGTACTGGCCAGGGGAATGGGATGGCCATAATGGGTTTAGATAAAGAAGCTGGGGATGGCATAGAATTCTTGACCAATAGGGATTCCATTTAGAAATGGCAGCGGGGGATACATGCTGAACGAGCACTTGAAAACCTCCTTCACTCGGCCCTAATTCTGTTCTCCTCTTGAGAGATAACCATTGTTATAAATTTGTTGGAGAACCTTGCAGATCTATATTTGTGTATATATAGATAAACGTACGTTTGTACACAGACTTAAAAAACTTAAATAATAAGAGCTTTGTTTTGTGCTTCCTTTTCTCACTTCATATTACAGACCCTTTTCCATGTCACTTCATATGGTTAGTTATACCTAATTCTTACAGAAAAATGAGGTATTCCAGAACCTGGATGTGAATACGCAACCATGTAGCTTTTGATGTCTCATAGGCATCACCACATGTAAATGACATGTACAGTGTATTGTAACAGGGAGTCAACATTACTTGCCAAAATCAGAACCCTCAATGTTTCCTCGGATCTGCTTCGCTCTTCCATCCCCATCTTCACAAATGGCATCATTGAAATCCCAGAAGTCACTTTCATTCCTCTTCTCAACAAGTTTTATTGACTCCACCCCCAATGATGGTTCCCTAAACTCACCTTCTTCTCCCCACCCTAGTCCAAGCTACCATCTCGATCACCTGGATCACTACAATAGCTTCCTAACCAGAATTCTGCTTCCAATATTGTCTTTGTATCCATTCTCTGCCCAGCAGCCAGAACAATCCTTGAAGAATTAAATTAGGTTACCCTCCCCACTCCCCCGACTTAAAACTTTCTAGTCACGTCCAGCATCGACGCCATACTCTATGTTCTCGTGTTCAAAACCTGCCTCTTACTCATCTTCTCCCCTCGATCACTGTGCTCCAGCCTCACAGCCTTCCAGTCTGTGCCCTGCAGGTTTTAGGGAATCTGTTCAGCTCTGCTGTCTTTGCGAAAGTCCCCCCCCGGTCTTCGCATGGTTGGTTCTTTTTGCCCTTTCTTGTTATTCATTGCTTAGATTTAATAGTACTTTCTTACGCTGGCCTCCTTGGGCTTCCGAGTGACTAACTACCCAGTAACTATCAAATTACTACTCATAAATCTCTAAATTTTTTCATTTTTGTGAGGAGGGGGTGGCATCCAGTGTCAGTTCAAGGTACTAGATTATAGAATAGGGGTGTGGGTGGGGAATTTGAGGCTGGGGAAGAGTTTTCAAAATCATCCAGATGGAACTGAGAGTTGAAGCCAAAAGAAAGTATCCTGTCACCGGAGAAAAGAATGTGGAAAGAACAGAAATTCTGTATTTCACACTTTTACCTAAAAACAGGCTTTTCTCCAACATATTTTACAAAAAGTTGGAATGTCACACCTTTCTTTATTATGGTAATAGATTAGTTTAATTGGACAAGATTCTGATTTAGGTTTCTCTGTGTACGTTGGGACCACATACTAGGAAAATGGTGTAAATTTAGTTATTAAGAACCTAGGGGAAAAACAGGCCTGGAGAAGTTAGCTGTACTGTGATTATATGGAGCCCAAGCTAATTTTGGTGATGCTATTATCTTGTAATCCAAAATTTTCATTTGCATATAATCATAGCCACGTCCCATTTTGCCCCATTGACAGGCTTTCAAATCCTTTTCAACTAGAATTTGGGACTTTGCCATAGTAGAAAGTTTATTTATTTATTTATTTTATTTATTATGGTGACATAGATGAACAAAGTCCAAGATAGAGTCAACGTGGTATATTTTTATATGAATGTCAAACCTTCTAGTACCTATGGGCTTGACTCTGGTTTTCTTTAGCCAATGGCATTAGCAAACATGAGACAGACAGAGGCTCTAAAAGGAAGTGTGTACTGGAGTTCACCCTTGAAACATAGATGTCATCACGTTGTTAAAAGCCATCTAAGTTTTAGGGTGTTTTAGTATGCATCAGTAAGTAACTGATGCGCCTTGTGTCCTATGTAGTCTTATTTATGGGTTTCAGAATGCTTTTAGATTTGGAACTTCATACTGGAAAATTAAATGACATACTTTCACCCTGGGATCTTGGTGGCTGTCTATGATGGCTGCCTTAGTTCCTACATATATCGTCCTTCGAATGAAGTGTTTTGTTTTGGGGCCTTAAGAGGCTTACTAAAAACTTGGAGCTTTTTTACAGACATAGTAATAATCGAATGTTATTCTTTTGAAAGTTAAATATTATTATTTGGACTTTTATTCAAAAAAGTGAAACTGAGAATCTACTTCAGTGAAAATAGGCAGATTTATGAGCAGAAAATAGGGGGAAAATATAGTATTTCTGTAAAATTGAGTTTTGTCTACAACTTCTCTAAATTTAGAACATCACAAATAAGCAAGGCAACATTTACTTTGAAAGAAATAATCTACAAATCTAGAGTATGTCAACACAATGGGAAATAACTGTTTTGGAGGAAATATAATTAGATATTGTCAGTAGTTTTTTTTCTTTTAATAAAACTTTTCATTGAAGAATAGCATGTACAATTATAACTGTAGAGTTTGCTGAATTTTATAATTAGTAGTTTTAAAATGTGACAAGAGTCGCTTAAGACATTTGTATGTGTGTGTAATTTTGACACTTTTTTAAAGTAACGGATAATCCAACTCAAGCTGGCTCAAAATAGCCAATAATTTATTATTTTTCTGCCAAACAGCAGAGACATTCTTAGACACGGCTTGATCTAGGACTCAAACAGTGTAATTTGGTTTTGGTTTCTGTCTTTCAGTTCTTAGGCAGGCTTTCTTCTCCTGTTTGCAAAGAGGCATCCAGCCGCTCCTGGCACTGGAGCCAGGAGCTTTCTTCTCCATTCATGTCCAGAAGGAAAAGAAAATCTCTTGATATCTTGTGTGGAAAATGAATGCACCTATCCCTGAACCAATCATGAAGGGCCAGGGATGGGGTATGAGGACCGATTTGAATCTCACAGGGCCCACAGACCTGGGTAGTCTTACCCTAGTTGAGTGGTTTAGAATGAGGGAACAGTAAGATGCCCAGTAGTTAAATTAGGGAGCTAATGAAAACAAAAGAGGGGTCACATTCCAGGCAGGCAACCAGCAATTATTCACTACAAAGCGAAAAGCTACAATTTTACAATCTCATTTTATTGATATTCATCAACTGAATTATACATTAACCTACGATTGATCAATTTTATCCCTTTGAAATACAAAATTTTCCCTGGACTAACTCTGTTTTCTTTAATTCAGGTTAGTAGGAAAAAGCCTCCTGATTTCTTATCAATAAGTCATTCCTAGTGATGTTTCTACCACAAGTTAAAACTCTATAGTTCTGTGGAAATAAAAGAAATAAAGGTCCAGCTTATCTCCAAAAGTCACGATCCTGATGTTGCAGTGACATCAAGTTTTTTAGATTATTTTAGAGCCCTAATTGCATGTTTTATTTTCTCTAGAAAGACTATAAAAGAGATCTGGAGACTGAAATTAAAGGGAAGGGCATGCAGGTGACCACAGACACGCTCGATATCCAGAGAGCTAAGAAAGCGTCGGAAATGGCCAGCGAGGTAAGAAATGAATGACGTGTGACGTTTAAAACAAATGCATTGAATGGTATATAGAAAGAATATAAGAGGTATTTCTACATGTGTGGCTTTGAGATTCAAACACATAAATATCTCCATTCTATGGAAGGTTAAGCAAAGCTCTGATGATCATTTTCTGCTCTTTTAGAAAGAATATAAGAAAGACTTAGAAAATGAAATCAAAGGGAAAGGAATGCAAGTGAGCATGGACATTCCAGATATGCTTCGAGCCAAGAGGGCATCTGAAATCTATAGCCAGGTTGGTAAGAGAATGAAGATGCTCAGAATAATGTATTCTAATACCCGGTCACCATGTGTTTTGTGCATTTCTATGATTGATACCTTTTTGAGTGCACTATATTCAAAGTCAGTGCACTCTATTACAAAGGAACCACTGGCCAAAGTTAATTAAGCTCACTCATGAGAGGGACAAGCGCTGCAAATTCAATGCAACAGACATTATTCAGTGTCACAGCTTCTCTGCTGAGGCCCCCTGTTTGGAGTCCAAGGACGTTTTGACCTTTTTCTTTAAACTCTGTTGCACACTTGACGTTTTAATGTTCACACTACAGAAACAAGATTACAAGTGAGTTGTCCTTTATCCATTTTATGATAAATATTATCATTAAAGTAATCAGTTCCAACTAAAACTGAAGAGTGAATAAAACTACACAAAGTGCAAGATAAGAGTGAATATGAAGAACGAAGTTTTCTTGGTAAAATGCAGTCTGCCAAATACGTGTTACATATCCTCTAGAAAAAACTGGATATGGGAGAAAGAATGACCACAAAAGAAAATATTTAGTGGAAGAATTAAAATATGATTTGGGCAAAAAGTTTACTAGAGAAAAATTTCTTTGCTGTGAAATTTACATGGAAAACAATGAATCCCGATGGAAAAAATAGTAAAGGGGAATTAAAAAAAATAAAATGATTATAGAATGCTAAGGAATTAAATTTGGATAATGGGTCTATGCTGAAAATAACTTTTGAGAAAATTTGACTAAATTTGTTAAAAATCTGTTTAAAACATAAGCAAGGAATCTAAACATATATTGGTTCGAAACGTGAGTTTTAAGATGGCAGAGTCAAATGTCAAAGCAGTTGTCTGCTTCTTATATTCCATGGATGACACAGCAGTTGGCATGGTCCTGAAGTGCATGTTCATCTGTCCTTAGTGTCTCAGGGTGGCATGTGAACTTGAAGTTGGTGCTAACTATATCAGCTAAACTAATATCCTAGATAAATACATAAAATAGACAAATGGCCATTTTAGTCAGTGGAGAGAAGTTGCTGTCTCAAGAATACCAAACTCATTCATTCATTCAGCATATATGTCCTGAGCACCCATTTAAATGCAAAATTAGATACGGTTTTGACCTTGGGGAGCTATAGGCTAATCTAGTAATCGAATAACCATACAAAGAGAGTATTATAAACCATGATATACACAATCAGAAAGTAAGGGAAGTAAAGGCTTCTCAGAGGAAGTGATGGCTGAGCTGTCAGAATTCCTGCTTTGACTTAACAGTTGATTTTTTGAGTGTGACACAAGATACATCTAATTTTAAGGAAATATAATATTTTGGATACAGTGGAATTCTTAGAGGATATAATGACACTGTGGTGCATTTCAACGGGAATAATAACTACCTTTCTCAACAAGTAACGGTATGCCATATGCTTAACATTACTGATTTTGGAGTCACAGTGCCTGATTTTAAATCCTAGTTTTGACACTTCTTAGTGAATGACTCAGTTTCCCCATCTGTAAGAGGGAATAATGATAATATCGACTTGTGGGGATAACTAAATGATCTAATGTGTATTCAATATTTAGAGCAGTACCTGTTACAGAGTGAGTATTGTGTGAGTGCTGGTACTAGCAGAAGGCATTGTCCAGGTGTCATAACAGTACATTTAGTAGATAAAAAAAAAACACTGAGATTTTTATCTCAACCACAAAAATACTTGTACCTTTCCCTTAATCAAATACATCTTTTTCTGAAGTAAGAAGCAGAGCATAAATCCAGAAGCATGAAAACAAGTAGGTATAGAGAGCCAGGTTACTCACAGGAGCTACGGGGAGACTTTGAGCAGGGATAGGACAGCCTGTAGAAACACAGAGCACCATAGAGGTCAAGCTCTCCCAAGGCTGTGGGATGCACTGCGCTGGGAACGACTGCCTGAGCAGAGGCGAGGCTGCTGTGTTTGCATAGGCCCTTTATTTTTGCTGTTGCATCGACAACCGCTTTGAATCATGAGATGTAACTTACGGCCACGTGGTATGGTAGAATTGGAAGTACTATCGTTATCATTTCCTCTCTGTCTCTTGCCTTTCTCACATGTACACATATGCACGCGTGTGCATGCACACACACAGAGTAACTGTTTTTATTTCTAGAAAAAGTATAAAGATGAAGCAGAGAAGATGCTCTCTAACTATTCTACTGTGGCAGATACTCCTGAAATTCAGAGAATTAAGACAACTCAGCGAAACATTAGTGCAGTAAGTAGCCATTATTTTTTTTCGGTGGCCTCACTGAGGTTTTAGTTTGTGAGGAGAGCATTTTTCTGTTTTTGTTTTTGTTTGCTATATTGCTTGAATTTCCTATTAAATGTATTATTTTTATTTCTTTAATAAGAATGCCAAATATTCTTGCAAATTATACTTTATCATGATTGCTTTAGAATTACAAATTCAAACTTTCTTCATTGGTACAAGCTATAGTTATTTTTAACTGAATTTTTAAATTTCACTCAGGAAAGAGGAATGGATCATCCAAACAGATTTTACTGTGAAGACACAAATAGTCGTATGAACTGATTTCTTTCCTTTTCATTGATTATTTACACTGAAAATATATCTAGGAATTTATTAGTTTATAACCAATTCCTAAACTTCCACATTTTTTTTTGAGGCATAGGAGTTACATCAGCACCATTAATTGAAAGATTAGGTCTGTGTTTAATAGATATATGAATTCGAATTCTAAAATTGTGAAAATTCGCCATACGGCCAGCATTTAATGTAGAATTAACTCATTTAGTAGTTAAGCAAATGTCTCATGAAAATATAAATTCTGTTAAGTCTGAAGACTTCTAGTATATTTTCTACTTTCTAATGAATTGGCAAGCACTGACCCTCACGGTGTGCTGGGCAGGTCTTCGTGGTCGGGCTCTGCTGAGAAATGGAGTCTCGTTGGAAGACAGGGTCAGAGAAAAAGGCTGCTTTGGCCTTTACCTCCTGTGATTCTGTCATGTTCCAGATTTCCAGCTTTTGGAAGAAAACATCTCTTACACCCCAACCAGGGCCCACAGGATTACCACAGACTGAGGGAGTAGTTCTGTCCTCACGACTTTCTTATAATTATTCTATTTTTCTGTAGGGCTCTTTTGCTTTGCTTTGTGTTTGAAAGGGGTGGATGCTGGTGGAGGCGGAGAGTTGTAGAATAACGAATAAGTGGAAGATGAGGAAAGTAGGCTGAGTTATGTTGATGTTGATGATAGATTTAATATTTTCTTTGAAGAGAATGAGGGCATCTTTGTGTTGGGAGAATAGCACTTGCTCAAAATTTCATGCTGTTTTTGAATTAAATGATAACCATTTAGTTAGCTTTTATAATATGCTCGTTGTTTTTTTCTTAAATATCCATGTGACATTCATATTTGAAGAAGCTTTCTAACATATTCTTAGAGCAAATAATCTGTAGCCACATAAGATACCAGGCAAGCCCTAGAATAGGGATCCCCAACCCCTGGACAGGGGACTGGTACAGGTCCGTGGCCTGTTAGGAACCAGGTCACACAGCAGGAGGTGAGTGAAGCTTCATCTGTATTTGCAGCCGCTCCCCAGCGCTAGCATCACCGCCTCAGCTCCACCTCAGATCATCAGGCATTAGTCTCATAGGAGCACCAGTCCCTGGTGCCAACAAGGTTGGGGACCACTGCCCTAGAACATGCATGAGAGGGTTATTACTTGTAAGATTATGGCATATGAAACAAAGTTGGACATTTATTCTCATAATGGATTACTTAATTGATTAATGTAACATTGATGCTCATAAGTAGAATCTGTGTTCACATTACTTTAAGACCTGGGAAGTTATCTTTCTTTAATAAGAATCTAATCTAGGACTCAAATTCTAATAAGCGTATAATTACTCTTTTCTTTCTCTCATAATAAAGGTATTTTATCAGAAAGAAGTAGGAGTAGGCACAGCAGTAAAAGATACTCCAGACATTGACTGAGTGAAGAAAAGTCAGCAGAATATTTGAGTTCTTTATGGCATTAATTATACTTGCCAAAAGCAGATATAAGTTGGATGAATGTTTTCCATTCTTTACTAAACTGGCTGCCTTTTTCTTTTATTTTTCACTTTGTTCATGTGCTATTTCATCAAATATCAAAGTTCTAACTTTCAGAAGGAAAACTAGCCTTGTTCCTCATGATCCTAAGGCAGGGCCTCATCTTGATATATCATAGTGCACGAGGTAAATCACTTGAATGGTGCAGTAACAAAGTTTAAGATTAGATTTTATCTTTTCAAACAGAATTTTAACCGTATTAAATTTTTCAGAGAAAAGGTAAATCCCAATCCTACTCCACAACTTGGGAGAAAGGAATTTTACCCTGGAAAAATGATTAAAGGCCTAGAACATTTATTCGGTGGTTTAAGAGAAGGTTTCAAAGGCTCCATTTGCTTTCTACTTCTTCCGGTTTCCAGCAAAGAAACATACACCTTCACTACAATTTGTAACTCAATTCCCTTTGAGCCAGGGGGAAGGGTAGAGGGGATGCTTAATGCTAAAAGTATAACCTCTCCATTCAATGCCTGACATTTACAATGGCTTATTGCTATCCTCACCTCAACAGGTATTCTCCAATGTACATGTAATGTATTCAGTTTCTTGTCAAGGAAATCAAAAGGGTTCTTTCCTTAAATCCCCTTCTTGACCTTTCTCTTTACCTTCACCTTGAAGGCAGAGCCTTTTTTTAAGTAATCCCGGTAGAACTGCCTTGATTTGACTCACCTGTCAGGAACTCTGATAGTTACGTGGCATCCTTAGAATATTAGCGTGCACTGGCATTTGTGGAGAAACTTTAGGAAAGGCAAGGTGATACTGTAGTAAAACATGCTTCAAAATGAATTTGCAGAAATTGTACAGAATACGAGTGTAATAAAATCCCTGTAGCATGAATGAAGCGATCTCCTGCAGAAAGCAGAGGAGAAGGGTCTAATGATGAGGCTATATAGATGTGTTCCAATCTACCGTGGTGAGAGCCTGTCTCCGGTGATGCTCAGGTCTAGGAGAGGAATTCGTTTGGCAGAGAAGTGTAAAATGTTTTGTTTCCTTTGCTTTCAAATGATAATATTCGAAACGTACTGTCTGTGTACTGGAATATGGTATTATAAATGTTCTGTAGTGTGCAGCTCTATTGCCTACAGTGAAATGACTGTGCCATTTTGATTAGTTTAGAGTCCTATGGAAAACAAAACTGTTCATCTTTAATCATGTATAACTTCTCACTCGAGGAAAATCGCACAAAGTAGTACAGTATATCATTTCCTCTCGCGGCAAACAATAAATTCATAGTTCTGTGTCTCTGTGTGGTTGGGCCATAAACTCTTGCTTAGTATTCAAATGGAAAATTGCCCTTTCAAGATTAGCTAGATCTGTCAAACCAAGATACGATTCTCTAACATTTAAAGATCTCGACATTTTCTACGTCCAGAGTACAAGCCTCTTAGCTATTAGCTTTCTCTAAGAACTATTTTTGAATCTTATTTGGGGGTAGCCTCTCCTGGTATACTCTCAATTTAACTTTTTTGGATCCAAACTAATATTGGCATTATTACTTATATTAAATCTACAGATACTGAGACATACATGACATCTGAGATATTTAGGTGCCGCTTTTGTTAACTGTCAGCATAGATTTCAGCTTTAATCATTTTAAACATTACCAAGTGATTTCTAAAATATGTTTTGTGTAGATTCAAATCTTTGCTCAATTTCAATGTGTGCCTCTTAAGTCTAGCCTTTGTTTTCATACATATAAATACATATGTGTGTCCTTTTTCTTGAATCCAGTCTTCCACAAATTTTAGACATTAAAATATCACCTGATATAAGGGCATCGCTAATCATTTTGTAGGTTAAAGAGCTGTTTTGTGTCCCATGTCTCACTGTGTGCTGGCATTACCATTTGTTGAGTTGTTGTTCCTCTAAATAAATTTAGAGGAGGAGCTTTTGGGTGAAGTCGATGACTGGACACAGGCTGGCTTTATATAATGCGACTGTGTGGAGAGAAGATACTTTCTGACTTTTGTTCTGCCACTGGCTTTTCTATAGTGATCACGAAACAGTGACCTTTGCTTAATTTAGTACATCCCTCCACCTCCATGTTGCTTCTTTTATTGTAGCCACTTTAATTTTTTCCTTATTCTGGATTATTTGAGTGCTATCAGTCAGATAAGCAGTGTTTCCTAGACTGTGTAGCTGACTCATTTTGATGTTTGCCTTTAAATACATGGTAAATTTTGATTAACAAATAGAAACCGCAGTTTGGATAGAAAATAATAAATTATTATATTACTTAAGATAATTTCCAAGGTATTTTTGTGCATGTGCTTACTGATAAAACATTTTCATAAGCAACACTTGCTTAGTTTAATTAAAAAAAAAGCTCTTACGAGGATGGATAGGTAAATAGATATAGGCTTATTTGCACTGTATATAAAGGAATCCTGAAAGTATCAGATAAAATAAAAAAAATTGTGTTCTCATTAAAGGAAAATTAATGTTGGAATAATAAAAATTTAATTATGCAATAGTTACACATAAAGAATTCTTAACTGTTCTATAAGCCTTCAGTTGAATAAAACTCACATTATTTTGTTTTAACAAATTATGCAGGTGAAATACAAAGAAGAGATAAAACATGCAACAGCCATTTCTGATCCTCCGGAGCTAAAGAGAGTTAAAGAAAATCAGAAGAACATCAGCAATGTGTGATCATATTTCTCTAAGTATTGTTTTCTATTTTACTGGCTGGCACCATACAGTGAGGGCATGCCACTTGGACAGGTGATGTCCCATTATAATGAATGCCATTGCAGGAGGGCCATTTCTTGAAAGGTAGAGATAAGACTTCACACATCTTTATGGTTTTCATCATCCCTCGCTCAATGCTTCACATACATTTGCTTCTTAAAAAACACGTTATTGAATTCCTACTGTATTCTTGGGGGAATTCAAATGAGCGAGTATACCCTAAGGTCAGGGGCTGTGAAGGTTCTCAAGGGTTCTAGGAGAAAGAGACATAAAAATACATAACGATCATGCATTGTTTAAGTGTCATAACAAAAACTAATATTTATTGGGTGTTTACTGTGCTTTTGAGTACTTTACATGCACTATCTCATTTAATAATAAGTAATTCCTCCTGCGCAGTGTCTTGGAAATGCAGAGAAGGGAAGCTGTGTCGGTGAGAGAGAGGAAAACCCTTGGAGAAGGAGTAACCTTTGAGCTAGATCTTGAAGAATTAGTAAAGGTTTGGGGTGGATTTTGTGAGGAAGGGCCTTCCTGGCAGGAGAAACTGAGTATGTCCAGCATGCAAGGCTTATTCTAGGAAGAGAAGGTTTAGTGTGATGCGCACCTGGGGTGAAGGGTGGCACGAGATGACAGTGGAGAGAGAAATGATCTAGGTCACCAGGAGGCAGTTGGGAGTCTCGCAGGGTCCCAGTACTGTTAAGTGGCCTGCCAGGGATCAGGTTTTGACTTAGCGATTAAATTGTCTTACGTGTCTCTTGTTCAAAAAGAAGGGTTATTAGTTTTCAGTTTATCATAGAAACTTAACACTCCCTTAAAAGTAACTTTATTTGAAAATAATAGTGAGTTAATTAGGCGAAAAAATGTACTATAAATGACAGCGCAGGTGATATCTGGCATGGCATATGGTAAGTGGTGTGCAAATGGTGGAAATCTGAGTAACACCGGAAGAGTGGGGACGAGCGTGGACCCCGGCCAGGTGGTTCGATCCCAGCTCCAGACCTTACTTGTATAACCTTCATAAGCCACCAACTTCTCTGGGTCTCAATTTCCTCACTCATAACACAGGGACTAGAGTATGCAGTGAGATATCGCCTGTAAAGCACTTAGCAAGTTTGTAAATAGATGAGTGCAAGGTATGAACACTCTCCATATTAAATTTATGTCCCCAAACTTATATCCACCAGAGAGTGGCTGCAATAGCCTCTCTAATTCAGTAATGCTGTTCTATAGATTTTCCCTCTCTGAGCTCCGCCCAGAGCAATCTCCTTCTATGTTGCTGGAAATACAGATTACACTGGACCTTTCCCCACTTTTACTCAGATGATTTTCCCAGACACGAAATCTGCCTGAACTCAGAAACTACATACCATGGCACAAAGAAAGTCTCATATCATGGGAGGGGGCCTGTCCCTTTGTCACTTATTTTTCCGAGCTTATCCAACACCTCTTCGCTTGCTCGTTCACTACTAAGGGTGAAAATCTCAAGCTTGGTTATTTCTTGGAAAAGAAGTTCCCTAATGCTAAATTTAAATTCTGAAGAAAAAAAAAAAATCACTGAGACTGTTCCTGTGGAGTTCATTATAATGGGATTTGAACCTTGAGTTTTACTTTTGCCTGTCAAAAATTTAATTGGCAGACATACCTTTCTTTTCCTCTGCGTGGGATGCTTATTTATTTCCTGGGGTGTTGCAGAACGGCCGAGGAAGCTGACCACAAATGATGGGTCTGATCCCCAGGCTAAGAAAGGGCGCCTCATGCAGGAGGTCAGCGGGCTGGTCCTTCCCATGTAGGAAGGGTGCAAAGAAGGAAACTTTGACGTTCAGGATGCCTTTGTACCATGACCGTTCATCACTGAGGTGCAACCATAGCCCTGGTACTGCCCTCCTTTCTAATGATAAGAATGCAGAATTATTCTTTCTAAATATAAAATAGTAATTTAATAAATGTTGCTTTAGTGCTACGAAGAAACAAATTCCCAGAAAGGATCATTTATTATGATTAAATACTGATGAGATCGAATACATGATACAATTGGAAGAGTAACAAACAACCAAGGGTGGAATTCAAAACATTTGGATAAGAAAAAGCTTAGTCTGGGATCAGTATGATAACATCTCTTAGCGATATGCATCTCACTCTTAAATCCTAATGAAAATTTTAACTAATGAGTGCTCTGGAGCTGTGTACATTTCTTCTAATATATTCCAGTACATGGGGCCACGTGTCCTTCCCATAACCTCATACGGCCTTACACCTTGTCTCCCAGCTCCAGTACAAAGAGCCAAGCTACAGGGCAACCCCAGTGAGCGTGACACCAGAGATAGAGAGAGTGAAGAGGAACCAAGAGCAGCTGAGTCCGGCAAGTTATTTCTGTTTTCTCATATTTTACCAAACATTACCTATTTTATTCTTCAAAACACTCTCTGGAAAGCTTTGAAAAGGACCATCTATAGCAGATGGTCCTTTTCCTAATCCCATATAAAAGGACACAAACTGTGGCCCTCTCTATTGTGAGCCCAGGAGAGTGAGGACTATCTTGCTATAATTTAGCCATGTTTGTTTATTCAGGAAATCGTCATTAAGTAGCCCAACATGCCAGACATTTTCCTGGTCACTGGTACACAAAGATGGATAAGACCCAGTTTCTGTCCTCATGGACCTCATAATTTATTGGTAAATCTATAACACTCCATATAGTTAAGGACCTGGAGAACGGTGGATCTGTTATGAATCTCAGAAAAAATTACCTATTGGAACAGGGCAAAAGAAGACCTGGCTTGATTGGGGTTCTACGACATTGTGTCAGGGCAGGGGGCCTCATGAGTAAAACAGAAAACATTATTCGATTGTTCAATAATCTGTTGCTAAAAAAGCAATGATAGTTGACCATCATGAGGTACCACTGATACGGACCCTGTACTAAGTGTCTTACCATGAGGTTGGCACAATTTATTTCTCTGGCTAGTCTGTATCTCAGGGAGGTCAGAGGACATTGCTGGGACCCCACAATTTATAAGGGATTTGAACCCAAGCTTCCTAGAATTCAGAAATCTTTTCAAAGATGCCCCCACCATAGTAATTTTTTCCATCGTCTGATCCTTTTATGGAACTTTTATCAATATAAACAGTAGCCTTCTTCTTACAAAAGATAGCTTTGAAAGACTTTGTAATTTATTTGAGTGAGTTCTCCCAGGTGGAGGAGAAATTTGGGGTGAGCACTGCTTTGTCCTTTTAATATCCCTGGAGGGTGGTGAGAGTGAGAAATTTTTAGCTTCTTTTTTTGCTTTCATTTTTCTTTGTCCTAATCTATTTATTTATTCAGTAGATATTTATTAAGCTCTCGATGCATGCTAAGTATTCCACTATCCATCAACTGTAAGAAAACAAAACCATCTTGGCCTCACACTCACAGAGACCCCATAAAAATAAAAATAACAATAATAAGGAAGCAGAATATAAAATAAGGAAACAACATATGTAAAATTTCAACTGCGATTTCCACTATTAGAATTCCCTGTCCTGTAACCACAAGAGTCTTGGAGAATGAGACAGATTTCCCAGTTTTTGAGAATTTTCAAAATGAATTAATTTTAAATTTGTAGTTGACATACAGTATTGTATTGGTTTCAGGTGTACAACACAGTGATTAGACATTTATAGAACTTATGAAATGAGCACCATGATAAGTCCCGTACCCACCTATCTGAAGCTTACATAGTTATTACAACGCTGTTGACTATGTTCCCTGTGCTGTACTTTACACCCCCGTGACTATTTTTATAACTGGCAGTTTGTACTTCTTAAGCCTTTCAACTTTTTTCTTCCATGCCCCCCACTCCCTTCTCTTTAGCTTTTTTTGAAGATTGAAGCCCCAGGGTCATCAAGAGGGCCAGTGGCCTTCCCAGGTTGCCATGGCAACCTCGCTGTCATTCTCTTATGATGATTTCATTCCGACGTGTTTTCCCCTTATAATTTCACTACTTTCCGTCTTGGAATTTTTGCAGCTAGTTTTGCTATGGAACAACAAATTGTTTCTTAAAAGCTCATTTTGAGAAGCACAGCCAACAAGCGCGCTTGCCAAATCTGACGAATCAGAATCCAGGGGTAAACACGAACAGGAAGGTCGATGCATATCTATGATGGAAAAAAATGTATAAAAAGATAGAGTTAATTCTGAGGTTTATCCTCTGTGGTATATGGGTGGAGACCATTCTGTTCTTTATTAACATTCTTATCTATCCTCCACAGGTAAAATACAAAGGAGAGATCAAACAGGCAACCGCAGTTTCTGACCCACCAGAGCTGAAGAGAGTTAAAGAAAACCAGAGGAACATCAGCAATGTGTGATCTTAGCAGCTTCTTTCATATGATATCAAACATATTGTCAGCGTGTCAACGAAGGGATTATTCTACAAAATATTCTTGACCTTGAGCTGATTTTGAGATCTGCTTTCAATTGACTGCCAATTTATTTGAAAGGTTTCGGGGTCTTAAGTAGTGTGGGTACAGCCAGGCATTCCTGCTCCAGTTTCCAGGGCTATGCCCATATACTCTTTGTTTGCAGTTTATTGTGTATCCCTCTTATGCTGTGTTCATGTTCGTGGCTGCTGTGGTTCCTCAAAGGGACGCAGTGGCAGCTCCTGGCATCATGACCCTACCTGTGTGTGTTTTTGTTCTGTAGCCTGTCCAGCCCACTCCCAGCTGTTATTATTTTATTTTTGGATGATGTCTGGGGAGAAATTACAAAGTGTGCATAGCTAAACAGGTCACATGGGACAGGCCCGTTTTTTTTAGGGGCACTTGATTAGGGCTGTCAGTTTTTACTCGGACACTAACTCCCGGCCTGCTCTACTCCTTTCAGTTTATATAATCCTCCATCGGACTTCACTGAGAGAATTCTCTTCTGAAGTCATTAACATATAGATGGGGTTCTTTAGAAGAGGAAATTTGGAAATCTATTAGGTTCAAAGAAACCTTGTATTCTTCAAACCTTTCAAGTCATTTGACCAGATTACAAAGCTATGGCAGGTTATTATTTGGCACTTTTCCTAACAACTATATTTTGGAGAAGTAAATATTCATCTTTTCCTGATATATTTAGAGTCACACTTGACGTGACTCCGTTACTCTCAAAAAGGAACGCCATTATTGAGAAGGAAGAAGGAAGGAGTAGGAAGCACACTGGCCTTTTCATGCGTGACCACGGTCATCTATTTAAAAACATACCTTCAAAAGTTCTACCACAATTAATTACTAAGAAACCACAACATTATAGTACCATTCTATATGGGTAGAGTATCTTTAAGTAATATCCATGAAGCCATTTTTTATTATATTCCTTTGTGATGGTTATTATAGCTTTACTGATGATATGCTGATATATTTGAGTACATTCACTGCTTTGGGATGAATTAAAATAGATTGATTTAAGGTGCGAGTATTTAAAATATGACCGGACTTCTGATGACATCTTTTTCATAGTTTCCTTTCCTTGGCTAGCTCTTTAAAATAAATACTACGAGACTCTTAGTTAGTTGAATTGATTCACAGTATTCTATTTTTTGTTCTCTGAAATGATAGGTTTATTATAAAGGTCAGCTGGGAAGAGCTACTGCTTTAAGTGTAACTCCCGAAATGGAAAGAGTAAAGAAGAATCAAGAAAATATTAGTTCGGCAAGTGGTTTTATTCATTTTGGACTATCACTAAGGATATATCATTTATTATTTACTTGCAATCCTGTTTTTCCCTGTGAAAACAAAGATCTATTTCCAAGAAACATTTGGGACGTTTGCAATAAGTACATATGTTGTTCCAGATGACTTCCAGAAGCTGCCACTGTATACATTTACATTTTCTTGCAATCCTTCATTGATACTTCCAGATGTGACCAATAATGACATTTAAAGTTTAGTTTTAAACTATATTATATTCACTTAAACGGTGATTTGTGTTTTTTAACCAGTGTCCTTGAAAGTGGTCAAGTTTCTGATGCATAAGTCAAATAATTATCATTTTACAGATGTATTCCATTGAATGTAGATTGTTACATACTCTCTGCAAAACAAAATAAGAAACGAGTCATTACTCCAGAGTAAGATCCTAGAGGGAAGAAATGTATATACATTTAATATAGAAATCAGTTATTCATTAAGGTCCCCTGGTGCGTATCAGTGTCTTTTTTGGATAGTATGCTTTCTCTTACTGAATGTCAGGGCTTTAGTTCTGAATTGCACATAAGCCCTCAGGTTTGCAATAATTGGTAGTCTAATCTTACACATACTCAGCTTCACAAATAGCAGTGTTCAGACGGTCAGTTGTCGAGAAGAGCTCTGGGCCTGGGAATCAGCTTTTAGCCTAAGATTTGTTGCTCTCCAGTGGAGTTCCAGTCCAGAGACACTGACTGACTTCAACATGAATTACCTTTAAATTGTGGCTGTTTTGAAAGAAACTCGATTTATTCCTCATTGTTCCTTACATTCTACAGAGAGGAGAAATCAAAGGAAATGGAGGGAAGATTGGTATGAATTTTCCAACAGTGTTATGGCGGAAGATGGGGAAATATAGGAACATAAAAGTAAATTTAGGTTCCATTTAGTTTTAGATTTTCCTTGTTTAAGTATGATTACCACTTTTACTGACTGCATTGTTAGTAGATATTCTTTATTCACACATTTGTTTTAGTTGACGGAGAGAATTTGGTCATTTTTGCTACAGTCTTTAAAGGAAACCTTTGAGAGTAAAATTTTAGATTGTTGTTCTAGAAGGAAATGTAATCCACCGAACAAGTTACCTGGTAAATAATTCAAAATATATTGTATTATGTCTCACTCATTTGGAAAGGTTGAAAAAGTTATGTAATCTTTTTATTATAATTGTCTTATTGTTAAGTATGTTCTACTACTTACTTTGCAGGTGAAATATACCCAGGACCAAAAACAGATGAAAGGTAGACCAAGTCTGATTTTAGACACACCTGGTCTGAGACATGTCAAAGAAGCACAAAATCATATTTCCATGGTAGGGTACAAGCAGATCCATCTTCTCACAACTAAAATATACTAAGGAACGCATCACCAGTGTACCGACGGCATTAGTTCACCATTAATCTGGATGACTAACAAAGCGTTGAAATGTGGACGGGCCTATCATTTGGGGGAGAATTTTTAATCACATTGAAATGTAGTGGAAGTATTCAGTCTAATAAAATAATTTTTCTCAGTGGTTTTTTGGGGGTGTGTTTTTATTTCTAACATGACTACTACAAACGCATTGTATGAAAAATGTTTGGCTGGACTTATTTCCATTCAATTTTAAGACAGTCTGTCTGGTGTGTTTGCATGTTTCGAAGAATATAAAAATATGTGTGTTTTTAAGAACCGTTTCGTGAGATGTAATCTATATACCATAAAGTTTACCCATTTTAAGTGTATGATTCAGTGGTTTCTCTAATAATTTACAGAGTTGAATAATTTTACAGAACATGAAAAATGTATGTTTTGAAGTATGTATATGTTCTTGTAATTATATACAAAATTGCATATATATAATTATTTGTAATTCAGTCTCATTTTAAATAAGATCATTTTCTTGAATATTTGTGTGGAAATAGCTTATCATTTTGTTGCATATGAAAGGCTAAGAAATAGGAAATTAATTTGTACCTAAGTTAACAATTTAGAGACTAACCAGAATTAAATATATATATATATTTAATATATATATCTTTAAAAATTCTTACTGATATAGAGGTTTATATGTAATTTCAAAGAGCTGCTAATCATAATGAAAAACCGCGAATGTATCAGGATTTGATTTCCGATGCTAGGAAGCTGAAGTTTCAGATGTCATTTTTGGAATAATTGGAAAAGATACATATATGTAGAAAATAATCCAGATATAGCTGGTACAGTGACAGCTGTCGTTATATCAAAATTCTGTGACCTGTGTAACAATCAGGAAATTTCAGGTTGAGCTAATATTGTTTTTCCTTTTGTTTTCAGGTAAAATATCATGAAGATTTTGAAAAGACCAAGGGAAGGGGCTTCACTCCTGTCATGGATGACCCTGTGACAGAGCGAGTGAGGAAGAACACCCAGGTCGTCAGCGACGCCGCCTACAAAGGTGTCCATCCGCACATCGTGGAGATGGACCGGAGACCTGGGATCATTGTCGGTAAGCTGGCCGACGGGCATCTTGGCAGGGATGCGCGGTGGAAAAGATGGTGTTTACGCTAGCGTTAGAGTTACCCTCCTCGGTCGTTGGCCTCCTCTTCCAATGTTTGATATGATGCCTGACTGAAAATGGACCTCAGGCAAAGTGTTATCTTTCGTACCATGTTGGAGGGGATCCATGGCATTCACCAGATATCGTCGCAAATCCTTTCTGTTATTGGATATTTTCTGTCTTTCATAACTTTCTGGTCTTAAGAATATTCCTACTTGTTAAGCAAAGAAGCAGCCCAAATATCAGACATGAGTGCTAATAAAGGTTGAACAACTATTTTGTTTTTTTCCTCTAGCTTGTGTGTTTGACCGATGTATTGTACTAAAGACATCATCTGCATGGGTGACAGAAATAATTTTTTTTTCTTTTTTAGGCGAGGCAACCCTTGGTTGACCTCACAGATTGCAAGGACTTTGTCAGCTTATGATCCCTTAATTTTTATTTTTTACACTTACAGCACCTGGTCTTCCCATCCAAGTACTAACCAGGCCCGACCCTGCTTAGCTTCTGAGATCAGATAGGATTGGGTTTGTTCAGGGTAGCATGGCCATAGACAGAAATAATTTTATTTAGGTCCTTTTACCACAAATAAACATGCCAGAGAGATTCTGATGGTATCTCATAATATGAATAGCTTATATATATTTTTTAAATATTGTCTCTGTACTGGGATAATCAAGAGTTGTCTGAAAGTCTCATAAATTGGAGAGACAGGAACCTTCTCTTCCTGTTGTTCCTTCTAGTCAGTCAGGAAATCTTAGGAGCATAGTGTGGAAGGGTGGCTGAGACAGCAGGGGTCATACCAAAGTCTAAGACAGGGCTAGACAGAAAAGATATTGATATTTCAACAGGTATCAACAACCCATACTTCCAAGTGACTACTGTCTTCTTCAGAGCAAGGTGGCTTCTAAATTTTCGTAGCTAGTCCAACTATATTGCTCAAATCCTGTTTTCGGTAACCATGAAACATGCCTCTTAGGCACATTAGGTCAACTTCATCTTCAAAGGTAGAATTTTGGGGACAAGTGAAAGGCCATTTAGAGGTGAGTTGGGTGAGGGAAGTGTACCTTTGACAGGCTCGGGTCTTAACATGCAGTGGGGTACTGAGTCAGGGCGCTGAGTTACGTGGGAGGTTATTAAGCAACTCTGAAGGTATTTTCCAAAAAAGGCTTCCAGGCATGTTTGTAGGCAGTTGGCGACTTTGCTGATATTCCCAAGTCGGTTGCTTGAAGGGATCACAGTAAGTTGGGTCCTAGTTGTGATGTTTTCGTCAAAAGTATCAGAGAATTAGAGAGTTTCGTTGCTTTGTGTTAACATCTCATAAGGGGGAGTGCAGAGGGTCTGGCTCATCTCATGAGGGTGGAGATGCTGAAGTCGTCACAGCCTGCACCAGGGTCCTGCCCTAGGGCACGGGCCAGGAATGAACGTGAGGTCCTTCCTTGCTGGAAACTGTGAGATTGTCTAGACTTTGAGCTTTCAGAATTCGGGACTCATGACCTTTGAGACAGGAATTATTATTTTTTAAAAAGTAGAAGATAGAAACCTCTAAATTATTCACTTCCTGGGCAATCCAGAAGTCAGTTTATTTTTTCTAATTGGGAGAAATATTTTCCATTGAGGGCTGGCCTATGAAACCACAAAATGGACTACATCGAGCAAACATTTAACTTCTGAGCCAGGCCTGGAAATACAGGTTTAGAGAGTTTCTGTGCAATTCAGACTGTCGGTTTGTGTGGCTTCTATTTTTGTTGGAGGCTCCGCTACTGACTAGTTGTAACCTTGGCCAAGCTAACTTCGTCTCTCTGTTCTTCAGTTTTCTCATCCGTAAAATAAAGATAGTACTAGTATCTACTTTAATATGTTATGAAGCTTAAATGATTTACGTTATAACTGTGAATAGTGCCTGGTGTATGGTAAGCACTGTATAATATTAAAGACAGACAAGTAGATCTCCAGTTTTAGGTTGCTAGTTAATTCTTTTTTACTCAAGCTCCATTTCTGCCATGGGTCCATAACTAGGTTTTTATTCCCCTGTGCTATACAGATCATTTTAGGACCTGATAACCATTAGGTGGTGAGACTGATAAATCTGGAAGTTATTAGATTTGGATTTTGCCTCCAGCTGAAACAGGAGAGTAAATTGGCTTGCACGGTCTGATTACTGACCATAGCAGTGAACTAATCTGTGGTCCACTGAGAGCAGGAAACTGCTTCTTGTTCATCTGTCCAACCCTCTCATTGGTCCTTACTGGATGCCTTTCGCTTTTTGAATAAATGTATCTTATGTGGGTCAGCTTGTGCTCACTAACTCAGAATGAAAACCTGGCCGCCTCTTGCCTACATTTTAAACATTTGTTTCTGTTCTAGGGAGAGAATGTTTTGTTTTGTTTTCTCAGACAAAAATCTCTCAGTCACTTCCCGTGAGTTACTCATATGTCCTTAATCAGGAGTTTTCATCAGACATTCTACCTGTTTCAGTGTGTGGGGAAAGCAGGAGTGCTTGGGGTTCGGGGCCGCACAGACTTGTCTGGTGTGCACGTGTGCCGGGCGATGAGTCACAGGCTGCACGCGGAAGGTCAGTGAAGAATAAACAGAGCGACTTAAATTTGATCATAAAGGTTTCGGAAATCCCGGTGAACGTGAATTCCCTTTGTTCTCCTCTGACATCTGCAGCAGCGTGGCTTTGCTTATCACATGTTTGCTCTTTACAACCATCCTTTTCCAGACTTTCACTTGACTTTTTTGGTGCTGACTTTTTTTTTTTTTTTTATTCATTCTTGATTTGTTGATTTCTTCCCTTTGGTAAAAGACCTCAAAGTTTGGCGCACAGATCCTGGCTCCATCTTCGACATCGATCCCCTCGAAGACAATATCCAGTCTAGAAGTCTGCATATGCTTTCTGGTACTGCTTGCATTTCGAGTTCCTCCTCATTTATGTGGTTTTTGTCCTGAAAGCGAAGCTACACGGAGCTGTAGAGGTTCATTGTGCCAACTGTGTCATGTAAATTTTAAAGTTGAGGATTTGAAAAACCACAAAAAGTGCTAGGCTGCTTTAAAATACTTTTAATCATTTATGAAAATGAAACTTGTAAAAGGACTCTCGGTACATCCAAATTAGTTCTAGATTCATTTAGAAAGGCATCTAGAGCTTACTGACATCTGCTTTTTATTAGTGAATATGATTTAATAAGTTTTCTTGGCTTTCGAATGCAGTTATTTAGATTGTACTAAACTGCTAAGACATAAAGGAGATTGGTTTCATGAAAAACACCGTTACGACATTTTAAAGGTAGATTTAAAGAATTATATATAAAACAGTGGGGAGTTTTCTGTGTAGCATCATAAATATCTTAAAATAGACTTTCAAGTATCCTTAAAATTTACTTCTGAGTTTTTATTTAGTGCGAAATTATAGTTTATGTCAGAAGTTTGACTTTTAACTTAGACTGTGTGTTTATAATTAAAAGCAAAAACCTTTTGCTTGGATATTTGGGTATAGCGATAGCATAGTTTGACATTTCAGACTTTCAGATCGTGTTTAGCAAACCGAAGCTTTGACAGTTATGCAATTATTTTAAACAATTATAAAGAGCTATAGGTCATTTTGGTCTTGCCCTGCCCCCTGATTTTTATTCTAGATTTAATTGTTGACATTAATAAAATTGAAAGCCCAAGGCAAAATAGGAATCCTAATACTTTTATAGTCAATTCTATCTACATAATCAGCCAAATCGTCATTTAATTTTCTAAAAATAAGGACTAAGCAACAAATATTATATGCTTGGTGATACTTGAAAACCATTATCACCAGACTTTACGCTTGATAGAAATTTATTAGTTTGCTAATGTTTTCTTAGTTCTTGTCAATTTCCCATACCCCATCTCTCCTTTAATAGATAAAAAGATGAGTCTAAATGATTGTTGGGTCATTTACATAATTGACGCAATGTATCCTGACGTTTGGGAATAGGTAATCAGAACCTACGATAGCTGAGCTTTTGGATTATTAATAAGGGATTGTTTTTCTTTCTTGTTAATCTTCGAAGTAGTTTTTTGTTTTCTTTGTTCTTCGATTCGCTTTAATCACAAGTATGAATGTTTTCCCTCCAATATAGAAAAGGCGAGTCACTATAGGAGACAGCGGTCTCGATCTCATTCGAGCAGCACTTTTGGGACAGGTCTGGGAGATGACAAGTCCGAAATCTCCGAGATTTACCCTAGTTTTTCATGCTGCAGTGAGGCAACAAGGCCATCTGATGAAGGAGGTATCAAGCATGAACCACTCTCAAAGAAAATTCATTCATTTTTTTTAAAATGTGTCACACGTGTGTTTTTAACACATTCTTCACCTTTGCATAAACATTTAGCCTGGGTGTATTTGAAAATTTTAAATCGTGTTTAGAAAGTCGAATCTTTTTTTTTTTTTTAAACTACTAATTTGCATTTTTGCATGTTTGGTTTTCCCATCTTCACTATTTTCACTGCACATGGATCTTTAATGACAAAAGGGTCTTGGGATATACTACGCGAATCTGTTTCACAGGAGTTGTATGTGATGGATATACACAGCCAGAGTGGAAACTTGAGTTCTGCAGAGTTTGTATCTGATTCCATTATGAAATTCATTCGTATAGAAACATTTGCATGGCCAAGAGGTTGCTATGAAGTGTGTGTGTTTAAATATTTATGTACATTTGCAGTTAGAGTTAGATCTTGCCACAAAGAAATTGGTATGATACTTGGGATGTTATTTTTTTTTTTAATTTCGTTTTATTAGTTTCAAGCATACAGTACATTAGTTAGACATTTATATAGTTTATAAAGTGATCCCCCTGATTGTTCTTTCTCTCTTCTGGTCCTCCACCTAGCCATTACATTAATGCCGACTGCATTCCCTGTGCTCCCCATCCCCATGACCATCTATCAACTACTAATGTGTACTTCCTTAACCCTTCACCCCATTCTCCCAAATAAACTTTTCTATATTTTACATATCCACCCTTTCCCTCTACCTTCTGTTTTCTGCATCTAAGTTGTTGGGTCAGATCTAGAACTTTTAGGTGAAATTGTTTTAGATGGTAAACTAATCCTGCTGATAAAGCCATTATTGAAGATTTATTTATTTATTATTCTTATTTTTAGTGAGAACATGTACATTCTACTCTCCGAAAACTTCAGTTATACAATACAGTGTTATCAACTATAGCCACCATAATTTGCATGAGAGTCTCAGACCTTATTCATTGTGATAGCTGAATTTATCACACCGTTTTACCGATCTCTCTATTTTCCCCATCCTCCGGCTCTAGCAACCACTTTTTTATACCCTGCATCTATGAGTTTGACCTTTTCTTTTTTTCTTTTAGATTTCACCTTGGTAGAAAGTGTTTCCAGATCTCATTTCTCTGTGATTCTAGTGACATATTTATAAACTAGTTTTGTTGTACCGTAGATAAGGTAGGTGGGCGTGAGCTCCCCTGTCTGGGTCTGGTTCTCTAACAAAGGGATCAGTAACTTTTTGAGGGTTTTTTGTTTTTTATTTGGGGCTCTTGATTTCTCCCCTCAGTGTGTCTGTGGTTCTAAAGGTACAGAATGATGAGATAAATAAAACCTAAGGGAAATACAAGAACAAATTTTGATCGACCTGATTTAACTTTAACTCAGGTCAGCATACTGGAGTCGGTGTCTCTCCCAAATGTGACATCCCATAGACTTTTTGCTTCCGCGGTGCCCTTTTCACTATCTATACAAGACTGTCTATAAAAGGGTGCAACATTCACTCTTTTATTCACCATCATTTACTCACCAACTGTTTATCGAGTGCTGTCTTACACCAGCCAAGGGCTTGGATCTGGCAAGGCATACAGCAGTGAGCAGAAGAGACATGCATTTGCTCTGAGGGGCTCGGAGCCTGGTGTGAGACCCTGACATTAAGCAGATAATTACCCAAGTATTACATATAACTATGAGGAGAGTAAGCAGTATGAGAGGAGGGTGCGGGGAGGTGGTGAGTTACAAGATGTATTACAGGGGAATTTCCTCTGGCTTTGATGTCAGGGAAGCCTTCCCCAGGGAAGATGGTTTGAGCTGAGAGATGAGTGCTGACCGGAAGTTAACTAGGCCAAGGGGGCTTTGGGAGAAAAATGTTTCTGGTAGAGAGAACAGAGCACTGAAATGATGTGTCAATGGGACATTCCAATGGAGGCATCGACAGCCAGAGTTAGAGGAGAAGCCTGCACTGGAGATGGGTGTGGAAGGTCATCGTCCTTGTCAGTGTTAAGGTCTTGGTTGAATCTATGTAGAGAAGAACGCAGAGCCCCGTCCTGCAGTATCTCAGCTCTCGCTGATCCAGCAGACCAAGTCCATGCTCACTTGTCTCCAGTTCCATCCTCGTCTCCGAAGCTGTGTTATAAAAACCCAGTGCTTTTGGTTTATCTTGTTCTCTTCTCAAGCCGTCATGCCTTTTTTCTAATTATTTCTAGCAAGGGTATCCTCTACTATACCCAATGAATGAGAACTTGTCTCCACTGATGGAAGATATAGGTAAATATACTTGCATTTCTACTAGAATTTGAGTAAGAATAGCACATAGTTAAGAGGTAGTAATTATATCTTTTAAAATAGAGGAATTTCAGACTTCGTGGAAAGTGGCAGAGGGGAGGTTTTTGGCAGGAAAGAGGAAGTTCCAGGAACTCAAATAATGCCTTGTAAGAAAAGCTGACTCTTTGGAAGCATTTATAAACTTCTGTCATTCTTTTTTTTTTGGTCACAAATCCAAGATGCTGTGTCTTCAGTGACATTTCCTATTTTGGAAATTGAGGTATAGGAGGTATGAAGTTACCTCTATTGCAAAAGCAAAGAAGTACCGATAAGTTTTATAGCAAACGTAAGTGGCGATATACCCACAAGACACTTGTGTTTATTTGAAAGATTTTAGGATACAAGGGAGTATACTCCTAATTTACATTTATTTTAAGTAAAGCAAAGCACGTTCTACCAATTGGCACCTTATGTTTGTATTCAAATAATTAGTGACGTATCAAACTTAATATGCCCCAAAGCGTCTCCCTACTCCCCGCCTCCTCGCACCCCAACTCTGCTACTTTTTCATGCTTCCCAGCTTGCAACTTCCCAGGGTCTGAAGTCAAACCCTTTAGAGTCATCCTCCACTGTTGTCTTTCACGTACATCCCACATCCAACCCATTAGCAAACCTTGTCAGCTCTATCAGGAAAAAGACACCCAGAATCGGACGGCTTGTGCCTGGCTCCGCCCTCACAACTGATTTCAGCTGCCGCTCTCTGTCCCCTCAGATCATCATGGTAGCTTCCTGACCAACTTCCCTGTTTCTGCTCTTGCCACCCATGCTGCCAACCCTCTGCCTCAGTCTCTTCTTCTCCTGGCATTCAAAAGGGTCTTTAATTTAATTTTTAATTATTTTTAATTAAGATATAGTTAATATAAAATATTACATTAGTTTCAGTTGTACAACGTAGTCATTCAACATTTATATACCTAACAAAGTGATCACCACGCTAAGTCTAGTGGCCATCTGTCATCATACGAGGTTATTAAGATGTTATTAACTGTATTCCCATCCCTGTGACTTGTTAATTTTATAACTGGAAATCTGTATCTCTTACACTATACACAACAATGAACTCAAAATGGAGCAAAGACTTAAATGTAAGAAACCATAAAACTCCTACAAGAAAACATAGGCAATAAACTCTTTGACATGACTCTTAGCAGTATCTTTTTGGATATGTCTCCCGAGGCAAGGGCAACAAAAGCAAAAAGAAACAAATGGGACCATATAAATTAAAAAGCTTTTGCACAGCAAAGGAAACCATCAATAAAACAAAAAGGGAACCCACTAAATGGGAGAAAATATTTGCTAATGACACATTTGAAAAGGGATTAATATTCAAAGTATATAAAGAACTCATACAACTCAACATCAAAAAAAAATCTGATTAAAAAATGGGCAGAGGACCTGAATAGGCATTTTTCTAAAAAAGACATAGAGATGGCCAACAGACACATGAAAAAATGGTCAACATTACTAATCATCAGGGAAATGCAAATTGAAACCACAATGAGATATCACTTCACATGTGTCAGAATGGCTATTATCAAAAAGTCAACAAACAACCAGTGTTGGCAAGGATGTGGAAGAAAAGAAACCCTCATGCACTCCTGGTGAGACTGCAAACTGGTACAGCCACTATGGAAAACAATATGGAGGTTCCTCAAAAAATTAAAAATGGAAGGATCTTTTTGAAACATAAGTCAGATCATGTCACTCTTCTGCTACCATTTCAATCTGAACGTAACCCAAATCCTCACTATTGCTACTTGATAGGCTCTCCATCAATCTGGGTGTTGGCTGCCATCCTGAACTCATTTCCTGCCATTCTCAGCCCGCTAGTCCACTACCCTCCCCACCCACCCCCGTCCTGGTCTACCAGCTTTACTCAAACCTCCGAAGGAAGCTCCTACCTGGGTTTTTGTGCTTACTGCTCCCACCACCCCCATATTTGCTTGCCTCACCTCATTTTTCTTCATGTTGCTGTTCAGATGTCACTTTATCAGAGAGACCTCTAACTACCAGAGATGAAATAGTACCCCTTCCTGTACTGTCTGTCCTTTTACCTTGTTTTTTTTTCTGCATAGCATTTGACACCACCTGAGATATATATTTGTTTTTTTTTGCTTGTCTATCTCTGTCTCACAAGAGCACAGATACTGGCTGATTTGTTTACCAATCTATTTCCAGCTCTTAGAATAAGCACTCAGTAAATATTTGGTGAATGAAATGGCCAAATTATATTTTTTTGGCTCGCTCATTTTTTAAATTGAGATATAACCAATACATAACATTACATTCGTTTTAGGCGTACAATAAATTAATATTTTAAAAACTAGAACTGCGTATATAAATCTAAATACGATTTTTTAAATAGAAAATTCCATCTCGGAAGCCTTTTAAGAAAATTCTTGCATCTTTGTTTTGATGATGTTTTGATATGTTTCAATGACATTAAAGCATAGCTGAAAAAAGCCTAAAGTGGAAACAGTCCCAGTGTATTTTTTTTCTGGTGGGGAAGAAAAAGAGTAGTATCCATGACTTTTGGGTTGCTTTGAAATTTAGGGTCCTCTTTGAAATGTGCGCTATGCTGGGCCCTGGTGAGGAGGTGATGATTGACTATGTAGAAGGATGACATTTTTATGACGATGACAACTGTTTGATGAAAACCTTAATGTCTCTGGTCGTGACAGCCTTTGTTTGTTTAAATACTATCCTAGAAATTGAAAAGAATTTTAGAAAAATACACGTTAGTGGTAAGATGAAGCAAAAGAATATGTTTGTAGGATTTAGAAATGCCCTTTTTTTTTTTGGTCCAGCCTTTTTAGTTTCTTTTTAGATTAAGACATTTTATGATAAATTTTTTTATGTCCTAGAGAGGTGTCCTTTAATAATAATTGGGTTGTCTCTCTGCTGTCAGGTGGGGTGTGTGGCAGCACTGTGTTATAGTGGACACCACGCTGTGCAGGGGAACATGGCATTGAACTTCACCCTGACTCTCTCTCCACTCGGTCTGGGTTCACAGGAGATTATCTGACTTTATTAGGCTCAGATTCCACATCTATAATGAGAAGGATATAGAACAGGAAGCTTTCTAAGAAATTTTACATTTCCTCAGCTAAGTGCCATAAACTTAAATGAACTTTTATTTTCTTTCTGTACCTTCTATGTATGAGAATGTGTTTATGTCCTGGTGGTGGCCTGTTTACTTCGTGGATTAAGCAGCTGGGCAATTATTAGAGTCATCGGTTTTAGGGTTCTTCTTGTGAGAGAAAATTCTGATTGTTAGCACAAAGGGTTAAACAATCAGCTCATTTCCTTGAGGCTAAAGTACGGTGTTTTCATCATTCCCATTTGGTTTTCATGAGCATTAACATGGAAGCCTTCTGCTTTAAGTTTTTATCATTGTTTTAGTTATGTGTTTCTCATGATATTTTCCCATCTTGCTTTGATCGATGAATATTTTCATTTTCTTATGTGATTATTTTGGGTTTTCTTTACATTTCGGTCTACTTTCCAAGGTATTAAGTTACCAAAGGGTTTTCATTTTACATCTCTATTGTGTTACTTTGATGCAATTAAGGAGGCTTTTATTTAAAATTCATTGAATTTTGGGTTGATTCTTGAATGGTATTATTTGAAATGATCTTTATTGCCTTTTGGTATTAGATTAAGTTAACTTATTTTCATTTGATACAGTTCCTGGAGTGGAAATAATCCTGATGGCTTCTGCTTATATCACGGCGAGGTTTCCTTTGATCTTCGTGTTCTTCCTGCAATGTGTATTTGCCTTCTGGTACCGCTTTGTATTTCTTCGGTTTTCCTTAACTTACAGTGCTCTGTATTGCCGCTAGTGTCTTTATGTTTGCAGTCTCATCCCTTGTTTACCCTTCTCAGTCTGAATTTGTGTCCAGTTTTGCTTCAGTATTTTATGTGTCTCGGTCTTCCTCCGGAGCATACAAGTATGATGGCAAAGGGGAAGCAGATAACACTTTTCAAATAGCCCTTTCCAGCGCTTTGAGCTTGTGAACTTTTTCATTTTGCTGTGAAAGAATCTCACTGGGACGACCTAGTCCTGCCTTAACAAATTTCCGAATCCTGTGACAGCCCTAGCTGGGCTGTGCTTATAGCACTCCATCCCACGTAATGTGTTCTCAAAAGACGTTAGGTTACAAGACATGCCTCAGTACATTCCAGAATTGTCAGTATATTGCCTGCAGGCATCCCAGAGGGTGGCACACCAATTAAGTAGCCAATTGTCTTGGCATTTTATAGGCACCCATCATTCCATCTGTTCATTCGCCAAACATTTATGTGATATCTCCTATATGTGTGAGATGCTGGGACCACAAGAACAAAAGATACAGCTATTGTCTTCAAAGAACCCACATTCTGGTGAGTGGACCAGATGCATAAACCCATTTTGCTCAGGAAGGCATTATGGTGGAATATAGCGTAGGTTTAGAATTAACTAGGAGATAGGAAAGGAGAGGAGAGGAGGGGAGGAGAGGGGAGGGGAGTTGTAGGCAGAAAAGTAGCATATGAGAGAACGCAGAACACTGGAAGCTTGGTGCATTTTGGCACATCTGGAGCCCAGGGGCTGTGTGTGTCAGCAGGTGGGCAGAAAAGGAAGACTGGAACCAGAGTATGGCAGTGCTGAGCTAAGTCCCTTCAGAGACAGGGTTCAACTGAACATAATTTCAGGGCACTTTCCTTAGTGTTTCATCTGTAGGAGATTAGAAGATATTTAGAGGACCAGTTACCTAGACGGATAGGCAGTTGAGTCTCTGCCTTGGGAGCTTATCGTAGAATCTATTCTGCACTGGATAATTTAAGTTTTACTGGAGCATCAACTCCTTGGATGTCAAGTGACCAGAGGCCTTCTTAGTAGTCATCTAAAGGGGCTAATGGTGTGGAGAGAGCATTGTGGATTTTTATTCCAAACTTCACAGCCTGTCTTATTGTTGACATTTGTCATTTATATACAAAAGCAGAAACACTAAAATCAAAGCACCTTTCCACTCTATTGATTCCCAGACTCCAGACAAAATAGCCAACTGCTGGATGTTTAATAGGCATCTCAAATCTTATGTCTGGAACCAAAATCTTATTTCCTGTCTTCTCAAACAAACAAACACCTGTTCTTGTTTTTGTTTTTTTTCACCATTTCGGTTGATGACACAATCATTCACCCTAATACTTAGCATCATTCTTATCACCTGTCTTTCCTTCATGCTTCACATCTTGTCCTTCTGTGAGCCTGTTGGCTCTGTCTTCAAAATATATCCGTCCCAAATCCAGCCACTTCTCACCACTTCCTCCCCTGAGCGAATCATCATCCTATCTGCTTGAGATTGCAGAAATAGGTTCCTGGTCTTTGTAATTCTATTTTTGCCACTTTGGGTCTGGCCTCCGCCCAGCTGCCAGTGTTCCTTTAAAAACTTTCACCTGATCTCATTATATTTTTGCTCAAAATACTCTAATGGCTTCCAATCACCCTCATACTGAAAACTGTGGCATGCGGTCTGCAAGGTGTTGCATAGTCTGGCCCTCAATGTCACCTTCCGCCAGCCTCCTTGCTCCAGCTAAAACAGTTCTCTCGGCTATTTTAGCATGCCAGGCATTCTCCTACCTTGAGCCTTTGCAACCACTTGTCCCTTTGCCTGGAGCACTCTCCCAGGTGTTTGTGTGGCTCACTTACTTCCATCGGGTCTCTGATTAAATGTCAACTAATCAGAAAGGGTTACCTTGATCACTCTACATAGAAGGCACTCCACCCATATACACCCGTAACTCTCTATCTCCTTACTCTGCTTTATTTTCTTTATAACTCTTTTTAGAGCTTTATTGAGGAATACTTTATACACAGAATTGCACATATTTAATGTGTACATTTTGATGAGTTTGGACATAAGCTTTTGTACTATGATACCATCACCACAAAGTACAAACATCCACCACCTGTACATTTCTCTGTGTTCTCGTGGGAGAGGGCAGTTGTAGTACAAACACATGATATGAGAACTGTCATCAACATATTTTAAAATGCACATTACAGTATTGTTGTCTATAGATTCTATGTTGTACGGCAGATTTCTCGAACTTGTTCATTTTGTATAACTGAGAATTTATACCCATTGAACAATTCCCCATCCTCCTCCCAGCCCCTGGTGACCGTAATTCTATTATATGCTCTATGAGTTTGACTACTTTAGACACCTCATATGAGTAGAATCATGAAGTATTTGTTCTTTTGTGACTGGCTTATTTCACTTAGCATAAAATTTTCTACGTTCTTCCATTTTGTTGCATGTGGTGGATTTTCTTCCTTTTTAAGGCTGAATAATAGTCCATTGTATGTCTATATCACATTGTCTACCTATTCATCAGTTGATAGTTATTTGAGTTCTCTTCATATCTTGGCTATTGTGAGTAGTCCCCAATGAACAAGAGCCCCAGATATCTCCTCAATATAAGGGAAATGCAGATCACAACCACAATGAGGTATCATCTCATACCTGTTAGGATGGCTGTTATCAAAAAACCCAACCAAACAAAAAGAGACGTGTTGGTGTGGATTTGGAGCAATTTGAACCATTATGCACAGTCAATGGGGATGTAGAATGAAGCAGTTACTATGGGACACATTGTGGTGGTTCCTCAAAAAAATTAAAGATAGAACTACAGTATGATCCAGCAATTCTACTTCTGGGCACATATTCATAACTCTTTTTACTACCTGATGTTTCATTATGTATTAATCAGTTTATTTGTATAGTGCCTATATCTCCCCCAGGATATATACTCTATTAGAACAGAATCTTTCTGCCTGCTTTTATTCTCTATTTTATAACTAGTACCTAGAATAGTACTTGTGTTACAATAGACACTCAATAAACAGTATGAAATATATAAATATATTCAAATTAAATTTGATCTGAAATATAAAGAAAAAGCTTTGCCACGTGTGAAATTACTAAAACTTGGCATTAGTCTTTATCAATGTCCATTTAAAGCTAATTAGACTTGAGAATAACGGTGCAATAATAACTCTTATTATAAGTTTTTAAAAAGCAGTAATGTAAGATGTATCACTGGAATGTAACATTGTAACTTGTGTTTATGACAAAGCCTAAGTCAGCCAATGGCCTTTCATAACCAAGAAATCAGTAGGTCATCCCTACGTTAATACTTCTGTTCTCATATACATACTTCTCATCTTAGTGTTTTGTGTATTTTCGTTATGACATCTGTCCTCAGTAGGGACTCAGTAAAGTAGAAGTGCCCATCAGAATTCTGAAATTCATGCTTTTTATGGCTTCTAGCTCAGTATATTCTAGTTTATCGTTAGATCATAAACTCTGTAGAGACAGAATGAATGTGTCATTCATTTAGTTAGTACTTTTGTTCCCCCAAGAAAAATGTTCCCTTCCAGTACCTAGCACAGGATGGGAAGAGCTCAATGAGTAAATGATAAATAAAAGGAGGAAAATGCAAGAACAAATCATCACTTTCCTAGACTCAGCAACGATCATGGGGATGTGAGTTACTAAGGACAATAGCCATCATTAAAAGTTAAATTCGCCATTAAACTGAACAGAAATATTAAATTCGGGTACAGTAATAAACTGTTAATGTATTTTTGAAGTGAAGTGTATCCAACCAGCAGTGTTTCAAAGTCTCTTTTAATATGACTAGAATCTATAAGTCTGTTGGTTCTCTTTTCCCATGGAAGATTTACGTTTGATGATTTATAGATGGCATCGAAGTTCAGAGTTATTAGTTTTTAATCACGAACATAGTTTTAAAATGAGGTAACCGGAACAACCTACTAGAAAACACACTCCCGGTTTTGAACTCTTGGTCTTCATTTAAAATAAACTTGCCAGTATTTCTATTGTAGCCACTACTTCAGTTTTCTGATTACTGATTGGCAGTCTCCAGCCTCCAGAAAAAAGTCCAACTCCTTTTTGGCCTGACTTCTGTAAAGCAAATACATTCAACAAGAGACTCTCAGCTGTGTGTTTCTCCACCATTTTTGAGTGTTATTTCCTATCCGAGTTTGAGAAGTTTGTTAGCGTCTGTCAAAAAAAGTGCTCTTTTAGTATCTCCATACATGTTTGAAAACATTCAAATAATTGATGATTGAAATACTAAATCTCTGTGATGAAACTAATGTATAGGAAAATGAACGATTCCTTTATAAGGTAAAATCCAGTTACTAGAATATCACATGATTATGTTTAGCTATCTAGCTTATAAAAAAGCACACATGGTACAATTTATAGAAATTTTTACAAATTTCAAAACGTTTCAAAGCAAATTTTCAAAACTTTTAGTTAGTTCTTTTGTTCCCCCAAGAAAAAGATTTAGGATTCTGATTGAATTTGAAATGCTTAGGGAAACTCATATTCTTAGTACCAAGAGACTTGGAATGAAAGAAATGTCATAAGTTTCCTTTTCTGAGTGTGAAATTGGGGAAAGGATTAAATACTAATGAATAGCACCTGTTCCAAGATGCACATGTGTCTTTCATTGATTTGCCAAAATTAAATCAAAGGGTTCCATCTGTGTATGAAGGAGAAACATCTGACACTTAAAGTAGCAAACTATAAAACATTAAAAGTGTATTTCCTGTGAAGCTGAGTTGATTGAGAAAAAGAGGAGGTCTGATCATCAGGAAAAATATAAATGTGGCTATAGCATGTGCATCAAGTAAGAAAACTTTGGAAGAGCTTTGTAAGTTGTCAAGTGGCATATATGTAAAGGAGAGAATAGGTATTCTTGTTTTTCATATTGTCGAACAATCGAAATGAAAATGGAAATAGTAGTTTTTGGTTTTTATGGATCAAACTGATGTCCAGGTCAGGTAATAGACTGCTTATACCTACATATTTACATATCTGTCTTATACATCAAACAGTAAAGTCATAATTTTATTTTCGGAGTTATGAATTTCCCTGTGATCCCCAACTTCCTATTTCATCCAGGTGCCCCACATCCTTCCGCCCCAAGCCCCAGGCCAGTAGGTCATAGGGATGGGATCCTGACTTACAGGAACTACTTAAAATTTCCATGGGCTGATACAGCTGGATGATATATTAGGTGTCTGCATTTTGTTCATTGTCTCCTGTTGCCTAGTGGTCTCCTGGTTGTCATGCTGCTTCTCTTGTGGCCAGTTTCCTTATTGCCTAATCTTCCCCCTACAGTATTCCTCATCTGCCCATGGCTCATCTTCCAGCCATTCTGGTTCTTCACTGTTATCTTTCACTCTATTCCTGACCCATGTGTACTGAACTTGTTGTTTACTAGTCTGTCTCTCAAACCTAGGTTCTTACCTAGATCTTGTCTAAACATCCTTATAAGTGTGTGTCTTTGATCACAATGACCTGTTGCTCACCTCCCTACATGACTATGACTCTTCATACCTGCTTATTTCTCCAGCCCTAGCTTTGAACTTGAAGCTTGGGCTCTGTAAGACCCAGATAGTTCTTTACACTCATTTCCCTACATTTTCCTATCTTCAAATCATGTCAGGTACACAATGAGTTCATTTCATAGGTGTTTATCGGTTGAAATATATATACACCTTCTTATTCAGAAACGTAATCAATATGGAGATGTATCTATATGTGATAGTTAGTGTGGCTTGTCACTAAGTGTGTCTAATGCAAAACTATTTGGGAACTATTTGGGATTGATGATAGTACCTAAGAAGTGAATTGATTTGAATTGATTAGCACAAGAGACAAACCAAATGCATAGCCCAATTTTAAGTCTTTAAAAATATATTATATATATATATATGTGTGTGTATTTATTCATAAAAATCAGTATTTGCAGAATATCCTCTGCAATGACATTATGAGAATTTCTTTCATTGTACTTAAATGAAGAATCTTCCTGTGTAAGATGGATTTACACAATATTTGCAATTGTATTTAGTGAGGAAAATTGAGATTTGCTCTAAGCTGACTTTTCAGTCATGGTCTAATTTATGTCCCAAAGCTAGTCTTGGTGATACGGCTTACCAAATAGAAACAGCATCCCCGTCTGCCTGCCTTCTCAAGGTCTTTATTGGTTTCATCTTCTCAAAGGATTGCCCCACGTTTTGTAGCTCTTGTCAGGAAACTACATGTATGTCCATACTGTGCATTCCTATATTTTCTTTTTTGTTTTGTTTTGGGGGATAGCATGCACATGAGTGTGCCATGAGAATATTATTAAAGACTTTGTAATTTGGGGCAGAAATAATTTTTTTCCTTCAGTGACAATCCAGCTTTTATTGATGATTTAGGTTATAGTTACAGGTCGAGGAGTTGATCCTGGTTTAGGTAGCTAAAAACTAGTAACAAATCTGAAAAAAAATATGCAAGTTGAAATTCAAATCTTAAATATAGAAGTAAATTGGCTAGATTATGCTGAGGCAAAATAGCAGGTATTCTTAAATCTCTAGTTTTATTCAAATCATATTATGTCTTAGCTCAGTTACGTCAGAGAACATTCACACTTGTTTTTTATAGAGAAAACCGATTAGCTTTGAAATCAGAACATACTGCTTTTCTAGGCGATAATTTAAAATATAACTAATTGTATATTTTCTCAATATTAAGGAACTGCAGAATCCCAAAACAGTACATTATAAATTCGTACTTGAGATAACTAAGCCAAATAAATAAATGAAATGGTCAAAAGTAATATATACGTATGGTAGTTCTGAAAAGTACATAATGTGTATATATTTCCTTTTGCAGTTAACAAGTAATTAGAAATCTTTAAATATTCAACTGGCATTTGATTAAAGCAACATTATAAACAATTACTTAAGTTTAGAGAAGAAAATGTTTAAATAATCACTTGGATTTAATTGTATTTTCAACTAAGTTCTTAACAAGTCCGTGGGAGAAGAGCTTGTCACTATTCTGATGCTGACTTGGGGGAGTAACATTTTCAGACTGTTTTACAGAATTATGTTGAAAATTGTTAGGGAGAATTATCACGGGGCCTCTGTTGCTTAGTGGGAAAGTGGTTGAAGTCATATTAGGAGATGTGATTTGGACACAGACTTGAAATTATTCATACAAGATGAGGTGACAATTGCTCTGGGAAAAAAATGGATACCATTGACAATGAGAAAAAGAAACAAAGATTGCACACACCCACACACACACACACACACACACACACACACATGCACATCAGAGACCTCTCAAATGCTAAAATGATACTTGAAAAAATCTAAAAGCCATTTGCTTCAGAAGTGATGCTGCTTTCTGTGATTCGAGCTTGCTTTTTCAAAAGTGAATGAATTATTCTCACTATAATTTCTTCCAGAAATGGTCTGGCACACCTCATCAACCACACACACATGAACTTATGGAGTTTAAACTCCAAAGTTTACCACAAAAAAGCCGATGACAAAAAGAGAAGCGTCTGTGAAGCACAGCCAGCCTGATGTGCTGATCTCCCCAGCATTTATGCCCTGTTTCTTTTGCCTTTCCCTCCCTCTCACTCCTGTCTGCTCCACCAGCAGGAATGAATGGTTGACTGCCGACTCTTCCAGCTTCAGATCAAGTCCTCACTACTTCTAGAAGCTTCTCTGCTCTCTAGAGCATAGTATTCTTTCACGTTTCTGAATTCACAATGGTTATTCGGAGATAAATCTTAAACTGTCTTGTCTTTAATTTCCATGAGCATTTTGGTGTGCTATAGTCAAGAGTTCAGGTTCTGACGTCAGATTTTTGGCTTTTACATCTTGGCTCTTATCTAGCTCTGGGACTTTTGACCAAGGTACTTGATCTTGCTAATCTTGTCTCCATCTGTGAAAATTGGGAATTTACCATCAGTAAAATGGTAACAATTACACGAGCTAATGCATGTGACATGCTAAGCACAGGGCCTGGCACATTGTCAGTAGGGAGACCGACCATCCACTTTGCCCAAGATAAAGGGCCTTCCTGAGAAGATCCTTCAGAACTAAAACTGGGTTAGTCCTGAACAAACTGAGTTGGTTCCCCTAATTGTAAGCATACCATTTACATTATTTAAATTTCATTGTACTCACATCTCGTGTTCCTTGGGAAATAATCCCTATGTTCCATCTTTCCCCCCTTAAGTTTCATAGGGGCACATGCCTAGGTGCTCAAATATTTTCATGTGTACTGTATTTTCTTAAAAGAGGTTTTTTGTAACTTACAGCAATAAAATTTATCTAAGACTAGAAAATGGAAACAGATGTTATGTGAGTGAGTCTAGACGAGGAAATTGCTAGGACCCTAGCATTGGCTTGAGAGATAATGGTTGAATTTCTCAAGACATTTTTGGCTACACAGTCCCCCTGTCCTCTCAGATGGTGACTAGGTTCTGCTCTGGTCAGTCCCCAGGAGGCAGGGTCAGCTTGCATTAGTCAGCTTCCCCTTGGTGGTGCCTTGTGGTACTTGCCTTACCAGGGGTGTTGCATATTAGCCTCTGAATTATTCCCCAGTGAGTTTCCTCTTGACTCAGATTTCTTCTCATAATCCCTGGTTGCTTCCTAAATCCTGTGTTTGTTAGGAACAGGTCATAGGGCTGGGTGTGTGTATTAGCCTGTTCCGGCTGCTGTAACAGAATGCCAGAGAGTGCATGGCTTGTAAACTACAGAAATCAATTCCTCACAGTTCTGGAGGCTGGAAGTTCAGGATTAGCTGCCAGCATGGTCCGGTCTGGTGAGGTCCCTTTTTCCAAGTTGCAGATTGCTGTCTCCAACTTGTGTCCCCATATGGTGGAAATAGACCTAGCTAGCTCTCTGACTTCATCTCATAAGGGCACTAATCCTGTCCATGAGGCTCCACCCTCCTGACCTGGTCATCTCCTAAAGGTCTACCTCAAAATACCATCACCTCAGGGGTTAGGTTTCAACATAGGAATGGGAGAGGGTGACAAAAAGATTTAGTCCATTTGATGGGGGGAGAGAGAATTTGGGGCTAGCATAAACAGAGCCACACATGCCCCTAAATTTGTGTCACTTGGGGGAGAAGGAAGCTGATGGTAGCTCAGTGGTTCATCACTAGGAGGATATTAAAAATAAAGCATAAATGTCCAGTTCCTCCCATTCCCACCTCAGAGATTCTGATTTCATTGGCCTGGGACATGGACCTAACATGGTTTTAAAAGCTCCCAGGTGAATTTAATATGCGGCCAGGATGGAAACCACTGCAGGTAACTGATTCCTCCTCTGTCTGCTTCCTTCTCACAGTTCATGGCCCCTACCCGAGCTCGAAATTTAACATGTGAAATAGTAACAATTGCTTTTATTTTTGCATACGATTTCCAACATTTGAGCACTAATGATAATTATGTATGTTTTTAAAACTTGTTGGTTTTAACGCGGTTGTAGGTCATTTCATTTTTATGTTAAAGTCTGTTTGTTCACGGTTTATTAAGTAGCAAGCCTGTCTTAGGCAGCTGTCTATTCACAGCATATCATTAAAAACCAACAAACTAAAACCTAGAGGCAATCTAGCTTTTCTTTGTTTTTTTTTGTTTGTTTGTTTGTTTTTGTTTGTTTGTTTGTTTTTGCCAGGCAGGAAAAGAATTTTCTATAGTGCTAGGAATTTTCTCAGATCAAAAAATAGCTTCTCATTGCTGGATTGGGCATAAATGTTGTGGATTTAGTACCTACTTGTGGTTTGTGGAGGAGAATCAGATGCCATGGGACTTGGGGGTTCTGACATGGAGCTCTTGATGGCACATGCAAAAGCCGTTTGAGCAAAAGGGTTCACATCATGAGCCTACTCTATTACCACTCGACTGCCTTGCTCACGGCCTAGGTGAGATCTAATTAGGATATAGCTCATTATTTACTATTTTGTGCAAAACTAGCAGCATATTTACACTTTCTCTTTTATATTTATGTCTTCATTCAGTTTAGCATTCCCCCCTGTGATTGTCTAAATATTCTTTGTCCTAACCCCACCCTGCAAAAACCACATTAAGTTCTCTGACACGCATTAACTGATAAAAACATAGTCCAGTGTTAGAAGTATGACAGTAATTTTACTGCATCCTATATTCTGTATAGGAGAACTTCTGGTGATTTTCTCCTTATTCTGGAACTTTTAGCAAATAAACCTGTAAGAAAAATCCCCAAATTATTTTCTCCGTTTGTGCTATGTCTGGAGTTACCTAATTACTATAGACCGTCTGCGGCCCCCCAAACCCACATGTTGAAATCTTAACTCCCATTGTGATGGTGTTAGGAGGTGGGACCTTTGGGGAGTGATTAGGCTGTAAGAGTGGGGCCCCCATGAATGGATTAGTGCCCTTATAATAGGGACCCCAGAGAGCTCCTTTATCCCCTCTTGCCGCATATGGACACGGCGATTTGAACCAGGAAGTGAGATCTCACCAGACACTAAACCTGCTAATGCCTTAACCTTGGACTTCCCAGTCTCCAGAACTAGAAGAAATAAATGTTTCTTGTTTTAGCCACCCATTTCATAGTGTTTTGTTATAGCAGATTAAATGGACCAAGGCATCAATAAAGCACCCTTTTTATTGTTTGCATTTGGAGTCTGGCCATCTACGATTACCCTACAGTCACGGTCAGGGTGAGGCTCATCTTTAATGAGTGGAGAGCTTCTTCGTGTCACTATGCGGAGATGATTGTTCTGTCATCTTCTGTGTTTTTATTCTGTAAAGCGGGAATGATGCCTAGCTAAGACAGCTGTTTGAATGACTAAAAGACGACATGAAAGTCCACGCACACTGAGGACACTTAGTAATCCCCCTTCTTTCACCTGTTCTGGGCATGTCCCCCAGAGTGGGTGTCCTTTTGTGGTAGTTTCTCCCTTTATTGTAGGTGCATTTCTTTGGTTTGTTCAAAATTTGTACGTTTGCATGTATTTCCTCATTTTTTCACTTTCAGATGTGGGAAGGCTCCTAAAATTTTTCTTCCTCTAGTTTCATCTTCTGTTTTATAATCTTCACGTCCACTTCCTTCTTTATCTTGGTTTTATCTCCTTCCATTGTAAGAATACACATTAAATAGAAAGTATTAGTAAACTGGCTGTTTGTGGAAGGACTTTATTGTGCAGTGAAAGTGATATTCGGGTGGGATAAGTACTAAAAGGATGCTCCAAATCGATCCTGAAGCCTTTGGCGCTTTTGCCAGCTTCCGGATCTCGGGTCAATAAATCTTACCAATGTGAGATGAAAGTTGAGTCACACGTCTGTGTTTTACTGTTGCCTTAGGATAATGAAAGCTATCGTGTGTGATTTCCACTTGTTTTGCAATAAAAACCCTCAAACTCAAAACTCTTGGGGTGTAAGACCATCGTACCTTTATCATCATGCATCTGTACCAATGCTCATGGGATCTGGCCACTGGTTTACAAAGACGGTGCTGTACACTCCTCTCTTCCATAAGAAGTCCTTGCTTGTCATGAAATTAGCCTATCAACCTTTTGCTCTACCTTCTGAGTTCCATATTTTCATGGAAGAAATCTCAGACTCACATGGAATAATTATCTTTTAGCTAAGTTCTTAATAAACCCAATTTCCAAAGCTACTGCTTTTAATTTTCTTTTGCTTGTTTTACCTATGGTTCATAAAAAGCATTCGTGTAGTAAAACAATAAAAAAGTCAATGTCTGTCTCTTCTTAAATTGGCACTTTAAAAAATTTTTAATTTTTAAATTTTTTAATTACAGTTGGTATATGATATTATATTAGTTTCAGGTGTACAACATAGTGATTAAACATTTCTATAACTTAACAAAGTGATCACCCTGATAAATCTATTACTCAACATACATAGTTGTTACAATATTATTGACCATATTCCTTATGCTGTACTTTACATTCCCATGACTATTTTGTAACTACCGATCTGTACTTCTTTCTTCTTTTTTGTTTTTCACCCAGCCCCCGACCCCTCTCCCATCTGGCAGCCATCAAAATGTTCTCTGTATCTATGAGTTTGTTTCTGTTTGTATATTTTGTTCTTGAGATTCCACATATAAGTGAAATCATATGGTATTTGCCATTTTCTGTCTGACTTACTCCACTCAGCACAATACCCTCTAGATCCATCCCTGTTGTTGCAGATGGTGAGATTCATTCCATTGTATATATGTACCACTTATTCTTTATCCATTTATTCATTGATGGGCAGCCAGGTTGCCTCCATATCTTGACTATTGTACATAATGCCTCAATAATCATATGGATTCTCGTGTCTCTTTGAAGTAGTATTTTGGATTTCTTCAGAGAAATACCCAGAAGCGGGATTACTGGGTCCTTCTTTGTCTCATGTTATAACCTGTGTTTTAAAGTCTATTTTGTCTGGTATAAGTATTGCTACTCCAGCTTTTTTGTTTGTTTGTTTCAGGCATTTACTTTTACTAAGTTGATTCATCTGGGCTCTCAGTTATATTTTTCATAGCCCTAACAAGAGCTTCCTAAAAACTCTTTCACTGTACCAGGTAAAAGATAGATAACAAGGTTTGATGACTCCAGAGGACTTGCATTAAGTAATGCACCCAGAGAGAAAAATGGAAATAATCAACAGAGACATGAAGAAAAACCGTAGGACTAGATAGATGATGTTTGCTCCAAGGTTTCTCATTCTTAGCATATAATCCTGCTCTCTCAAACACACACAAATTTAAGACAAATATACTACTTTTGTTTCCCACTGTATTTGATAATACCTACAGATTCCCTTTGAAGGTCAAACTTGAGTAATCAAGTAGATGTGAATATACTTGATATTTAAATGCAAAAATTAGAGAACACTGTTAAAAAATTCTTGAATCATCAGTACTTCTGGGCACTAGACTAGGAGTATGATGTACAAACTATGTAAACGTAAACATATTACATCATAGGAGATAGCAAATTTAACATTTTTTTCACTGTTGTCCTTTCTTGTTAGTTTTTTCCCCCAAAATATTTTAAGATGGTTATGTTTAACCCTGTATATCAAAGGTCATAGTTAAATAGTGTAACGAAGGATTAAAAGTTTAACTTTAAGTAACTTTACAGGGTTATTTACTTAATTTTACTTAGTATTTATGAATACATTAAAATAATAATTAATAAAATGACTTGTTTAATGGATTAAAAACCAGTTCAGGAGTGCCAATCTGGAACATGCAGTTGGAATCACTGACTAATGTATTTAACTGGAAAAGCCCTAAGTATCCAGAGCCATTTGTTAACAGCCAATGTCCAGGGCCATCACTGTCCTGAGAGGGCAGTTGTTTTTGTCACTTTTCTTCTGCCTGGCAAGCATTGAACACAGTGGACGGTGATAATTGTCAACATTTAGGGAGGTTTACTAAATGACAAGCAGTGGGGTACACCCTATGCACACATGAAGTCACTTAATAAATATTTGCTGAAAGTCAAGGGAATGAATAAATGGTCAGTGCTTCCAGCTTCCAACACAGAAGAGGCCCTTTTACTCGGCTGATTAAGTGGGCTCAGATATTCATGGGGATTTCATTATTTTTTCTTCATGAGTGAATTTTGACAATATCCTTGACATCTCTTGACATTAAATATTTAAACTGAGTTGATAATGTTAAAAAGTATGATTTTTCTGAAGTATTTCATGTGTAATGTTTTAATAACTTTATAATGTACTACGAATCCAAGTTAAGATCTTGGCAATTTCTCTTTGATGCCACATCTAGACATTAAATCAACACAACTTGTAACAACATTGTAATATGAATTAATTCAAGACCTAGTTAAAAAAAATGCACTTTAACAATATCATTATCATCTGGAGAACACATTAATGATTTGTAATTTTCTGATGATTAAACTTCTTTAAAGTTTGATGTTCTCATATATCATTAGAATGAATGTGCCACTTATAAAACATTAATTATTCATAATACTCAGGAATTACATCTGCTTTATTCTTTTACTATAAAAACTGCCCCGAATAAATCAACCCATGATAATTTCTTCATATATGCAACAAAAATGGCAACTGTTCTGGATTTTTATAGCATGTGTATCATGCAAGTTTTACTAATGTATCATTTAATTAATTCAAAACATAATGAAGGACATACTACTAAAATATCCTCATTTAAAGCCCAAGCTTCTACTTACCAGTTCTTAAATATACTTATAGAGAAACACACAAGCTGATCAACTGACTTTGTGGTTTTTATCTAGCTTCTGTGTTGGTTTCTTTAGGATTCAGTGTTCTTCCAAATAGGAACTACGTCTTTCGAATGTCAAAATTAGTGGTGAGAACAGCACAAACTAAGTGAATACTATTTTGATACTATTTTTTTTTTGATGTAGAAGAATATGTTTGTGAAATTCCTTAAGTGGTTGATTTTCTCAGTCTTTTGTAACATATGCAGCTGATCGATGTAGTCTTGACTTACAGCCAAAATAAAATTGGGAATTCGTATGTTGTAAGTAAAGGTTTATTTTAAGGATGTAGACCTACTATTAACTGATAAACATACATTGCTAAATATTTGCTATGTTTACCATCTTCGTAAAAGTAACATTCAGCTCTATGTCTTAAAATATTTAGAACATCCCATTATTTCTGAAGTATCTAGTGAAAGCATTTACACTCTGTCATTGGTTTGACAATCCAATGAAATTCCTTTAAATACCCTTTTTTTTAATGCCTGTGAGGATCACCATGGCCAAGTGAAAACATGATTTTGTTAAGGGCTTATGGGAAATTTATTTTTGCACTTGTGTTATTTTAACATAGCATCTGTAGTAGAGTAATACAGATATTTCTAATATATTTTGACTGCATGTTCAACTGATTCCCTATATATGTCCTAATTACTGAAATTTATACTAATCTAGAGGTTACTTATAACATCAATACTCAAATTTCACATGACACCAAAAATGAGATTTTGTTTCAGAAGATTCCAGAAGAGCAAGAAGTCATTTGAGGGGTCGGGAGGGGTATTTTGAGACCTGCTTTAAGGAATCTATGTGTGTATTTCATGTGTAGCACCTGTTCTTCCTGGAGCCTACCAGCAAAGCCATTCCCAAGGCTATGGGTACATGCACCAGACCAGCCTTTCATCCATGAGGTCAATGCAGCATTCCCAGAATCTGGTAAGTGTCGATTTGAAATGTTCCTTCTCTCCTGGTCTTCCCATTTCATCTCCGAAATAGAAATGCATGTGGAATAGAGTCGAACTGAATATGGCACATTTTCTTTTTTTCGATGCTAAAATGACTTTTATTTATTTCTTTTTATTTACTTTACATTTTAAAATTTGCTATTTATTAATGTCTAGATGACATACAATATTACATTAGTTCTAGGTACAACATAGTGATGTGACATTTACGTATCTTACGTGTGATCACCACAATAAGTCTAGTAACCATCTGTCACCATATAAAGTTATTATGATATTATCGACTATATTCCCTGTCCTTTACATTACATCTCCTTGACTTATTTTATAGTTGGAAATTTGTGCCTCTTATTACCCTTTACCTTTTTCACCCATTCCTCCTACTTCTCGCCCACCCCTGGCAACCATCAGTTTGTTCTATCTATGAATCTGTTTTGTTTTGTTTGTTTGTTCATTTAATTTGTCTTCTTATATTCCACAAAAAAGTGAAATCATATGGTCTTTGTCTCTCTCTGACTTATTTCACTTAGCATAATACCCTCTAGGCTCATTCATGTTGCAAATGGCAAGATTTCATCCTTTTTGTGGATGACTAATATTCTATTATATATGTATGGACCACATCTTCTTTATCAATTCATCAGTTGATGGACATGCACATTTTCATATAAAGGGTAAATGATATGCTTCCATTTGTACAACCTTTTTGAAGGAAGCTAAAGACTTATAGAGAAAAACCACTGAGAAAGGAATGTGTGATGTGAAAACATGTAAACAATAAAACACAAAGAATCTACCAGTTCAATATCCTAATTGTTAACTTTGTGATCAGTATTAGCTAATTATGATCTTCATTCAGGTGTGTTAAGCACAAATATTTGGTCATATTAACTGGTTAACCTTGACATTAATCAGAGTGGTCACTAAAACCTAAATGATAGAACCAACATGTCTTTGAACCCTCTTGTTGGAAATCTTGAAGTATTGATTCATTAAATGTAAAGTTTGGAAGCGGTATTCCAGGTCATTTAGTCAAATGTGCCATCTCATGCTGAAATTCCTTCTCCAAGCTCCTGACATAGTCACTTGGCCTTTGCCTGAGAACTCAGAAACAGGTGCCACTCCCCACCTCAACAATTTGAAAGTTATCTTTAGTTACTCTAAAATCCTTATGTCTCAGTCAATTTCCTCAGTTTATAAGTTCAATTGATTTTGAGATTGTCTGATGTTCATATTAGCTAAACTCTTGGCCTTAAATGAAAACAAGTATAGTAAACTTCAATTTATATTTTCAATAATAATCCCTTATCAAATATATGATTTGCAAATATTTTCTCTCATTAGGTAAGTCGCCTTTTCATCTTGTTGATGGTTTTCTTTGCTGTGCAGAAGCTTTTTAGTTTGATGTAGTCTCACTTGTTTATTTTTGCTTTTGTTGCCTTTGCTTTTGGTGTTGAATCCAAAAACCATCACCAAGACCAAAATCAGGGAGCTTACTGCCTATGTTTTCTTGTAGGAGTTTTATGGTTTCAGGTTGTACATTCAAATCTTCCATCCATTTTGACTTAACTTTTGTGTATGGTGTAAATGGAGGTCCCGTTTCATTCTTTTGCATGTGGCTGTCCAGTGTTCCCAACACTATCTATTGAAGAGATTGTCCTTTCCCCATTGTATATTCTTGGCTCCTTTGTCATAAATTAGTTGACCGTATATGCATGGGTTTACTTCTGGGCTATTTTGTTCCATTGATTTACGTGTCTGTTTTTATGCCAGTAGCCTACTGTTTTGATGACTATAGCTTTGTAATGTAGTTTGAAGTCAGGAAGCAAACATTTCCTTCATCAAAGATTTAGTTATATTTACCTTAATATTTAGAATATTTACATGCTAAATTTCTACGACTCTGATACAAAAACCAATAAAATGAGTACGTTATTGATTTTTTCCCTTTTATTTGTTTTATATATTTGTAAGAGATAACAACAATTCTTAATACCTGTTTAAGAACATTAATTGCCTGTGCCAGGGGACCACTTGCAGTGACTTGGATCTGTCTGCCACTATGGCAGGTTTTGTTCTCTGAATCCTGGGGACCAGGGGAGAAACTGTGCAATCTAAGCTGAAACTAGGGGCAGTTGAGCTTTACTCTTCAGAGCTTCCTTTTTGATGGGCTAAGGATAGATTGTATTGAGCGGTTTGCTCTATCCCCGTTCTGCCCCCAAATATTATTCTTTTTTGCTCGTCTAGTAAACTTAACATGAGCAGAGTTAGGACAGCAGGCTCTGGTTTCTAGATCTCCAGAAATAAATGTACTCGGCAACATTCCTGATAGTTTTACTTTGTGTGCGGGTTGGTTTGTTGGGACTGGCATTTGTGGCTGTGACCGTTTTGGTATTCATCGTGTGACCCCGTCTCTCCTTTCTCAGAGGACCTACCGAGCCATGTACGATTACAGTGCCCAGGATGAAGATGAGGTCTCCTTCAGGGATGGCGACTACATCGTCAACGTGCAGCCCATCGATGACGGATGGATGTACGGCACAGTGCAGAGAACCGGGAAAACGGGCATGCTCCCCGCGAATTACATCGAGTTTGTTAATTAATCCTTTCTCCTGGCCCTTTGAGCTCTATTCTAATGTATTCTAAACCTAATCTTTTTAAGAGATAGAAGCTACTTTTAAGACAACTTGGCAGTTATTTTACAATAATCTATCCTTACTCTGACAATTAGACACACAGGCACCAGGAAGAAGGAATGACTTCTGGGCTGAAAAGAGCAGCGTTTTCAGTAATTCCTACAAACAGGATAATTAGGTCTGGAGACCTGGTGCTGCTAATTGTGTTATTGGTTTCTTTTGATTGGCTATGGAATCCTTCTGGGAAATGTATTTTTGTAGACTTTAATAGAGATGTCGATTGTCCCGTAAATGTAACAAGTATATGAGACTTCTTAGCTGTCACTTTGGAATCACCAGAAGCCAGTTCTCTTAATTCAGTAACACAGCCAATAATTTAAAAACTGTTTAGTTTTGGAGTCATTAGGCAGTTTCCAATTCCAGTGAAAATTGCCTAATATAATAAATGCAAGCAGTGGCAGAATAATAGTTTGGTTCAAATTAAATTGACTGGTGGCCTTAGGGACCTGGAAACTTCTGTTGAACAAAGAAAATTTTTTTGTTTCCTTGGCCAACTTGGTTCTCTTTATTTCTCATTTGTACCAAGGCACATCCTACTCCCCATTTACATTCTGTGGACCCAAGTGTATGCTTGGCTCCATAGACTGTCAGAACCAAATGACTTCACAGCTACTCTGCAGAGGGCAAACTTAAGTCCATCTCTATTATTTCCTAATCACCCTTACCCTGTTGCATGACATGTAGGTTCAAGCTTCTGTAACATAGGCAGCTGTCCCGCCCATCCCTGTGATTAAAGCAGAGAGTGTGGCTGGTATATAAAAGCCTTTCCTCTAGTTGCCAGCTCATCAGAAAAACATATTTTGAAAAGTTGCTTGAGATTCTCCTGCTGCATCGCACTCTAGTTTCGAAGGATTTGCACCTTAGGAAATAGTCGTATACTCTAGTAAATAAGTGATTTAGGTGTTTACTGAACAGCTTTCATTAACTTAATGCCGCTCTTGATTTAAAAGTTAAGAAAACTTCACACAAGCCAGTGACAAAGTGGAATATGAAGTGTGCTGGAGAAAACCAGCAAAGAAAAGTTACCAACTTCACATAGAGAGAAGGAGCTGATCTGGTTTCTTATTTTGGAAAATGGTATTCAGATTCTGGAGTGGAAATCTAGCCACTGAAGCCAGTTAATGAAAAGACTTCCTTTCTACTTTCTGCTTTTTATTTTCCAGATCACATTCAGAAGGTGAGCTAGAAATGTCATCAGAGATTTTAGGTATAAACCCACTAGAAAAGGAACTGTCAGATTTTGATTTCCAAATGAGGGACCTTGAGGTTTCTTGCTGGATTCACAGCCATGACTGCAGCCATTGCTGACGGGTCATTAAATTTCACCTGGAGTTCACGGTCAAGATCATGAGAAATTACTGTCTATCAGCAACTTTGTTTTTCTGATTGTGCCAGTTATTGGAGACTGCAACAGGGTAGCATTTAAGCAAGGTCTGACTCTACAGTTGTGGTGAACCTAAAAAAAACAAAGTTATAAAACTGTAATAAAATGTATGGGTCTTGGGGATATCTACCTGATATGATACATTCAAAGAAATTAACAAAATATCCTGTAAGATATCTTTTATTGAAATGCTTATTAGTCCAAAGGCAAATGTTAGTTCATTTACACCTTTGAAAATGTAGCAAATACTTTTGAAAACCATTTTACTCAGTTAAAAGAGTATTAAGTAAAGTTTATTACACGTAAGCTGCATTTACATGACAGACATAAATTGAAAAGAGAAAGTTCAGTATGTTAGCTGTAACTGAAAATTTTTTAAAAATTAAAAAAAAATTTAGGAATATTACTACAGATTTTTTTGAGGGGGCTTTACAGATTACTAAATAACCAGCTTGACTGATTTTCTATCATTGAAATGACCAGTCATGATTAAATGGATTAAACCCCATGTCAGTTTTAATGTCTTGTACACAAACCTACAAACACAAGCCGATCTTGCAATATTCTTGCAAAATTTTCTGTGGATTAAAACTATGGGAAATAAGTTGACTCAATTTTATGATATCATTAAGTAAACATTTACATTTCACCCAGACAGAACTCTTTTCATGATTATAAAAAGGAGTAGTTTTTGATTGAATTGCAGACATAAATGTAGGACAGGTACGATTTTTGATAGCTAGCACATTTATAGAAGCGCAAAGAAAACTAACTTAAAATGATTATAATAAAGTAGCAGCTTGATGTTTCATTGGTTCTCTCATCCACAGATTTCAAAATCAGAAAATCAGATTCGTTGAATGTAAAAGTCATACTTATTTGGGGAATGATTCTCCTAAGATTTTAAGCTTTACACAGTGTTTGCATAGCTAGGTGTTTCTGCTTCCAGTCTTTAGGAATTAAGATCTGATCAGAATTTAACTAGAGGGAAGTTGTTTTACAATAAAGACTGAGGTAGAACAGGATGTTACATGTTCCTGACACTATAATTGGATAGGATTGTTATTGTTTCTAAAATTTGTCAGGATAATAACCATCTCAGCAGAAATACAGGAAACATATATGTATAATACCAAAGTGCTATTTTGACAGCAGCATTTTCAAAATTACATTCTTGAACAACTTTGCCTCTTTCCACACGCCACCCCCCCGCTTTAATTTCCCAACAGATGTCTCATACTTTACACTGACAGTTAAAGAAGGGTTTAACAAACATGTCTTTTAAAAATCAAGTTTAAGTAGACTTTACAGAGAGCATGCACCTGCTTTTATAAATTTGATGTGTTCTCCAGCCCGATAAAAGCACAAGGAGCAGTTTGATATGCTTTTAAAGGTTTCGAAAACAAAACTGTATGTGGATCATATCTTTCTGGAGAAAAGCATAGCAACAGAATATAATGCTTTTGTTGTAAGGTTTTGTAGTAAACGTTTTTACTAATTCTTTGTCTCTAGGAAAGCTTTCTATCTCTCACCTGTGGCAAAACAACTTCTTCATGTGTTCTTGTTATTGTTTACACATCCGCAGTGTAGCCTGCTTTGAAATATGTATCTGATTGTCAGATGTCCCTGCATCTTCTCATGCCTCCCCTCCCACCTCCAGACACCACACAGGAATTTGCAAGCACAATTTCAAAGAGCACCTTGTATGAAGATGGATGAGGCTAGAGCAGCCCCTCTCATGCCGCTAGGTTCATTGCTCAAAGAGGATGAAGATGCAGTTTTGACAGTGTTACCCAAAGTGTTTCTTTCCTTATCCTCTCTCTCCATGTTGAGCTAGTGGTCGAGAAGCCAGCTCTTCTAAAACAGTGGAAGTTCAGGAGGTGCATCTCTTTTGCAGGTTTATCCTTCTCCAGAGGACTGTTTTTAGTGAAAAGATAAAGAAAATATGTGTGATCCTTTAATAACACATCCCTATAGAAAGTGGATATAGTTTATACCAAAATTATAATAGAGATATATAAAGAAATAGGTGCCTTTTTGATACCCTGGTTTATCCACCATGGTGTTGGAAAGAAAATCAAACAAGCAAGCTCCTGCCTGTTCTATAGTAATATTTTATTATACATGATTGGTATTTTTGTGGTGGAGAAATGAGATTAGCTCCTGACAGGTGTACAAAGTGATAGCTGATTGTATTTTACCTCTAAAGGTTTAGAACTTTAGAAAGTACTGACTCCTATCTATTTCTGAAAGGTTCTCTGTGGATTTATATATAGTTGAGATGCGTAAACATTGACTTTAGATCTGAGATTTAAAATAAAATACCTATTGTAAGATAGAAGATTTATCCTGAAACACTGGATTTCGTTAACCAATGTCACCATAAAAAATAAATTAATTAATTTAAAAAATAGGAAAGAAAAAGATAGAAGGTTTATGTTACAAGGCTGCATTCATTGCACAAGATGAAATTCATTTCATAAGTTCATGATACTTTAGCTCTTTGCTGCTGATAATCTGAAAGTGGCTGGAGTGCGCTTGTTTTGGGTATCGTGACATGGAGGTGAGAAAGCTTTAGTTAAGTAAGAAGCTATGTAAATGAATGCTAAAATGAAGATGCCCTTCTCAAGTATTCCATGCCCACTGGGGTCCTTTCCAGGCAGCCATTAACTTTTGCTGGTCAAAAAAAAAAAAATCAAGGCATTGTATGATGCTACTGTGGCCGTCATTCTCTGATGTTTAAACTCCTGGAATCCACAATCCTGGAAGGGATTCCCAGGGCAAATTTCCTCCCCAATTGTCCATATTACTTTAGCGTATTCATGGGAATTCCATATGCTTTTTGTGTTTGATATATGGTATCCAGTTTGCGTAGTATATACTTCTTTGTAATCCAGTTGCTATTAAGAATGATTTACTTAAAAGAAAAGAGAAATCTGCACAATAGCCCTATATTTTGGTGTCCACATGATGAGCAGCTTAGCATTTAGAAGCAGCAATAAGTGTGATACGAGCATAGTGTGGAACTGTTAGCCTTTGACCTGTGATTATGCAAAATCGAGTCATCGTGCAGTTTGGCTTCTGTTTGCTTCGAAATATGTAGAATTGTGGTTGATGATTAATTTGCAAGATTCTTCTAACTTTGAGAGGTATAGTTTTGAAGGAAACAATGTTTTTTAAATTGAAGGGACTTAGAGAATGACACAATGTTACTAATATAATTTGGCTTTTGTTATGCAAATTGTTAACACCAGCTATTAAAATATATTTTAGTAGAAATGCTTTAATTCATATTTTTTTCCTCTACACTGTGAATCTTTAAGCCTTGGTGGACTAGAGCAACATCGTGCTGCCCAAAGGACTAACCTATGCAAACTAGTTCACATTTTAGTGGATGTCACAGCAATCGTGTAATAAGACATATTTCCCCCTGCATAATGTACAGTGGCATTGAGCCTACCATCACGTATGTACAGTATAATCACTCACGAATCCTTCGAGGCTACCATAATCATTAGTATTATTATTTGTTTAAAAGTAAATCACTGATTTATCTATTAAAACTACTTGAACGATGTCATAACAAGAATGATGGGTGGATGTGTCGGCCATGGCTTCAGTGTGGTCACTGCAAATGTTCTCCTATGACAGAACTGCGTTTTCACATGCACTTTTTTCAGGGTCTTATTATTCTGTGTCTTCTTTCTGTATTTGTAAAACATGATAACGCTTTAATTTCCTATCTCTACACATTCGGTTTGCTTAAATAAATGCAGGATATAACAAAATGGTTCCACTTCTTGGTTCTCACCTTGGTTTCTTGGAGCATGGGGTCACTGATAATATTCTGGGTATTAGGTTTATCATGACAACTCACATCAAATCTCAACAAAGGTATATGTTGGGTTTAGTGCACTTACACTGATGAGTTATTCAAAATATGGCTTCCTCCCCCAAATAGACTTAGTTTTAAATGGTAACAATATTATGATTTTTAAAGTTCAGAATTTTTCTGATTTCATATCAAAGTACTACAACAATATGTCTTTGTAGTTCACTTCTTTCGAGATGAAATTCTTCATATGTCCTCAATAGCACAACTATAATTTTCTTGAATTTGCAAGATGAAAGAAACAGCTTGCAGCAGTAACAGAAAATGCACAAATTAAGTACATGAAATGAGAAGATGCTCTGATTTCTCAGCTAAGAATGGCTCATTTATCATAGAATGTAATTGCTTTTCTAATTTTTCCATAGTTGGAAAAAGTGATTTAGTCCCTATTTTTATCCTCATGGGAATCTATTGAGACTAAGACCTTAGCCAGCCTTATCGTATTATTTTTATAGAAGTACCTCTTTGATAGCACATAAATTCTCCTAATTATAAACTGATAAACTTTGCAGATTATACATTTAGGACACTTGCTCCTAGAATAAACACTTCTTTTTAATCTTGAATTTTCTGTTTTTTTTTTTTTATATTCCAAAAGTTTGAAATGAATATTTGTGATAGTAATCATCAAATATAATGATGCTATTTCAATTACAAAACAGCTCACTTATTTGTTCATTTACTTATTTGAAGAATTTAACTCTTTTTCTCTCTCTAAGAATTTTTTCCTCTCCACAATAATAAATTTACTCTTTGGAACCCAAGCCGCAGAGAAATAAATAACTTAGCAAGATTTCTTTTCTAAACTAAAATAATTTAGGTTTAGAATATACTATGCTTATAATTTTACCAACTTAAAATTTTGTGAAGTTACTTTTATAGGAATTTAAGACATACGTGACCACCAGAAGTCGACCAAAATAACGTTTTACAAAAATACTCAGACATCATAAATTAAAAAGTAGATAAAAGGAAAGTTTTGTTCCTTTCTCTATGTAATCTGCTTCTCCTAAACAGGATTGAATAAGAGTTTTGTGATGGCAGAAAACCGGATATGGTCCAAGGGAGAACTTAAACTACTTTCTGTAGTTCTAAGCAAAATTCTCAGGCCTTTGTCTATTATATTTGTATTTGGAGCAGCAGAGTTCTGATGAAAAATAGAATGAGAAAATAGATTTAAAGGGTGAAAAGTCAATATTAGAACAGAGGACCCAGTTACTGATTTTGTGTTTATACCATGACATTTTGATCTTTGCTACCTTTCACTTTTTTTTTTTTTTTTAAGTAGCAAACATGAAAGAAACTAGAAGACTAAAATAAAGAAAGAGCCAACTCTGAGCTCTGGTTATTCCACTTGAAAAAATTAGGAACTTTTCTGCATCCCAAATTTAGATTAGATTACCTTTAAATGAACTTGTTTCTGGTTCTCGATCCAAGATAGCCAGAGGGTTGCTATCCAAAGCCATATTAACTTTATCTCCCTTGATGTCAACAATCTGGTTATAACTGACTGGATCGAAGTGACCGATCTACAGACTGCCCAGGTCCCCCTAATGGAAACAACGCAAGAACTCTGCTCAGCAGGGATGATGGTGATTGAACCCATCCACATCAGGGATCCCCGAGTTCGCAACATAAAGCAAGTTGACTAACTGGTTGTATTATTAAAAGCTGAAAGAGAAGGAAGGAAGTAGGAGTAAGGGTAAGCTGGGAGAAGCAGAAAGCATGAGTAAGAAAGAATCATGAGATGGGGAGAAGCTATTCAGAGTAGGCTGAGTAAAAAGTAAAGTAGGTGGTCAGAAGGGGTAGAAGCCACCAAAAGATGGGAAGGAAAGGATTCTTATTAATGGTTGCCCCCGCAATTAGGGAGCCCCAACGCCTGCTGCTGAGGGTGTGCCCACACTCTGTGCCCAGGTGCACGAGGCTGTGTCCAGCTGCCACTGTGAGGCCACCTCCTCTTATCTTGGCAAAAAAAAAAAATTTCACAGATGTTGGAGAGATTTAGACCACGTCCCTCAAATGAAACAGTGGCAAATGTGATTGAAATGTTGATCACATTATTATAATTCAAATGCTCCAAAGTTGTCTTAAATTTTCTTTTGTTTGTGATACATTACATTACACATTCCATTGAAAATCACTTTAGTTAGGAATTGTTTCCCTGAGCCCTTCGAAGGGTGCCCATAATTAATAGCAAATGAGTTTACCTTCAGCCAGCGGGTATGTACAAAGAAAGGACTGCGGGAAATGGTCTCATGATGTCTAAATGTTTGGCAAAGAACACGGAAGTCACTGGGGCCACCTTAGGGATGTGGGCACTGTTGTTCCAGAGAGGAAAGCTGACTTGTTTTTGGAAAGCTTTCAGAAAGACCTCATTTTGCCAGGCTTAGTCTTGATTAAGGTGGATGCAGCAGTAACTGCGATTTATCCATTCAACATACATTCGCTATGTATGATTCAAGGAAGAGACATGGGAACTCTCCTCACAAAGCTTATACATACTAAACAACTAAGAATACATATGTACACACTTGTATATGCTTGTGTACACTTACACAATGAATTGCTGAATTGCAGTTTGAGACTTTACAGAAGGGAAGCCCCGTGCACCCCGAGTCCTCGTGGCTGTGGACTTGGGGGGCGAGTGCAGACTTCTTTGAGGAGCTGCTCTTAGAACTGGGTTCTGAAAGCTGCACTGAGAACAGTATCTGTCCAGGTCGGCATTATGCGTGTGGGAGAGTTGAGCCACTGGCAGCTAGTAATAGAAGTACTCCAGTCCACTCCCATATTTTAATGTAAGTCAAAGTGGCAGATTTTCATACTTTTAATAAAGGTCTTTATGGACAAAAGTCAGGGTATGCATGTACATTCATTTATGTGTATGTACTACTCTTTTATTATTCTAATTATAACTTACTCTTCTTTAAAAAATTCAGCAGGTTGCAAAGAGTTAGTTGTATAAACAGAGTTTTATAGATGTGGAATACTTCATTTCCTTTTTTGGATGATTGGTTATTATGTAGGCTTTTCTGTGTTCTTACCTCCTCCTTGCATATTTTTGGAAAATGTGTGCTTATTGGAGTTTATGTCGTACAGTTGGCAGGAGAACCACTGATTAAAATGCCATTCTCTCCCATTTTAGATTTCAAACATTTGGGGGTTGTCCTTCCTATATAATATGTTATATGAGTTAGACTTGCTACATTAACTGGACAGTACAGAGAAAAATTACTCACAGTGCAAAAAAGTCATTAGTGATTTTATGTAAGTCCTTGCTCTGAGGTAAACTATAGCTTTGTTTATAGAATTCCAGCAAGAAAATGGAACATCTGCCTCCTTTAAAAGTCTGAAAGTATGTTTGCCCACTTTATCTTGGATGTCACTGCCTCATTTAAACTAATCATTAATAATATTTTGGTTGTATTTTGTTCCCCTAATCAATCAATGCCTAATAAAATGCTTGTTATGAGAACATTCATTGATATTTACAAACATTTCTTGGCTGCATGTACAGCTTTCTTTCGGAAAGAAATTTTTTGATTTTCAAGATGATGCCACAGAAGGTGACTTCTGAATGTCTACACAACATTTTGTTATGCTGCTTTTTTTTTAAAAAAGGGCAGTGTTAATGATTCAGCCATAATGTCATATTTTACAATTGACGTCCCTCCCCCATGCAGATGACAATCCACATATAACTTTGGACTCTCCCAAAACTTAACTACTAATAGTGTACTATTGACCAGAATCTTACTGGTAATATAATCAATGAACACAGAGGTCCCCAACCTTTTTGGCACCAGGCATCGGTACTCCTATGAGACTCTAATGCCTGATGATCTGAGGTGGAGCTGAGGCGGTGATGCTAGCTCTGGGGAGCGGCCACAAATACAGAGGAAGCTTCGTTCGCTTGCCTTCTGCTCACCTCCTGCTGTGCGACCCGGTTCCTAACAGGGACCCCTGAATTAACACACATTTTGTATGTTATATGTACTATATACTCTATTCTTACAATAAACTAAGCTAGAGAAAAGAAAATGTTATTAAGCGAATAATAAGGAAGAGAAAATACATGTATTTTATGAGTTCATAGATAAATACCTAATTTTTCTTAAATTTTTAAAAATATTTTTAGGCTACATAGTTCATCTGTGAGTTTTTTCAAATTGTCACAAATTTCCAAAATTTTTTCCAATGTATTTATTGAAAAAAATCCATGTATAAGTGGACCTATGCAATTAAAATCCTGTTCAAAGAATAACCGTGTTGTAACGATACGTAGTATCATTTATTTACATACCATGTTCCCTCTGGTTTACATTAATTTCTGTGGGGTTGGGAGAAGAGGTGCCTGAAATGCCTGTGAGACAAACTTATTTTTGTGACACATCTGAGCGGGCTCCTTCTCAGTGTCATCCAGTGGTCCAGGTGGTGTGGCTCCCCTCTCCCTGCAGCTGGGGACCCAAGAGCACGATGAGATTTTTCCTATTTTCTATGATTTATGTTCCAGAAAGACATGGAAGTTGAGGGAGAGGATAGTTCTTATGATGATTTATTTTCCAAGCAGGCAAGTAAAAGATGTTTGTGGTCGGAGACCAATAATTATATTATGCCAGCCTCTTAGTGTCATTAAAAAGTTTTGGATGTAAAGAAGGCGGAAACATTTTCAGAACTTCGAATGGGGCTTCCGGTCTTGATGTAAGTTCTTTGATCATGACTGAGACCCTAAAATGGCAGTTTTGACATTTTTAACCCTTAAGAATTGGACAGATTTAATTTAATTATGTTTATGCACAGGTCAAAGATTTAGATTATGATTGGGGTGGAGAGACGTCCTCATCCCAAAGATAACTGTGTCAGAGGAGTGAAAACCCAGAGACAACCACGGCAGGAAAAGGAAGTGGCTGAGTCAAGGGCAGACACAAAGCTCCCGATATCTCGTTTGGATGAAAAACTCAAAAGTTTTAGCTTCAAGTGGAATTGGATCTTTCGAAATTATTTCAGTTTCAGGAAGTAGAATCGGTGTTGGCCTTGCTTATTTTTTTATGTCTTTACAGTATAGTGATATCCACAAAATGATGATGCGTTTGTTTAACCCTTTTATTGAAAAGCTGGATTCAGGATGCATCTGGAAAATGCTGAAAATTAACTTCGTGTGAGCGCGAGTTGGGGCACATTCTTTAAATTTAGGATGCCCCAGCTCTTCTGTGGATTTTTTTAAAGTCCGAGTAGAGAATCTACATTCTGTTGAATTGGGGTAATCGCACGTTTCTGAGGGAGATGAGTTTGAATGGCAACATGTTCCCCTTACACTCACAGAGTTTTAGGGGAGCAGAGACCTCAGTCCACACTTCGCCTTCAGGAAGATATGGCATGCTTGTCTCATTTTATAGACAGAAGCTCAAGGATCAAGAAAATTGGCAACTCGGTCATAATCAAATGGCAGGTGATTCAAAGGATGGATAAAACCTCAGTTCTTCTGTTTTCCGTCACTGTGCCTCTCCCATCAGCTGCTGGTTTTCTTAACGGATTCTCAATCTGTGTAAAATGAGGAGGAGGACAATAAGCTCATATCTAGTCATCCTTGTTCCTTTCATGTCCCAGTAACAGCTGTGAGCACTGAGGAAAGTGATCCCAGGTGGTGGCCTGACTTTGATCCTCCAAACCACTGCAAGGACACTGAGGAGGAGCAGAAGTGTTGATGGTGTCCAGACTCTCATATCACAGGTCAGGAAGTCAGTATCTCTCTTTTTTTAAGACTCTATGACTGCAAATTAAGATAAGAGGAAGACAGGGTCTTCAGAGTACTGATACTCAGTTAGAACCTGTTCTCCTGTTCCAGGTCCAACCCTTCCTTCTCCCGAGAAGACTCCGTAGGGAGAATTAAGCCGCCATCTGCTCCAAACGCAGATGGCTTGTCATTTGGGTAGGTCGACGGCGTTGGGACTTCTACCCAATTTGTTTTTAAATATCAATTTTCAACCAACATTTTTTTAAACACCTCATATGCCCAGCTTGTGATGCCAGCAGAGTTCAGACTTCGACCGTAAGACAAATGCGTGGCATGTTATGACATCGCCCCTTCCCAGCACGCGTGCTTCTGCCTTCTTCTTCCTTTCCTTTTATCTCATCCCTTCCGTGTCTTGTTTCCTTCTTTTTCTTTTTTTAAACATGTCGTTCTATGCTTTTAACAAAAGGAATCCATCCTAACTATAAAACATTCAGGAGAGTGAAGAAAAGAAAAAAATAACTTATGAACTCGCCGAGAAATTCTCGGTGGCGATGTGCATCTTTGCAGGATATTTATACGTGTGCATATATTTTTACCAATAATTGTCTTAGAGACAATTTTACGTACCTTTTCTCCATTTAATCTTGTATAATGAAAATTTCTTTTATCATTAAATAATTTTTTGAAAATATTACATGGATATATATTTAACCCTCTCATTGGACATTTAGATTGCATCTCTTTTAAAATGATGCGATGAATATTTTCATATTGTTTCCATTATTGTTTCCTTCGGTTAAATTCCTTAAAATGGAATTGCTGAGACAAAAGGAACATAAAATTTCAAGCCTTTTAATAAATACTGTTAATTTGTCACTCAGCAAGATTTAGTAATGTAGATACCTACCATCAATAGGTTGTTCTCTGTTACACCTTTTCATTTCCGTGATTGATAAGGAGGATTAACATTTTCTTCACTTGCTTCTTGGCCATTTGCAGTTCATTCTCCCCCTCTCCCTAACTCTTTGGTTTTCCATTTCATTCCCTGGGATAGTCAGCATTTGGGTATGAATTTTTAAAAAGTAACCTTTGATGTATATAGCCAAATTACCCTCCAGAAAGTTTGTACTAATTTATATTCCCAGCAACAGTTTATTTGTCTGTTTCTCAAGCCCTTTCTGACATTGGATGCCATTGTTTGTCTGACTTTCCGTGAGTACTCCTTTTAGTTACAGAAACCGCTTTCTGTCTGGTGCATGTTAATGCCATAATTATATATATATATATATACACACACACACAATTGCTGTGTGTTAGAGACACACAGACAGTACACAGAACAGAAAGAGAGAATCTTGCAGAAGAGAAGTGGAAGGATGTGCTAGAGACTGTGCCCATTAACCCATAAGTGTTTAAGGTTGCCGGGTGAGAGGAAGTATAAATAGAAAGGAAAATATAGAGAGAGAACAAAGTATAAAAGAGGATGGATGAAAAGGAAAAGAGTTTGAAACTGTATTAGTTTGCTCAGGCTGCCATAGCAAAGTACCGCAGACTGGGTGGCGTAAACAATAGAAATTAATGTTCTCACAGTTCTGCAGGATAGAAGGCAGATTCAGGTGTGAGCAGGACTGGCTTCTTCTGAGGCTTCTCTCCCTGGCTTGCAGGTGACAACCTTCCCACTGTACCTGTCTGAGTCTAAATTTCCTCTTCTGGTAGTACCACTAGTTGTATTAGATTAGGAGCCATCCTTATAACATTATTTTAACTTAATTACCCTTCCAAGACACTGTTTCTAAATACAGTCACATTCTGAGGTATTAACATATAAATTTAGGGAGGGACACGGTTCAGCCCAACGTGAATGAAAAAATTAGTACTTGTGGGCAGACAGGCACAACGAGGTGGAGCATGGCAGGGACTGAGTTTAGTGAGCTTTAAGAATGGAGGGACTGTCGGTGTGCTCAAAGAGGACATTTGAAAGATGCAGGAACTAGAAACCATAAAGGTGAGGCTATTGGCTCAAAGTCACACAGCAAGTTAGTCACGGAGCTAGGACAGGAGCCCGAGACTCAGATCTCAACCGCCCTGGTTTTCCTGTTGCACCTCGCTGTCTCGGGAGGCGTGGCTCTGCAGCTATGCTGTGCCCTGGCTCTCCTGCTCCGACTCCAACCCTTGGCTGGTGTCGTGAGCCAAGCGATCCACTGCCACACGTCCCAAATCCCTGTTGCCGAGTAATATTCCACAGAAGAATGCCTTGGCTTCCCGCACCTCCCACCTGCAGACGTCTCTCCTGTTTCATCAGGTTGGAGTCAACGCATCAGGATCGATTTTATTTTATGTCCACTCTGGAGCCCCCGCCCACCGGCTAGGAGAGTCGGGTGTATTATCGATATAACACGGAGGTGCAGTCTCCCCTTTTCTCCCTCCCCTTTTCTCTACCTCCAAGGCCTCTCCAGAACCTCCACACGTGTCTGTTTGTGGTCGCAGGATATTGCTCCTCGGCTCGTATTTTCTTCATGACATTTTAGTTCCATCTCTCTGTTGTAAGCTCTTCTAGAAGCTCCACCCCCAAGGAGGTGGGGACTTAAGACCGAACAACTGGTTTGTGCTCTGGCATCGCCACTGTATCCTCTCTTTCCCTGGTTATTGTAACCAGCGTTGACCATCGCAAAAGCACAGTTTCTAATTTCCCCAAAACCATATGGCTTGTTTTCAACTTCTTACATCATCCTTCCCTAATACAGAGAAATACTATACAGAACCAGACCCACACGGTACTTAACAAGGAAACACAACAACTTAATAAATAGAACATCATTTATGTCAACGCCGATGATAAACTCATGTTCATTCCCTTAAACATCCTCTCGCTTTAATCAGATTCTTTTCAGGATGCTGAGAAGCGGGCTGACTGAGAGCTTGTGGAGCTGGCTGAGGGTGCAGAGATGCTGAAGAAAGAGTAGCTTTCTTCACTGGCAGAGTTACAGTCTGAAGAACAGGATAACCATTACCCAGGAGTTTTTACTAAATCCTTGGAAGGCACTACCTAACTCCTGTGCCTGGGTTTCTTTATCTGTTCAGTGGAGATGCGTTTTCTCTCTTATTGTATGTGTTCTATGTTCTATTTGTAATGACCTGAGCACAGAACTTTGTTCCCAGGAGGTGCTTATTATACAGGCGCAGAGTCCACAGTGGCCCTCCATGGAGATGCCGTTTCCAATTGCTATAAAAGAGAACTTGCTTTCATTTCATCTTCTGTGGGGCCGTTGAGTGGCCAGTAGCAAAGAATTAGTACGAATCCATGCAGTCAGCAAGAACAGATTAAATATTAATCGAGCACTAATTGAGTATAATGAGATGATACGAAAGCGTGTTAAGATTTCTGGGTATTTTTGGGTCAGGAGAGGACTTGAACAGAGTAAATTCTATTATCTTCTAAATATTTAGATGTTTATGCCAAAAAAGTTCTGATTATATTGAGAGAGAGAGAGAGAGGAGATCTGGCACATTTTTGCATATCGTGCTTTGTAAATTACCATTTGGGATGTTAATTTCAGAAGCAAAAAAGTAATGGTACATGGTGACCTTTAAACATGCAGAGCTAATTGAATCACTGAGAGTTAAACACGAACACATTTACTTATGAGAAAATGACACAAGAGGGCAGCTGTGCACTGTTTCTGAATATCTTTTGCTATAATATATTAGGTCGAAATTCAATCTGTGAATAATCAGTAACATAGGAAATCATAAACTTAAACTTTCGTAAGTTTCGAAGTCTTTCATAAACTTCTGATCTAAACGTAATAGTCATTTTAATTAGAAACTAGTTAATTCTTTATACCACACGAATCCTCATTGGTAAATAAATGTCGATAGGTAATGACACAGTAACACGGATTGATTAGCCGTAGGTCCTATCGTTACACAGAACATTCGACTGATCCGTGGGTGAAGTGGGAGCAGGGTGGTGATGCTCGTAAATCAAGGGATAGTCTGGTCCCCATGGGAAGCACCTGTGTTGGAATGAAACGTATGTCCTGTGCCTCAGAGTTTAGCAATCCCGTGGGAATGGACAGGAACGTCTCAGGTCCTGTGTTTTCACATGGAATCGGGAAGATGGCTTACTTTTGGTTGGCATTTTTTGAACGCCCAACAGGTAAATATCCTGCATGATACCCGGAGTCTCCTGCCAGTGCCGTGGCGTGACCGCTGGGTGGGTCCCGTCCTGGGGGGTCACACAGGCCCTGGGCACTTAGATGATATCCCCTGAGTCAAGGGATCCTGATGATGCTTGGAAAGTTCTGGGTCTGAATTCTATTCTGTTTCAGGGGCTTGTGTAGTCACATGGGGACAATGCGAGAGAGGGCAGTGTCTCAGCTCCGATCAGGAATGCCACAGTAATGGCTCTCCTGTGCTTCAGCAAAGATAACACTGGTTTTGGAAGGACACCTCTGCTTTGTGAAAACAGGCAGCTATACAATGCACAGAGTCTTCTCCGAAGTAAATGCAGGTAGATCACTATTACTCAAATCATTTCAATAAACATCTATTCTTTATCTACATGTAGCAAGGTCCAGTTCATGTGGGCGCAAAGAGGCCATGCATGGTCTTCTGACAAGAATCGAATCGATCAGGGAGGAGGTGCTTTAAGTGCCTTGGCCATGACATGCCGTATGTCGCAGAGAGCAGGCACTCTGGCTATGGGGTCAGTAGTTGGTGCTGCAGTGCATGTTGGTTTGACAAATTCATGCTGATAGCAATTTATCCTGGGAGAAGATGCTTGAGACGCTGGGCGTGGCAGCAAGGACAGGGCAGGCTGGGAGGTGAAGTGACATAGACACTCAAGAACTGGCTGTGGCATAGTCATCCAGAAACGACAGGATAGGGGTACATCATAAGGTCTCAATGCCAGTTCCAATTCAAGCATTAGGGGTGACATATAAGACCGGAAGTTCGAGCTGGATGTTCAAAATGGTCACAGTGCATGGGGGTTTCCAAGAAGAGGAAGCAGGCAGGGGACAGAGCTGGAACTGAGAAACCAGGAAAGGCATCCAGATCAGAGAGCGAAGCATGACGTCATAAACCTGGATATTGTTTTTAGTCACAAGTCAGGATGTGCTTTATTTTCATTTTTAAATTAATAAAACCTTTTTATTTAGAATTAATGTACAATAAACATTATGTTAGTTTCAGATGTCCAACGTAGTGATTAGACATTTCTATAACGTACAAAGTGATCTCCCCAGTAAATCTCGGACCCATCCGTCACCATATATAATTATCGCAATGGATGTACTTTGCTTTCTGAGACAATTTTCCTAGTAAGAATAACAGCATCCCCACAGCTGCTGGTTCTCTCTCGAGTCTCCAAATTCTAGCAGAGTAGCACAATCTATGTAATAAAGCAACTGTAACTAAAAGGACTGGACATGGAGAGCAAGCCTTAATTCGTGTCATGAGTTCATGTCTCCAGGTGCAGCCAAGATTTCTCCCAGGGTGCTGTAGGAATGTAAGATATAGTCAGAGACTGAGCACTGGTAATTTTTTTAAAAATCACATACAACAAGAGAGGGACCAGAAAATTGATGATATGTAAATGTCACAGGTTTTGGAAAGGGGTGGACTCCGGAAACTACAGACTAATAACTGTGGTCAAAGTTTGGTCAAATTATAGAATGAATTTTAAGCAGATGTCTCATGAACACTTTGAAAGGAATGTGTTGACTGCTAGAAGACATGGAGTCACCAGGGATAAATCACGCCAAACTAATCTCATCATCTTTTGTGAAGATGTTTTATGAGCTTAGGGATCGGGGGAGTGACAAAGACCTAGAGTTTCTTGGTTTGGGGAAAACATTTGGCAAAATCTGTCAAGATATCACTACGGATAATACGGCAAGATGCATGTAGTATGAATGTACTCTTGGATGGCTGGGACCTGTGCTCAGAGTGGAAAAATAAAAAATTTGGTACATAGTGACATTTGGTAAGTGTCCATATTGCTGCTTGCAAATTCTTACTAGAGCATCTATAAAGACACAGGAAAGGGAAAACATTGAAATTAGGACAGCCTACCAAGTTAGTGCAAATATTAGAGGGGAATTTTTACTAAATTCAAGGCTGATGAAAGTGATGATCAGTAATCCATAAATGATTGCCTAAACGTGGGTAAAAAGACTCATTCTTCCCTTCCCTCCCCCGTTCAATCTCTGCTTTAGAAACGTGAATTCTATAAAACTAAAAAATTGGACAGCAACTCCCATCTGCTTGGGAACAAACACTACAGTCACAGGAGCAACAAAACCTAGGAATAAAATGTAGAACTTTGACGAGTGATAGACTATGAATAAATGGAAAACAGCCTTTCTGCATGGGGAGATTAAACATTGTAAATATGTTAATGCTTGCGTAATAATTATATGTTTAATGGATCCTAACAAAATCACGAAAAATTTCTTCTTTGGCCTGGACAAAAACATTTTGTATGCGTCAGAAAAAAACAAAGTAGGAATGCTAAGAAAACCGTTCCTAGTAGATTTTGGAAGTTAGTGTATGATAAAACATCATAAACCAGTGACAAACGGATGGATCGATTAACAAAAAGTTTTTGGAAAACCAAGTTAGAGCCTTTTTTTTTTTATACCACATACTAAAATAAATGTCAAAATAAACAGTAGAAATTGATGATGTTGGCATAAGGAAGTTGCTAAGCAGGTTATGATGAAAAGTCCTACACGGAAAAAGAGCTATTGATTTAAACATAAACTTTATTTTAAATTTTTTAAATTAAGCATTTAATTTTGTGGTAATTGGTGATTCACATTCATTTATAAGAAATTGTGTAGAGAGATTCTATGCACGGTTTACTCAGTTTTCCCTAATGAGAACATCTTGCAAAACAGTGGTAAAATAGCCCAGTGAGGATATTGACATTGACAGAGTCCAGATACAGAACACATCCATCCTCGCAAGGGGTTCTTCCTGTTGTCCCTTCACGGCCCACGCCTACTTCTCTCCTGCCCTTTTTTCTCTGTCCTCAACCCCTGACAACCACTCATCTCATCTCCATTTCTATCATTTTGTAATTTCAAGATGAGATGTAAACGAAACCATACAGTATGTAATCTTTGGGGATTGTCTCCTACCTCCCCCTCGTCCCCACTCCGCCCCGCCGCGGCATGATTCTCTAGGGATCTGTCGAAGTTGTTGCAGGTGTCATTACTTCACTCCTTTGTATTGCCTGGGTAGTAGTCTACAGCATAGATAAATGTACCACCATTTGTTTGACCAGTCACCCATTGAGGACACCTGGTTATTTCCAAGTTTAGACTAGTAGAAAGAAAGCTGTTAAAAAATGTGTGTATAGGTTTTTGTGTAAACCTAAGTTTCCATTTCTCTGGGATACATGCCCAAGAAGGCAGTTGCTGAATCATTGATAGCTAGCTGTGGGGCTAGTATGTAAGACACTGCAAACTATTTTCCAGAAAGTCTGTATCATTTTACATTCCCACCAGCATTGTATGAATGATCTAATTTCTTTGCATCCTCACCAGCATTGGGCATTGTCACTATTTTTTTTTTTTTTAATTTTAAAAATTCTGGTAAGTGTGTAGTGATGCCTCACACTTTCCTAAAGACTAAGGATGTTGAGTATAAAGCCTTATGTGCTTATTTGCCATTATTGTCTTTTGTGAAATGTCTGTGCATGCGTTTGCTCATTTTCTAATTAGATTTATTTTTATTGTTGTGTTTTGAGAGATTTTTAAATATATATTCTAGATATTAACTAATCCTTTGTCAGATAAGTGGTTTGCAAATATTTTCTTCAAGCTGGCAGCTTGGCTTTTCATCCTCTTAAAAGGTCTTTCATAGAACAAAAAATTTTTAATTTTGATGAAGTCCAATTTATCAATTTTTTAAAAATTTTTTGGATTCTGCTTTTGTGTCAAGTATAAAAACTCTGCCTAGACTTAGAACTTGAAGAGTTTTTTCATTTATGTTTTACATTTGAGTCTGTGATCTGTTTCGATTTGAGTTTTCTATACGGCATGAGGTTTGGGTTGAGGTTTTTTATTTTGCGTATTTGCTTCGTTTGTTGAAAATGCTCTCCTTCCTCTATTACATTGCTTTTGTGCCTTTGTCAAAAAATCGGTTGGGCATATTTGTGTGTGTCTATTTCCGGGTTCTTTATTTTGCTCCGTTTATCTATGCATCTTTCCTTCCACTAATATCACACGGTCTTGACTGCCAGAGCTGTATAATAAATTTTGAAATTGGATGAACTGATTCTTATTTTTCAAAAATTGTTTCAGCTATTCTACTTCCCCTGCCTTTCCATATATATTTTAGAAAAATCTTGTCTATACATACAAAATAATCTTGCTGGGATCTTGATAGGAATTATGTAAGACCTATATATACGGGCATTGGGGAGAATTAATATCTATACTGTATTGAGTATTTCAATTCATGAACATGGCGTGTGTCTCCATTTCTGTAGATATTAGTTTTTTTTAATCTTTTATCAGAATTTTGCAGTTTTTACAATGCAAGTCCTGTACTGATTTTCTTAGATTTACACCTAAGTATTTCACAGGTTGTTTCTTTTTTATTTTTTATTTTTAGTAATTATAAATAGTATTTTATATTTAGTTTTGGTGTACACATATTTATTGCTAGTTTATAGAAATATAGATGATAAGAATGAACACACTTGTATTTTTTCTGATCTTACAGGGAAAGCATCTGGTCATTCTAGATTAAGTATGATGTGAGTTTTAGGTTTTTCGTAGATGCTCAAATTGAGCACGTTCCCCTTTATTCTTATTTTTCTGAGTATTTTTAATTACGAATGGGTGTTGAGGTTTTCAAATGCTTTTCCTGCGCCTATCGATGTGATTATTTGATTTTTTTTTTCAGCCTGTTAATATCATTGATTCTTGCATTTTGAACCAGACTGGCTAAAATCCATTTAATCGTAGTATATAATTGTATACATTGCTGAATTCTCTTTGCTAATATTTTAAAAATATTTTCACATTTATATTCCTGAGGTGTCTGTAGTTTCCCTCTATTGTGCTGTCTTTTACTGGTCTTAGTTTCAGGATAATATAAGCCTCATAGAATGCATCGAGAAGTATGCCATCATTTTTTGTGGAAGAGAGAGAATTGAATTGGTTGTTCTTCACTAAACATTTAGTAGGAAAAGTTATCGATTTGAACACAACCATTGTTTTAATCAAGAGTGACCTTGAGGGCAGATTAAAATGATGGGTCACCGTGCTCTACCATTATACTTATCATATTTACCAGATTTATAGAAGACATAAAGCTGAAAGTTATTCTGCTGTTGGGAGAATTAAGATTTTATTTTTATCTCAGTAGATTGAAATGTTCCACCTCAGTATAGAAGCCTCTATTCTAGCCACAGTGGGCCTGCCATTCCCTAGAATGCTTTTATTTCAGGTATTTACATGATTTCTCTTTAATATTGATCAGTATTGTTCAAATATCACCTCCTTAGGAAAGCCTTTCCTGGCTATCTGCCTACATATCTCACCCCCACTTTCCTGTCATACTCTGCTAGACTTCTCCTCACAGCACTTCACAAAGCCTCATATATTTCTTTTCTCTCTCTCCTTCCTTTGCTTTCCTTTATCCCTCCTTTTCATCTAGCCATCTATCCACCCATTTGTCTGTCCATCTATCCTTCTTCATCTTCTCATAAGAATGTAGTCTCTGTGGAGGCAGGAACGTAGTTTGTCTTGTTCACTGCATTACTTCTAAAATTTAGACTAATGCTTAGAGAATAGTAGATGCTCAGTAAAGGTTTGAGTGAATGAACGGATACATGTAACGTTTGCGTTTCGGTTTAAAATTAACTAAAAATTGGAAGGTACAGTTTCGACTGTTTTTATTTTCTTTCAATACACATTTATTTGTTAGATGTTGGAGATGCCATGGTAAGGAAAATAGTCCTTTCTTCAGAGATCTTACAGACTAGCAGAAACGGGAATAAATTATATGAAAACACATATATAGTTACAAACTGTGTTCAGAGTCCAGAAAACACAGCGTACTTTGAGAACATACACCAGAAAGACTTCCCCTAGTGTAGAGTGTAAAGGAGGGTTTTTCTGAGTTGAGACCTAAAATGTTAAGGAGACAAAAATATAGGGAAAGAGACTCCGGACAGAGTGAAAACATGGCCTGAGGAAGGAGAAAGCATGGAGTGTCCACAGACGTCCAGGGGGGCACAGGAGACCCACGAGAGACAAAGCTGAGGAGGTAGACGGGATCAGACCACACAAGGCCCAGGAATCTCATTAATAGTTTTGGGTTTTATCCGAAGAGCTATGAGAAGTTTTTAAATGTTCTTAAGCAGTGAGATCAAATTATTAGACTTGAATTTTTAAAAGCCCACACTTCCTGCCGTGTGGGGAATAAATTAGAGGAGGACCAGAGAAGAGAAGAGGTTCTAATTAGCAGGCAATGGCAGTAATGATTTGTACCAGGCTGGTGGCAGTGGTAAGAGAAATATAAGAAGGGGACATACTTTAGTTCACCATAAGCGTACTGAAAACCAAAGACAGGATACAACCATCGGAAAATCTGACAATTTTATATATAAATGTCATTTTATTCTTATTATGGGGACATATCGAGGAAATAAAAGTCTTTGGTATAACAAATTTCAATTTAGGTAGGGGTGAGAGCACATTCTAGATGAATGACATCAGGCAAGTTGCTTAAATGTTTTGGGCCTCAGTTTCCTCATTTATTTGATGAGTTTAATACCCTCTGCTTCATGGAGTTGTAAGGTACGGTAGACACTGCCAATTGTCCCTAAATATCTATTATCCCTTTCTTTCAAGGTAAAATCAATTTTAGCTGAACCGATGGCCATCAAACAAAGAGTACATTTCCCAGGCCCTTTGCAGTTAGGTATGGTCATGTGACCAATTTCTGACCAATAGGATATAAGAGAAGACTTATGTGACACTGTCTAAGAACCTTCCTTGAGAGGGAACTGGAACCTTCTCTTTGCTCCTCTCCCTTTTTCCTTCGCCCACATTGACACCTGAAGAGAAATGCTTTTTCAGACCACAGGCACAAGGGCTAGCCCCAGGGAAAAGAGAATTATAAGCTGGAAAACGCTCGATACCTGAAGAATCCAAGAAGACATTCAGGCCTGAATATTGTTTTTCTGTTTCATCGTTTGTTTTCTACAAGAAAGAAAAATCAACGGAGAAAGACTCTTTCTCTTACTGTTGGTCTAGCCTTGTCTTCCCTGTTATATAAACATTAGAGGATGTAATAAACATGAAATGCCCAGAACACATGAGCCATCACTAAACATTTTGTCTTCCATGCCCATGCTCCCACCAATAAACAAACAAATGAATGAATAAAGAAAAAGAGACTTTATAATTCTGCCCTCTAGTCATAGGCAATTAAATTTCATTTTTAAATTTTCGTTTTTCTTAGACCCTGGCACACTGGAATATATCCAGGAGAAAACGCTTAAGGCGGTGAGCAGGCCTGGAAACCGCACTCTACAGGGACAGTGAGTTCCATGAGTGGCGCTGCATTTGCTATTTTTCCCTAAGTGCGCCCTTGACTAGGGCTTGGAAATCCCACGCGAGCAGGATCCTGTAGCTCCAACGATTCCAATGGGATTGGGGCTGGATTATGCACAGCACTGCTGGGGGCCGGAGCTGGAGGCGGAGCTGGGGCTTTAACGGGAGGAACTGGGAGGATTCGGAAGGGAGATGTGGCTGCTAGACCCACATCCGCAGACCCGCAGATGCAGCAAGGAGCGAGGCATCACCAGGACCATTATGTAGAGGCCCTGTCTTCCCGTTGGAACCGCGGGGGCTCTCAAGCCGGCTGGAAGATGAGTGGTTTTTACTGTGTCTTGCGGGGTCCAGGGTGGGAGGGTCTGTGAAGGTGTCTCCTGACTACCGAGGAGGGTCGGGGGATGAGTGGGGGAAGACTCAACAGGACAGGTGTCTGCCTCTTCTGTGAGGATCTGGGATACACAACTTTTGAAAAAAAGATTTATGGCTTATAAAAGTGAAAGCAACAAACAAACAAAACTCATCGACACAGACAACAGTTTGGAGGGTACCAGAGGGAAAGCGGGGGGCGGGGAGATAGAAAACGCTAAAAGGGATCAAATATATGGTGAGGGAAGGAGATTTGACTTTGGGTGGTGAACACACAATGCAATATACAGATGATGTATTATTGAATTGTACCCTTGAAACCCATATAATTCTATTAACAAATGTCACCCCAATAAATGCAATTAAAAAAATAAAAATAAAAACTTCCCTATATCTACAATTTTTTTTTTTGAAATGCAGAAAGTCATTTCGAAGACTTCAAACCCAAAGTGGAGACTAAAAATGAAGCGACCTTGGTTCCAATTCAAAGCGCTCGGCTGCTGGATCTCTGATGCGCTGAGTCTGTTTGACTTTGCTTCCAACTTCTCTGCATCCTGTTTGAGGAAGAAGCTAGAACTACAGACCAGGCCCAAGTGCAGAGGTCGAAAGCACAATGAGAAGAGTCCGTCTGAGGAAAGCACATTCCCCAGGCACATCTGGGTCCACAGGACAGGAAACGGTTTGTCAGGGAACCGGTGGTATCAGCGAGTCTGTGTGGATGTTGGCGGCCGGACTTGACCGCAGGAACTGGACCAATCGAAACGAGATTATGCAAAAGAATAATTTTCAAATGGAAGGCTTCTGGGTTTATTTTTGTTCAAGTGACAGATGCCCCAGGGGACACCTGCGATGACCTCATCGCCTTGAGGGGCCTCTGACGGTTTGCTTAAACAGGGGCAACAGCGACCTGCACTGTGTCCTCTTTCCATTTGTCCCTCCGCACTCGCTCATATCTCCTGCTCCAGACATTCCAGTGATTTGCAATTATCAGCGGGCGACATGATCTTCCACCCCGCGTGCTTTCTGCTCCAAAGGCCAGTCCCCTGCCCTGTTTAGCAGCCTCTCACATGTCCGTCACACTAGAGCCTTCTGTTCCCTTGTCTGTCTTCCTGACTAGGCTATGACAGCTTCCAGCTAGTGTTTTTTGTTTTGTTTGTTGTCGTTGTTATTTGTTTGTTTGTTTGTTTTTTACCATGTTATCTCAGTGCTATCCTGTTACTGAGAAGGAGCTTTATCCTCTGAGATTGTTGCTCACTGCTGGGACAATGATCTAAATTTGGCCAAAGTCTCAGAAGCTATCCCAGCCCTCCAGGACGTGTCCAGTTAGTGCTCAGACCAGGAAGATCACCAGACAGGCAGCCAAATGTAGAGAAAGTTGCTAGAAAGTGGGACAAGATACTTGGGCCTCGGTTTCGGCTTTGTCCCCAACTTGCTGTGTGACTTTGAGCAAATTCCCTGACCTATTCATGCCTTAGTTTTCAGACTCCTTTCTGCCCAACCACACGGTAAGTCTCCTAGGAAGTCAGCGGGGTCCCGCGGGCAGCCGTGTGCAATCTTAGGGGAGGAAGCATGAAGGACAAAAACAAACATATTGTAGGTAATGAAAAGGATGCTCTTTTCCTCTGGTGTCATGTAGAGGAAGTTCCCTTTGGAGGAACCCTTTTGAGGACCCCTGTCATCTTTCTTTGCCTCCTCTGTACCCTGCAGGGATGGAGGGGACATTTCTCTCCCTGGGAGAAGTGACGGAACATGCTCAGTGCAGCCCCTTCTTTCCTGGGTCCACCTTCCTGCAGGGGGCATGGATTCTGGTGTGTCCATCTGTACTCTTTCCCCGTTTACGCCTCCAAGAGGCTGTCTTGTTAGGGCAGTGAGTGCTGCTTGTGACCGGGTGGGTCCTATGGACTAAATGTTTGTGTCCCCTCAAAATTCACGTGTTGAAACCCTAATCTCCAATATGATAGAATTGGAAATGGGGCCTTTACGAGGAAATTAAGATTAATTAGGTCATGAGGGTAGAGTCCCCATGATGGATTAATGCCCTTTTTATAAAAGAGAAAGAAACACAAGGTTGAACCAAGGTGAAGTTCATAAGGACCTAATCAAGACCTTTACCAAGAACCCAACCATGCCGGCAGGCACCCTGATCTCAGACTTCAGCCTCCAGGACGGAGAGCAAAGTGTTTGTTGTTTAAGCCTCTGGTGAATGACGTTCTTCTCCACTTTATTCCTCAATGATAAGGAAAGAAAAAAATACGGGTAGACACCCTAAACAACAAAAAGACGTGTTGAGCCCGGCTTTGTAAGGAAGTGTGGTGTGGTCCAAACAACTCAAGTTTGGACTTACCAAGCCCCACTTCCCTTTGCTGTCTTGCCAATTCCAGTGGCTTTTCTGGACTCACTGATCTTTCTAAAAGCTTATGAACCCATGACTGCTATCCACCCAGAGAAAGTTCCAAGTGGACAGGGAGCCTTTCAACTCTTGGTAACTGGCAGAGATTCTCAGTCAACTATTTAATAGCCATTCACTATTTTTTTCCAGTTTCTATTGGCTGTGAACTAAAAGACACAACGTTGGCTTCTCTTGAGGGTAGGAAGCTTTGTACAAAACATCTGAGAAGGTTTCTTAAGGAGGCCTCAGATAGCTGTTAGGTCTTCTTTTGCCCTTCTTCCTTTCACCTGCTTCCTTGGAATGTGGAAATACTGGCTGGAGCCCCAGCAGCCAGCAAGCACCAAGAAACCATATTAACAATGGAGGCTATACGAAAAGGTTGGTAGAAAGATGGGTGGACCCCGGGCTGTCGATAGCATGGTAGAGAGTTTGTTACACAAACTCTTAACTGCCTGCCTCCAGATTTTTTTTTTTAATGTGAAAAAGAAATCAAAGGAGTCACTAGTATTTTTGGTTTTTGTTGCCAGTAGTTGAATGAAATTTCTGAATAATACAACTCATTGGTTTTTCTCTTATAAAAGATAATTTCCTCAACCGGTTGGAGGGTCTAAACCTGCAGAATAGTATAACCCACATAGCTCATCTTTAGAACAGAAACTTTTAATTCATATCCAGGAGCCTACGTCCTGAACCTGTGGGGAAAATTAGTTTCTCCTTCTCTTCAGGCCCCTGGTGGCATTGCAGGACTAAAGAGTCTCAGTTTCGGTCGACCCCAGCCATCAGTTAAATATCTCAACCAGCCCAATCTGAATTTTTTTTTTTTTTTTTCAGACAGCTCTAATAGTTAACAACTGTGGATCTGAACAAAACCTGTTGGCCAAAAATTCTTTGCGACTGACAAAATGTACTAGTCACTGCCAAATATGAAATAACACTTAGTCATTTTAAATGAGCGCTATAAAGCACTGCAGTCAGCACTTCATGTGTTTTGCGCCCTTATGAACTAAGTAGTGACAGGAAAATAGATATTCGGCTAAATCAAGGAAGTGACATTCCTCTTTAAGCATCTCAAGACGCTTTTACAAAGCTCCCGGATATAATAGAGGCAAGGCCTTCCGTGAACAGTGCTGCAAATGTTTCTTCCACGTTGCTCTCGATGGCAGCTGTGGTGTTGTGGATTGCCGTCTGGACTTGAAATTGAGGGTCTTAGATTTGAACTTCAGGTTTTCCAAGTAGCTCCATGACTGGACGAGTCGTTTCGCTTCTGAGCCTCCATTTCCTCGAATGTAAAATTGGGATATTGATATTTATCTCACGAGGCCGCTCTAAGGACTGAGTAATATAATATAGGTGAAATGCCTCACATACGAGCCCAGTGGAGAGGGAGGTGGTATTTAATAAACATTCTATTGACTCTGAGTCTCATGTCACTAGAGGGGTTATCCAGAATCTTGAATTTTATCCTAGAGCATTTGCAGTATTGATTAGGTGTATTAAAGGACGCTCAGACTTCACCGAGACATTGATGTTCAGATAAATGAAACTCTCTTGCAGCTGGTGGGTAACTGATGTAACCGATGGTGTTTGGGTGATATGACTCAGTAGGGCTCCGGGGATGACTTGCTAACAGCTCCAGCTGGGTGTGTGTGTGGCAAATAGTGTAACAGACAGGATTGGAATTAAGTATAAGGTGTGACAAGTTTAATAATGAGCAAGAGTGTGTAATTCATTTAGGGAGGGAAAGGCAGAAAACCGCCTACCCCGCCCCATGAGGGAGGGCTGGCTCTGTGGAAAGGAGCAGAGAAGAAGGGGGTTGATGGGAGTGGGTCCGTGGGGCTTCCTTAGTGCAGGAAGTGGTCCTGATTAGACCGCCTGCTTCTCAGCACAGGTGAGAGCAATGCTGCTGGTTTCTGCCTGGGAATTTCTGTGGAGGGCGTGAGGAAGTTTTAGACGAAAGCAAAAACTCCACAGGAGTAAGAAGCCCTTATTTTTGTGTGATGCTCTCATGGGGGTGATGTCATTTGAGCCTTAAGTTAACTGTGTGCAGCCAGGGCAGGTAGTCTCGTCACCTTTTAAAGGGTAGGTAAACTGAGGAAAGGGGAAGTTAAACGACGTGCTATTTGGAGCCGAGGACCCAGTGGGAACTGGGATCTGTTATGAAAAAGAGACAATAGCCTCGCGCCTCACACGTAGCTGGCCCTCAATAAACGGCCACTGCAGATGCTGAGAAAGGACAGTGGCCTGGAGTCCTGCTCTCAAATGAGGGCATTTCTGTGACTCCGTCATTCCCTTAAGTGTACATGGAGCAGCTGCTTGCCATCTTTTCTGAGAACTGAACAAGAGGAAATGGGTTTCAGCCACATGTGGAATCTGTAATTCATTCTGAAGTGAGTTTTCTCCTTAAAAAAAAAAAATAAAGACAAAAATAAAAAAGCCTCAGGACGCAAGCTCTGTGACACGAGTCAATAAAATAATTAAATGAACGGCAGCAGAAACACATTCAAAGGAAAACTAACACAATAGGCACCGTGGAAACAGCAGTTTTTATCACACTCGACTCAGGTGGGAGAAATTTTAAAAGCAGGGCCCTGTCATCTATCTTCAGCTGGCTCCCTGCCCACCCCCGGGGACTGACGAATACCAAGGGAATAGCCATCCTCTGGGTACTTCATGGCCATCAACAGGGCTGCAGGCATTTCTCTGAAGGCAATGGTTTGCGGCCAGGCCTCTGAGCGTTTTGTGGGCATCATTAACATCTGTGATCCCCAGGTACCGACACTCAGCTGGAAGCATCAGATAGCTGGCCCTGGGATCATAATTCAATAACCTAGTTTATTCGCATCACTTTTGCTTTTTTTCAGACCTCTAGACTTTGGACCCTGCAGCCCTCTCTCTTTTCTTCTTTCGATTGCTCAGTTGCTCAAAATTTGCCCCTTGCTCTCCTCATCCCACAGAGTGGTGAAGATCAGCGCTTCACAAACATCAGTCTCCTGGGTTGCCAGTTCAGATTCTGGTGAGGCCTGAGACTCACTGTTTCTAACAAGCTTCAGGTGATGCCGGTCCTGCTGGTCCATGAGCTGCATTTCAGTTGCAAGGATCTGAAGTCCCTCCGCTTGGAGAGAGCGTCCAATTCTCTCCTCTGCATCCTCCCGACCAGTTCAAGGGCATGACACCAAGGTGCTTGTGTGACGGGAATATAGAAGCAGAGTTAGACCAAGTTAGAGCAATGACAACCTTCCTTCTGAGATTTGCTAAGCACTGAAGAAAGCGGAGGAACATCCCATGTTGAGAAGCTGCAGTTGGGGTAAGTGTTGACCTCCGACTCACCTAGAGATGAGTGCGGGGAAGGAAAGTACAGCTAGAAGGGTCTTTGAGCCTGTACTGCGTGGATAGGACTGAACTCTAAGTGACCGAAACATTCATTCTCTTCAGTCTTGTTTTTCGGTTTAGGGTTTGTTTTGTTTTGTTTTGTTTTTGCCGAATGCCCCAAATCCTAAACCACAGTAACATTTTTGAACGGTTTTGCATTTTCAAAGCAAAGCTCCAGCAGGGGGTACCTTCTGTATACATGGACTTCATAATTATAATGATTTTCCTATTCTATGTGCAGTGAGCCAAGAGAGTCTTCAAAGGCCTTTTACCAAAAATGCATTTTCCCCCTGAAATATTCATTTAAGTAATTCAGCCACCTACCCCAGGCTCATGATAAATTATTTAGATAATTGCTTTAATTCTCTGCTTCATTTTGCTAATGTAGATCTGGACTTTGCTTACAGATTTATTGCCAGCTTCATGTTTTTCGGGGAACAGAAATTACTAAAGAGTTGATTGTTTTGTTGAGCTTTACTGCTGAGGCATTAGAAATAACTGTGTGTCCTCATATCTCACAATTAGAATCTTTTTTTGTGAGGCTGATTATTAGCCGCAAATATTAGCTCTCTGATGGGAGTAGGTGGTGAGGGGAGAAAAAATCTCTAATATCACTGATAAAAGTTACCGCGTGACGCTCTAAATATTATTGTTATTAGATATTGCATTTCAGTTAGGCTGTCATATTCAATTTTTTCAAAAAGCAATGCAATGTATAAGTATGTTTTCCAGTAACCTGCTAAACATGATATTTAAGAAATGTTTCCTTCAGTGTGATTTGATGCCTGATGAATGTTCACTCAATATAGCCACACGTCTTCACCGGAGACGATCTGGGTGTGGACTGAGTCGTCTTCATTTCTACTTAGCTCGTGTAATGTCATGTGATGGTAGCTGGAGACGATTTGGTTGGCAGCCATGGAGAGGAAAACAGCACGCAGAACCAGCGTACGAGCAATGCCCCAACGTGGCTCGATGACAAGGGATGAAGATAAAAGGATCCCATATTTAAAAATTCCTGGTGGCATCTTAGGTGCCTGAGTGAGAGAAATAAAAAATATAATCGAACCGTGAGGACAGCAAAAGCCAAGACATACAGGGAAATTACGGGCAAAGGAAAAGAGAGAAAGCGTACATTTTAGAAATTGTTTAAGGATTCTGAATAAGGCTGCAACGCATATATATGGCCCGATTCTGTCTGGTCACAAAACAATCATGCGACATAAAGTGGTGGGAAGCGAGCCGGCTTATGTTCTAACTCTTCCACAGTACTTCCTCTCTGTCACACACAAGCCAGGATTTCTGTACAGGAAGTGGGGATCGGGGGGTGGGTTGGGGTGGGGAGGCATCTTTTCTAAGCTCTTAAGCTCACAACTGTTTAAATCGCCACTTAAAAAAAATAAACAGGGGCTTTAAGAAACTCTCTTTCTCATTAAACCCAACACCCTGTAGAAATCGTCGTCGCCACTAGCCTCAGAGCAGCATTCCATTTTGAAGGTCTCTGAGTCCTTCGCTATTTATCACCAAGCCTGACAGTCAGTGACTGAAAATGTTCTTTTACTCGCAGTGACTTCCACCTGGTGGGGATTGCAACACTCTAGTGAGGGAAGCTGCACTTTTCCAGGCTCGTCGAGTTTCTTGTGCTAAGAAATCAAAGCAGACGTTTGGCTTCTAAAATATTTCATAACTCTGCAAATATTGTCTCGATGCCTGGCACGGACTGTAGTCTTTCAGAAGGGTTCCAACCTGACCCCATGATCTAAATTCTTTCGTTTGAAGGACACTCAACATGGCGCTGTGGCACAGGCGTTTTTCTTGTTATTTAACAGTTATTGATGAGCAGCCGATGTTTTCATGTGGCTGAAAAAGACTGGTTGTTTATTTGTAATTCTCTCGACTGCCGTTGCCATGAACTGCTGTCGCTTTGGAATCTGAGAGCGATATTGGACTTCGATGATGACTTTGCCTCTTGGGCACACGGTCTGCGGTCCGCTTTTGTTTCCACTCGCTCAGTCGCTATTCTAGAAAACTGGACACCATTCTCGAGTCGTGTCTCTACTTTTGCTTGCATCTAATGATCCGCAGAGGGAGCATAGTCTTTTCTGTCGCTTACCACGTCTTGGTTATGTCATGTCTCTCTGCTGGAACCTATTGCCCTCCGGATGAAGCCCAGTCTTCTTAGGGCCCATCGCGATCTGTTTGCATTTCCAGACACATCGCGCCCAGTCTCCTCCTGCCATGCTGAGCTACTCCCGGTGTCTCCAACATGACACTCTTTCTCGCTTTTACGCCTCAGCTGTACTGTTCCTTTTGCTTAAAAGCCCCCTTTCTTCCCTTGGCTAACCTATACGAATCCTTTAGGTCTTGCTTTAGGTGACACTTTCTCCTTGAGGCCTGCCCCCTGCAGGCAAACATACCTCTGTCACATACCTAGACCAAGTGGCAGAGCTCAGCCTTCATCCAAGTCTGTCTGAAACTAACCCACTTCTCGTGTGCCCTGAGAATACTCGCCGGTGGTGCTTGCAGCTATAGTGTTTATTCCAAGATAACTCGCTGATTACAGTCCTAACCTCACCCCCAAAGTTTGCCATGAAATATTTCTCCTTTATTATTATTTTTGCATCGCTCTGGTATATCGATAGTCTTTAGAAACAAATGACATCATTCTATTCATAGCATTCTGTTTTTAGTAGTGGTGTTGCCATCTACAAAATATAGGAATTCTCAGTTGCTAAAAATGTCCAATCCTGGAAAACGTAGCATTCCTATGTTAATGTTTTCGAATGGTTGCTAGCCATAGATTCATTTGATGAATTGATTTATGTATACATTTCTGTTACATTAGGATTAGAGACGAGTTCTGTTTAGAAATAACTGCAATAACAGTTTTTATATTTTATTTTCACAGTGAAAACCAGTCAGATTTGCTTCAGCCTCAAAGAGTGTGTCTATGTAAAATTAAATTAACGCTGGCAGTGAGTTGCACCTTTTATTTCCTAAATGGGAAATGCATTAAAGTCCTACTTTCACCCATTCTTTCTTTCCAAAGAAGTACAACTTGGGCTTTGTCCTCTGTGGAGCTTCCCCGAGGAGGACAGAAAAAAAATTTGCCTGTCAAAATCCTGGCAGGACCTTCCTTCTTTTTTATTGTCTTCTACATCAATGGCCATGCTATCTGTCAGTCAAATAAGATTGAACAAAATCCTTCTGCACGTTCTTATTCATGGCAGCCCCTGTTTCTGACACATCTGAAAAGGCTGGCACGTATGGAATTCCCCGTCTGCTCGACGACCCTAAAACTCAGTAGCCATACCTTTGAGATTGTGACACCTGAGCCCTTTGTGACCCAAACTTGCTTTATGAATACTAATACTATGACATATATACAACCGTTGAGTCGGGCCCCTTGCTTGTAGCATTCGGCTAGGTTAGCGTTTCCCAAACTAGTGTTCCAAGGAATTATCATCTCAAGCAGTATTTCACGAAAAAAAATCTATGATCCGGTTGGTATGGTTTACTGTAAACACCTCTGTATCGCCTAGAATGGAAACAGGTTTAATAGAGATTTTAAGTGTATGTATCAAGATGAAACAACTAGTTAGCGATAAAGCTGATAAAAGAAATAGATGCTCCGTGATGACCACTGCAACCGTTTAGAGCTCTGAATCTTCTTGGCTGTAGATTACAGATGTTTGGAAGATGCGGTCATTCTTTCAGACCACAGGGTTTAAAGGCAGGCAAGATAGACACGGTGGCATACTATGCCAGTCGCTTAAAACATAATCGTCTAGAGAACAGAGAAAAATCACTTGGGGGCCAGTCCCTGGAAAATAGTTCTTGATTCCAAATCGAGTTCCCTGGCTAAGACTGCATTTCAAAATAGAATTACTTTGAGTTTCCTTCAGTCATGTCCTCAGAAGTAATCACATTTGAAAGAAGACACAATAAGCCAGACACTCGTCTCATAGGATGGTCCATTGATATTTGAAATCTATTTCCATTTGAAAATCTATTTCCATTCCGAAGTACCCATTACTGCCATTTCACACCTGGCAGACAGATGTTGTGCATGAAACAGCTATTTCCTGAAACACGGTTTGCATTAGCAGTCACCTCGTTCCCTTACTGAGTTTCAGGGCTGTGCGGTACCTTGAAACACTGTTAACTCCAGCAAGTTTGATTATCTCGTAGCTCAGGGGGATAAATCCAAGGGTAGGTGATTCCAACCATAATAAAATGTGGACTTACCTATATAGAGAGATCACAAGAAACACTGCGTTATATCATCAATGTGAAAAATGTAGTTTTGTACATCTGTGGTTGCTACAACTAGCGACCAGCTAAATGTCTTTAACGTGGGCTCTATAGGCAAAAAGAGATTTAGAATTTTGAAGAGAAGGAATTCCTATAGTCTAGGAAGAGCAGTTATATTTTTCGCTGTCAAGGTTAGGTTGTCCCGTACTGAGACTCTGGGGCTTGTTATAAAATGAAAACTGTTGACTTGATAGAACGCAGGAGCGAGTGAATCGTGCCCAGATGTAGAACAGATATGTATATGCGCAGCATGTAAGGAAGTGAAAATGTTGCTTTCATTAAACATTTTTGATGCTTCCACTATGTCCTAGAATCTGAGAGTCACATACAGACAAATTGGACAGAGATTTTTTTTTCCCCCTCAAAGAGTTCATGTCTAATAGCAGTGAGACCTCATACACGTAATAAAAGGAAAGTAGTGAGAAGTCTAGGGCAACTGCCCTCTTGGGGACGGGAGGGAGAGTCCTCACAAAGATGGAGGCATGGTCTAGAGCATGGATGAGTTTGGATATGTGGAGAGGCAGAGCAAAACATGATCATTCCATATGCAATAGTGCAGCTGACTTGGTTACCCCATGTTGCGTAGTAAGCTTCTCTTCTGGTGGTTAGCTTAGGCAAGGTGAACATTTACAGGGCTGTTCTCAGCTTGTATTATCATTGAACGCTAGAGTTGCAAGGGAACTGATCACCTAATGAGGAGATCAAGAAGTTAAGATTACAGACCAATATTCCTCACGAATACAGACGTAAAAATCCTGATGTAAAATGTTAGAAAATAGAATGCAGTAACGTGTAAAAAAATAATGCTTCTTGTTTATGGGCCAAGTTGTGTGACCCCCACATCCCACTTTTTCCCTCCCCACTAAATCCATGTGTTGAAGTCTTAACCCCCAGTATTGCAAAATGTGACTGTATTTAGAGATAAGGTCTTTAAAGAGGTAATTAAGTTATAATGAAGTCATTATGATGGGTCTTAATTCAGTATGACTGGTATCCTGATGAGAAGATGAAATTTGGGCAGAGACATATACAGAGGGAAGATCATGCGATGACACAAGAAGAAGATGCTGAGGAGAGAGGCCTGTAGCACATCCTTCTGTCATGATCCTCAGAAGAAAGCTTATCTGCCACCACTTTGATCTTGGCCTTTTTGAGTCCAGGGCTGTGATGAAATGAATTTCTGTTGTTTTATCCACCAAGTCTGTGTCACTTTGTCACAGCAGCCCTAGAAAATCAATACCCACCATAATCAAGAATGAAGAGAATAAAATATATATATATATATATATATGGTTATTTCAAACAAGTTTAGAAAGAGTATTTGAAAAATTCAAAACCTATTTGTAATTTAAAACTTTCAGCAAACTAGAAATGGAAAGAAATGTTCTCAATCTGAAAACGTCCACCTGTGAAGAATTTAAAAGAGAAACTCGAACACATTCTTCTCAGATCTGGAACAGGACAAGGACGTCTGCTCAAGGACCACTTCTATCCTACATTATATTGAAGGTCATAGTACAATAAATCAAGAAAAAGAAATAAAAGGCACACATATTAGAAAAGAAGAAATGAACCTGCCTTTATTTTCAGTTGGCATGTTTATGTCAAAAACCCTCAGGAAGATGCAAAATAACAACTAGAATTAGCAAATTCTCAGGATACGAGGTCAATATACCAAAGTTAAATATATTTCTATAAGTAGTAACCAATAATTGAAAACAAATTTTTAAAAATTATTTGCAATAGCATAAATGTTAAAATTCTTAGGGACAAATTTAACAAAGGATATGCAAGGTTGCTTTACAGAAAACTGAAATATTTTTGTTTATAGATTGGGAAACTCAATACCGTTAAGATATCAGTTTTTCTAGATTTTATCTATACGTGCAGTACAATCAAAATGCAACATTTTGGGGCCCAAATTGACAAGCCGATTCTAAAATTTATGTATAAATGCAAAAGACCTAGAATATTCAAAGCAACCTTGTAAAATAATAAAGTTGGAGGACTTGATTTCAACACTTTAAAATTACGGTACAAAGACATTATAATAATGGCTTTATACGGATGATGGACTAGAAGAGAGTCTAAAAATAGTCCTACACTTATATGGCCAATTGATTTTTTCTCTGTTTTATTGAGAAATAATTGATATACATCACTGTATAAGTTGAAGGCATTAGGTTTGATTTATGTACATTGCGAAATGATTATCATAATAGGTTCAGCTAACATCCATCATTTCATATAGATACAATATAAAGAAAAGAAAGGAGAGAAGAAAAAAAAGAAAGAAAAAAACGTCTTTGTTATGAGAATGCCTAGAATTTAGTCTAATAACTTTTCCTCGATATCATACAGCAGTGTTAACTACAGTGGTCATTCGTAGATTACATCCCTAGACTTATTTTTTGACCATCTTCCTCCAATTCCCCCCACCCTCCACCACTATTTACAACATGTCTTATTTCTTTTTTATGAGTTTGATTTTTTTTTTTCATTTTGATTCCACGTATAAGTGAGATCACACAAGTGTTTGTCTTTCTCTGTCTGACTTATTTCACTTAGAATAATGCTTTCCAGGGCCATCCATGTTGTTGCAAATGGTAGGATTTCCTCATTTTTTATGGCTAAATAATATTCCAGTGTGTGTGTGTGTGTGTGTGTGTGTGTGGATTCCTCTCACAACTTCTTTATCCATTTATTCATTGATGAACACTTAGATTATCTGTTTCTGTATGTTGACTATTGTAAATATTGTAATGCTACTATGAACATGGGGGTGCAGATATCTTTCTGAGTTAGTGTTTTTATTTCCTTTGGATATATGCTCAGAAATGGAATTGCTGGGTCATACGGTAGTTCTATTTTTAATTTTGAGAATCCTTCATACTGTTTTCCATAGTGGCTGCAGCAATTTACAATCCTACCAACAGTGCACAAGGATTTGCTTTTCTCAATATCCATGCCAGCATTTGTTGTCTCTTGCCTTTTTGATGATGGTATGGCCAATTAATTTTGACAAACGTGCCATTGCATTTCAATGGGGGAAGGTCCTGGAACAACTGGATAAGCTGGATAAATTGATGAGAAAATTGAAGAATGTGGCAATCATGGCCCAGAGAAGTCAAATAAGTTACCCCAAAGTCACACAGATAAACCACAACTCCTAATTGGGTGGTTTGGAGTGGTTTTACCACCCACGATGCTTCCTTTGACAAAAGTTCAGTACACTTGTGTTTGGTTTGTGTCTAACATAGCCTGAAATTATGTGGTTAGGAAATTTTTCCAGTATGTTTCTGATATCTATTTTATTACAAAGGAGTATTGAGATTTAACAACAGGCCTTTTCCCAGAATGGTACACACCTATGTGGCCACACGAGCTATCATCAGATTTAATCAAAAGCACTCACAGTGAGAGCCTTGTCTCTTAAGGGTTGTCTTTACCTAGCACTATCTTAATGTCATTAGTAAGTATCTTTTTTCATTTTCTTTTTTTTTTTTACTTATTTGCTTCTATCATGAAGCTCCTTAAATTAGCAATTAAAAAGCTATCCTTCAACAAACCGTCAATTTCTTCTACTTTGGTAATTAATAAATTATAATTGGAGAAAGGTAGAATTAGATATTGAGTCAGACGGAAGAGGTTTGACAGTTTCAGGTCAGAAAACCCTGATGTCTGAACATTGAAAAGTTTTACATTTTCTGACAGCCAGAGTCCATGGGAGGTTTTTATTTTCTGAATCTGGTTTGGATACATTTTACAAATACTTTTTTAAAAGTATCAGGTAAAAACCCACATAAATATAGAAGAACATAAGAAAGAAAATGTGAATGCTAACAAATATTTGTGAAGGCAGAGCAGAATGGGGTCGGCAGATGGGTTTTAGAAAAGAGCAAGAATTACAGATTTCTGGGTTCGATAAGTTCATGTCCTACGCCCGCCTGGACATGGCTTCTGACACAGCAGTGACATGCTTTGTGGAGCTCTCCTACTGCGTGGCTTGGAACATCTCTAATCCTTTGGACTGTATAATATATGCAGTAACCATTTCATAGGAAAATAGTATACTATGTATGGGAAAGAAGTCTGAGCTCTCGTTACCCAACCGAGAACAGGATATAGAAGAACCGATGAAGGCCTAGTTGAGTTAATGGACTTGGTCAGACAAATGTAGCCAGTAACCATTCCAGGTAGGAAGCAGGATGATCTGATGCCAAGAGCAAGGCTGTTGTCATTATATCCTGTCACCTTACAACTTCAATTCCCTGTCCCCACCCACCCCCCCAAGCACACAGATAGTTTTCTTGATATAAAAGAATATTAAATAAGACTTCATGGTCTTGGATTTTTTTAGCTGAGAATAACACATGCTAAGGACTAGTGTTGGCACTTCCATTGGCAGAGTTTGCTAATTGGTGGATGAAAAGTAATCACAGCCCTAGAGCTACCTCCAGCCATGGAAAAGACCTGTCATTTAAGCATCTTCCACACAGAGGACACCAACGCCTGGCCACCACAGCACCACTCCATAAGACCTTTAGTCCCCTTACCTATTTTGACTCCTATGGCTCCAACCCAAGAGGAGCCATAAGAAACTCCTAAGTAGGGGAGGACATGGAGGGAGGAGGGAAATAATTCTACTCTAGGTCTTTGAATGTGGATAAACTCTGAGCTATGAGGAAGGGGAGGAGCTAGAGGTGGGATGACAAATGGAAATTGAAATACCTGATTATAAATTATGAATATTTATCTATTTATTGGTATCCAGAGTGCCTAAAGAAAATTATGGGTTTCTCTATTCATCCCCTAGAGCAGCTTAAAGAGGATGAAGGAGATAAATCAAGTTCCTTCCTGCTTGTGCATAACTGGACCCAGGTATCAAAAACATTGGTCGAACTCTTCTGGGCGTTGGCACATTTTTGAAGTGTTCATACAGTGCTTGTCTGACTCACACTTGATGGGGGTGAGGTGAGGTCTTGATTCAGGTTAGTTCAGGGGTCATGGGGGATGGTTTAATTTATCTTCTTAGGGATCATGGGGGACCAAATTTGTTGCAGTGGCTAATCAGGCCACTGTGGAAGAAAATGAATTGATGACTCTATCTTCTGAAATATGTTGAGTCCAGTTTACTAGGCAATTAAGCTCCCGGAGTAGTATTGGGCATTGATTAAGAGGTGGGTTTTTCAACACAGGTGGCCCTACTTGAGAAGGAGCCCTGCCCCTCTGTCACCTTGGAATTACACTTCTCAAATTTCATACATCTAAAATTCTAGTAGTTTCTTCAAACATCAAAATTTCTACAAGTAACTAACATGGAAAAGAAAAAAATAACAAACGAGAAGACCATTCAAGAAGTGAAACCTTGTGCAAGACAGAGACTTATTCCCTGAAACAACAAACCTCTAAATCTGACATCATCGGAAACTGATGCAGCCTCTAAAGTCTGATTCTCTGCTTTAAGTTTTCACTCAACCATTATTTTTAGTTCCTGGGGAAAAAGCATATTTTTAGCTTTCAAAACATGCCATGAACGCACACCTTTCTTTCTGCCCTGGTTTTGGGTTGGCTGCCTTTCTCTGTATGTAAATGGTGGGAACATAGCTTTCCGATGAATTATTCTCTTTTCCATTTGATAAAGACTGTAAAATATATTATTTTTCTTTCTTCAAATAGAAGTGGGCCATTCTTTCCTCTAGATTGTTTCCTCAGAAAGATGAAGTCTTTTCCATGAGGTATGCAGATAAGACTATCAGCTTCAAGCATACAATCAAAAGTGCCCTATCTTTGCTCATTGTTTTTTAAATCAACACATGGCTTTCAACAGTTCAGGGACAAGCTCTATAAATTATGTGACTTCCCTGTCAGAATACTTTCTATGTGCTCGTCCAGGTTCATTTTCTACTCTCCTTTCTGTCCTAGGAGGCTAGATTGTTCAAACAACATCAACTGGTTGCTTTGACCTCTGGCTTCTCATTGGGTTGGACCAATGGCAAGCACCAGGAGGAGACTGGAGGGAGGAAGAAGAGTGAGGCCGAGGTATTTATTCTCATGTCTCCCTCCAAGTGCAATCGCCAATGGCGGATCATGTCCTTCGCCAAGGCCGTGACTCCAGTCATGTGGCTCTCTGCCTGTGTGTTCAATACCACCCTTTCCTTTCACTTCTTCATGTCTCGGTATGATAACTAGTCCTGGGGCACCGTTTACACCTGTCACTGCTTTGTAAGTTGTTTCTGGGTTATTCTCTCCTCAAAATACCTAATTCGAGAGGGCCATTTCTTTACCTACTTGCACCCTGACTAATAAGCTCTCTTTTTCACATTTCTTCATAAGGAAATGGACAACATCCAACCCAGTCCTCCAATGTACCCTGTCGTGATTTAGTCGAAAGCTTCTTTGAATATTTTTATAACCCTACTTCACTTCCTGTATTCTTCCATTCTAGACATTTGATTGTGAACAGCTGCAGAACAATGATTTATATTTGTATTTGTATCCCCTAGACCATGAGTTTTTTCAGCCCAGGAACATCTATGGGTAAAGAGTCATTACTTGGTAAAGAGTCTTTATCAAAGACCTTTTCCTATATACATTTGTTTTTTAGTATACATTTATCGACATGTACATTGGAAAAGGGTTGATAACATGCCCACAAAGATGAAAGCAAAATGGGCACAATTAGCTGCATACTACATTCTCCTATTAATGGGCATCGGTATATCGTATCAATGAGCTGATATGATAAATCAATCATGTTAATAGTGTGGAATTTAGGGCTCCAGAGACAAGACTGTTGGGGAGATATGTTGAAGAAAGAAAAGCGCATCGGGGTCAATGTTTGTTCTAATATCTTGCCAATGTCATTTTGTGCTGCAGAGCGCAAAATGAACCCTGTGGCTGGAAATACCCAGGTTCAGCTCCAGGTTCTACTCTTTCTGACCTGGACGACCTTGGGAAAATGATCTCTGTCCCACAGATGTCTTTTGAGAACTTGCAATAATCCTTTTACCTCACCAGAACCAAATCAGGTCCTCAAAAAATGTTATCCATTTGGTAAATATTAGTTTATTTTCTCTCCTCTTTTTTTAAACCAAATCATAAAGGCCAAGAAATGTAACCCAAAGCAATGAAGAACGAGTACAGCTAAAAAGCCATGGAGCTCGCTAGTCATAACAGTAAAGCTAAAACTTGTTCTGGGTGTTTAGCTCTCTGGATATTTACCAAATATGAGTAGCTTCTCTGGGGGCTGGAAAGTCTACAGGCACCTTAGTTTAGCCAAGATATTCTATTACTTGTGTCATGAACTAAAGTCCTGTGACTCAGATTCTCACAACCAAAAACTTCAAATGTAACTTGATATTTTTAATGTTTGTTCAAGCTTAGGCAATAGAACACTTCTTTAGCCAGTGGCACAGTTCGGTATCTTAGAATCACAGATTTACAACAAAGACGAGGAAGAGGGGGTCTTCTTTTAGGTTACAGAGCTCACTGGTGACAGTGACATGACTCCAACTCTATCTCGACTCTCTAATCTAGTGCTCTTTCTAGCACACTGTTATTTATTTGTTTTTTTGGTTTTTTTGGCCAGGAAAAAAATAATATTGAAAAATTCATTTATGATTTTTGGCATGGACAATTTTAAGAATTTTGATACCCTGTCTTCTGTTAGCTTGGGAAGGCTATGTAAATTAAAATGGAGCCATATAGGCATGAGGAGTCTTGGATTTGTGCAATAACAAAATAGCCAGTCCGTTTCATCAGTCCAGAGAAACAAGTAGAAGTCTTTGAGAAGCCATTAGCCCAAAGATTTACTTAACTGAGCCAGTTGATTCTAAAAAGCTGTATCATTTGTCCTGGGTGGATGATATCCAGCTAGGAGATTGTGCTTCAAGATCTGACAGTGCTGGTATCATTCCATTCATTTCGATGGACTTCCCTTCCACCTCCATTCCCACCAGAAAACTGACGGTGTTGAGATCTCTGTGGAGAAGGGATCATTGCGAGAGGACGTGGAGCCATCCTGCTGCTGTCTTCTTAGTATGTGCTCAATAAATTTATATTGAAGTAAGCTGGAAAATTGTGGCTTCACTTTCTGAATACTATGTGATTTCATACTGAGCTGGAAAGTCAGAGTGACGTCTATGAACTTTTAACTTAGCTGCGCCTGTGCTGGTGAACATTTCAGAGCAAATAACATTAAATTTCACCAAAACTAAGAATGCTGATTTTTTTTTTGCCCACTTTCTCTGTTTCCAATTTTATCATATTTAATAAAATAATGTCACTGATAAAAAATATTCTTATGCATCAACAAGCATTAGCTTTACTAATTAATTCACTTTAGGAATTTCTTACTAAAAGAGTATGTGGTTTTGAATTTTTCATTGAAAGCATCCCATTTGGTTTCTACATTGCTTTATTGCCAAAGCATCAATATATTGAAGTCACACTCTTGTCAGTGGATTTCACGATCACGGTCTTCGCAGAAACCTGCTATAGAGCATGTTGTTTTCCGTCTTCCTCCCAATGAATGACCTTAACAAGTAATTTTGAAGATATTAGCGATAATGACAGACTCCTAATGGATGGAAATTAATGAAGAAAATGATTGCCTGGCCTCCTGTTCCCATTACTATTGTTGTGTGGCAAACAACCTGAAAACTCAGAGACGTAAAGCAATGATTTTTATCATGCTATGATATTCTTATTCTGTTGGTTTGGTGTTTGTAAAAAGAGCCTATGGGGACAACTTGTGTCTGTACCACCATACCTGGGACTTCAGTTGGGATGATCTGATGGCTAGAGAACTGGAATTATCTGAAGTCTCATTTACCCACATGACTGACAGTTGACACAGCTGGGGCCATTGGCCTGAACACCCCAACATTGATTCTCCTTGTAGCTGTTTGAGCTTCATCACAGCATGGTGCCTGGGTTCCAATAGCAAATGTCCTGAGAGAACCAGAAAGAAGTTGTATCATCTTTTATGATCTGGCCTCAGAGGTCACATTGTGTCACTTCAGCCCGCATTACAAGCCTGTGCAAATTCAAGAGGTGGCAACAGAGACTCCACCGCTCAAAGGGAAGAGTGTCAAAATCACAGTGAAAGAGGACATCTTCAGAAAATGCAGCCTGCTACATCTGTACTCTATGAGGAAGGCAGTACACCATGCCATGTCTTGGCGCTCCATGCTTTTCCCGTGGCCTGTGCCTCGGTCGGGCTCCTTCTCCATATTTTACAGAATGTGATTAGCTAAGTACTTCACATATTACGTATTGAAAGGAGACCCCAATTTTCCCATTCCCTAATCCCTTTCCTGAAGATTGCATGAGAAATTTTATATGCTTTGTGGATATCTACTTTGCCTTGAAAATAAAGTTAAGGAAGCTATTAAAGATGCACTTTTGGGACAAAAGAAAATAAGAAGAAAGTCTTTTAGAAGGAGAGATGACAGAGACAGATAGGTTCTGAAAATTAATGCACAGGAAAAATACAGATATAACAGACTCAAGATTAGTAAACAAAAACATGTCATGGCTAAATATTTTTGCAGTTTTATTAAAATGTAATTGAAATACAATAAACTGCACTTATTGAAAGTATACAATTTATTTGCTTTTAACAAATGCATACAGCATGAAACCATCACCTCAATCAAGATAATGAGCGTGTTCATCACCTCCCAAATTTCCACATGTGCTGCCTCCACTCCCGGCCTCCTTGCCCACCTGTTCTCAGACAATCGCTGATAAGCCATCTCTACAGACTGGTTTGCTTTTTTTTTGGAAAATCATATCAATGGAATTATGCAGAATGTGCACATTTGTCCAGTCACCTGTTGATGGACATCGAAGTGGTTTTCAGGTTTTGGCTATGACAAAGCTGCTGTGAACTCTCATGTCCACATCTTTGGATGGACATAGGTTTCCACTGCTCTTAAGTAAATACTAGTAGAAAGTGGCTGTGGCTTTTCGTAGGTGTATGTTTAATTTTTAAGAAACTACCAGATTGTTTTCTAAAGTGGTATACCAGTTCATATTCCCACCAGCACCGTGTGACAGACCACTTCCTCTATATCCTGCCCGACATGAGGTATGCGTAGTCTAAATTATTTAAGCCATTCTAATAGGTACTTATACTATTTCATTGTGGTTTCAACGTGCATTTCTATAATGACTAAGGTTATTGAGCATCTTTTCATGTGCTTATCTTCCATCTGTACATTTCCTTTGGTGAAGTGTCAGTTCAAAAGGTTTTTTTTGCCAGTTTTTACTGGTTATTGAGAATTCTTGGTGTCATTTTTCACTATAAAATCTGCTTGGCTTGATATTAACATAGCCACACCAGCTTTTTGGGGGACAAATGTTACCCTTTTCATCCTTACATTTTAAAAATTAGCAGACCATGAAGTAATTAAAAGACCATAAACTAATTAACAGACCATAAAAACCAGCCATTTAAAGTATACGATTTGGTGAACTATTAGTATATTCATGAAGTTGTGCAGCCATTACTGCTATATAATGTTATAAGATATTCACTATTCCAAAAATAAAGTTGTTTGCCTAATATTAGTCATTCTCTATTCCTCTCTGTCCCTTCTCCACCACCCCCCTGACCCTCCAATCCTTGGCAAACACTGGTCTATTTTTTGTTTGTATGGATTTCTCTATTACGAACATTTCACATTAGTAGAATCATATAATATATGGCCTTTTTCATCTGGCTTCTTTCACTTCGCATAATGTTTTTAAGTTTTATTCATGATGTTGTATATATCAATACTGCATTCTCTTTTATGGTGGAATTATATTACGATGTAGGGATTATGTGCTTACTGGTCATTCTGTATATCTTCTCTGGAGAGAGATCTACTCAAATCTCTTGTCGAATAATTTTTTTCTTTTTTCTTTTTTAATTGTAAGAGTTCTTTATGCATTCTTGATACAAAATCCTTATCAAAAATACGATTTTTAAATGTTTTCTACTGTACGATGCATTATCTTTTCGCTTTTTTGATTGTGTACATTAAGCACAAAATGTTTTAATTTTGATGACATCCAATTCATCTCTATTTTTTGTTTGTTGTTTGTACTTTCAGTGTTATATCAAAGAAGTCATAGCCTTATACCTCCAAAGATTGTACAGGTCACAAAATTTTGCAAGTATTTTCTTCTAATGGTTTTATAGTTTTAGCTTTAACATGTAGGTCTTTGATTTATATATATGGTGAGGTAAGGATTCGACGACCATCCTTTTGCATATGGATATTAAGTTGTCTCGGCCATTTGTTGAAAACACCATTCTTTCTCCCATTGCATTATTTTGGCACCCCTGTCAAAAATAAATTGATCATAAATGTAAGGGTTTATTTTGGATTCTCAATTCTATATATTGGTCTATATCTATATATTTTTGTTGGTAGCACACAATCTTGATTACCGGAAATTTTGTAGTCAGTTTTGAAATAGAGAGGTATGAGTCCTTCGATCTTGTCCTTTTTCAAGATTGTTTTGTCTCTTCTGGTTTTCTAGAATTCACATATGAACTGAGGATCAGTCTGATTTTTGAAAAAAAAAGTAGGAGATGTTAATTTTAACAATCCATGAGCATGTACTGTGGACTGAATTGTGTCCACAAGTAGGATTCGAACTCAGCTTCTCTCTCTTCCAGCTAGTGAGCTTTACACATAGCTGCTGCTGATTTATCCATCTATTTAGTTATTCAGAAAAAAAAAAAATTAAAGAATTTTGTCAGTTCAAAACTGAAACACTGTACTTATCTGCTCTGGAAAATTTTGCCATAAGAGAATTTCACCTTCTTAATGTATTATTGCCTTCTCTGTGATAGAACTTTAAAATCGTGCCTCAACTAGGTTATCGCTTAAACAATGATTGTCTTTAATTCTCTATACTTGTAGGAGTCTGGGTGGGGAGAAAATGATGAAACAGACGTTTCCTTAATCCTCGAGGAGTTTACAGGGCGCCAGTAGAGAGAAACTCATGTGTGAGATGACTGTGATGAGAGCTGTGAGAGAGGAATATTCAGTTCTGTTAAAAACAAAAAACAAACAAAAAACAAAAAAACAAAACAAAAAACAACAAAAACCACTCATTGAGTGGTCATTATGTACACCAGGCACTGGGCTGGGCAATGAAGGCTCCAAAATGAATACGACATGGTCCCCGCTGTGGATAGATCAACTTACGGTTTAGTGAGAGAAACTGATTTACAGATATACACTGTTAATGTATAATTACATTTGAGAGTCGATATATTAGAGACATGGAAAGGAAGATGCATTAGGGGCACAGAGGGACATTTATCGCACAGTGGGATTCATAGAGATGGATTGGTGTGGGTGCTGGGCTGCAAATAGGAAGGGGCTTTATTAAAAGATATTAATTAGCTCCCCTAATTATCAGGAGAATTAGAGAAGTAGATTAAGGCTAAACTTTCCAGAACGGTACTTAAGAATTTTGGCCTATTGTGGTAAGCATCAGTAATGCAGTGTCACCAAGACATAAATGCCATTAACTCAAATCTACTGCAAGCAGAACAGTTACCAGGAACGTATACTTCTCTTTGAAAACTCTGCCTTTCAACCTACCTCTGCAGGCTGGACATCTCTACCATCATCTGCAACTTACAGCAAAAACTGAAGCTCCACACAGAGCCTGTTTCCTCACATAGCTGACATCTGACTTGCATTCCTGCTTGGGCGCAAATGATATATTACATAGAGAAAAAAGATAATTCCATGTAGGGTGATCTTGGGCAATAGCGGTCAACCTTGGGCTTACATTGCTATTGACTGGACAGTCGTTAAAAATACTTATGTCTGATTCACATTCCAGAGATTCTGATTTAATTGGTCTGGGATTCAGATTTTACATCAAGGTTTTAAAAAGCTCTTAATTGTTTCCAATTTACAGCTGAGATTGTAAACCAAGGTCTGATGATGAATTTTACTTGTCAACTTGACTGGGCCACTGGATGCCTAGATATTTGGTCAAACACTATTCTGGGTGTGTGTATGTGTGAGTGGTCTTGGATGAGATTAACATTTGAATTGGTAGACTGAGGAAAGCAAATGGCCTCCTCTATGCAGGTGGCTGGTGTCCATTCTGTTGAAGACTTGAATACAATCATGGGCCACTTAACCGAGGTTTTGTTCTGAGAAATGCTTCCTTAGGTAATTTCTCGTAGTTGTGCGAACATCATGGGGTGCACGTACCCACACCTAGGTGGTATAGCTGACTACTGTAATCGTAGGTGCCATACTTTTATATGACTGACAGCACACTAGGTTTGTTTACACCAGCATCACCACAAACAGAAGCGATTGTAGCGTAAGCTCTGCAGTGCAAGTCCCTGACTTAAGCTTTAACTGTCCAGGCATCCACTTCAGGCGAGGCTCTCTAGAATAAACAAATTGCTGGCCACAGGACTAGACACAGCCAGGCTGCCTCCCTCCACTGAGGCTCCTTTGTTTTGGAGATTTTGATTTTGATAACTGACCATTTAGACTAATTTTTTTCTCTTCCCCTGCTTTAAATTCTCACGGTTATGTTTTAAATTCACCAATAAAGAGTGAGCCCAGGAAAGCACAGACCCCTATGCTTGACACCAATAACTACAGAACCCCAGGCTCAGGCCCATGTGCTTTCTCTCTCTACCTCCAGGAACTCCTGTAAGTAATAAACTTTTTTTTCCTTCCAAGTTTCTCAATGTATATTGTTGAAGGGCATCTTAAAATCACAGTAAGAACCACAAGAGCTGGTTTAGCTGTAACATTGGTTTAGAAAGGGGACATGTCCGTGGGAAGCTCACAGGGCCCACGTGAGCACCCCCAGACATTGTTTTAATAGATAAGATAGACTGAAACAGGCACAAAACAGTAATGCCTTGTACTATGATGTTCAGGTTGGCTACGAAGGACTTCATGATGGCTAAGGCGTCACTAGGAAGAGGAATTTTTCAGCACCATTGTAATCTTAGAGACCTCAGTGGTTATGGGGCACACAGCTGTAGAACAAGAAGCCTGACACCCCCTTTAGCAAAAGGGAGTTCCTTCTTCTGGAATGCTTTAGCTGGGACATCAGTTTTTTCCTGTTTTTAGACTTAAACCAAAAAATTGTCTCTTCTTGGGTCTTCGGTCTGCTGGCTTTTGGACTGGAATTTATACTGTTGGCTTTCCTGGGTCTTCAGCTGGCTAACTGCAGATTTTAGGACTTCTCAGCCTCCACAATTGTGTTAGCTAATTCTTTATAATCTCTCTCTCTCTCTCGCTCTCTCTCGCTCTCTCTCGCTCTCTCTCGCTCTCTCTCTCTCTCAACACAAACAGGCATACACATACACATACACTGTTGGTTCTGTTTCTATGGAAAATCCTGACTAACACACAAGGATTTAGAGCCTAGCGCCTTGCCAGCCCTGACATCAAAGTACCATTTAAGAAATATTTCAGGCCCTCCAAAATAATGAGGGGTTATTCTCCTAGACCTCTCTGTTTTCTGCTTTGATCCTGAAGGTGGAGAAAGGTATGGAAGAATGTGGGATGGTAAAGGTAGGGGTAACAGATGAGAGATTGTCAGCTCAAACTCTGTTGCCTTTATGGTGAATGACAGGAGGAGTCCTGGTGTAGGAGGTATTGAGGGACATGAATCTACCTGATAATGTACGAATACCTTACATCAGTCCGCATGTGGCATATGTTCACTGGCATTAAGATGCAAGATTACTGGCTTGGAAAATGTTGAAAGATTAAGCAAGTTAATTCCTCAAAAGCATAGTCTCAGCCGAGGTCCTGTGATATTTGAGAGGCTGTAATGATGGAGAGAAGCATGCCGAAAGATCATAAAGATATTAAAATGAAGGTATATAAACAAAGAATGAAGGAGAAATCAGGCTAAGCGTAAACAATGTGAACTCAGATTGGTCTCTGGCAATGTGATCCTTTGTAATTCATAGGGGAGAACTATCAGCAAAATCCCCAGAATCAGCACATGGTTGTTCCCCAGTTCCTGCTGGGAGAGATATAAACCATGGTGTGGAAATTAGCTCTGCTCACTCCTTGCTAAGGCTAGAAAGGCTATTGACCTGTGCGCAGCATATATTTTTACTCTCAAACAGGGAGCGATTTTATAGTGTTTGTCAGTGACAGTGTTCATAAACCATTTGTCATCTTCTGATGAGAGTGTTTGCATTTTTAAAACAGAAAATGTAAATTACTTCATTTGTTCTTTTCCAGATTATTGAACAATTAAACCATTTGAAAGGTTTGGCTCATTCTGCCTCCTGCCTCGAAAATACTCTCTTTCTCTGTCTCTCTCTCTGTCTCTCTCTCTCTGTCTCTCTCTCTGTCTCTCTGTCTCTGTCTCTGTCTCTGTCTCTCTCTCTCTCTCTTTCTTCCCCTCCCTTCCTTTCTCTCTCAAGAGCTCTTTCTATGATGATTAACTGCTTATTTGGGTGTATGGGGAGGTAGGTGGGAAGAGGACATCATTGAAAACCAATTATTTCATATCTCAAATGCCAAATCTGCTAAAAACCAAAATGTTTTCTCATTGAGCAATGTGACAGCTGATACTAGATGAGCTCAGTTTTCCAGCCCAGTGGTCAGCTGTCCACAGTAGTGCAAAGCGCTCTCTGAAAGTCACATGTGGCCAAGAGAATTTGACTTTCTGCACTTAGAACAGCCCATGGAAAATTCTTTCCCCAGATAGCAATGCTTCTCAAAATTCAAAAAATATTTTTAAGTTACGTATCATGCCTAAGTTGCTATCTATGATCAGTTTACTATCTATAATCCTTTTATCCTTTTATATTTTTCTTCTTAAATGTTTCTCTTCTTAGCAGGTACATTGATATGTTAGGTTAGAAGCACAAGAATAAATGAATTTAGTGTTCAAAGTCCTATGGGATTATCTTTAAATTTATTTGAATATTCTCTATATTGATTTTTATAATTAGAAACTCCCCGTTTGGCATGATTTTTGCTGCCAGAAATGTGCCTTTGGCATTTAAAAATTTTAGGTATCAAATATACGCCAGTCATTACCTCCATCTGTGGTACGTGGTGATTCGTGAAGGGTCCTCCTGTTGACTGAACAGATAACCAACTGCAGCAGTTGTGACATAGGCAGCTTTGCTCCCAAGCAGGATATTTGTGTATGGACTAAAACTTGTCCAGGATGATTTGTGCACGTCTCCAAATGAAATTCTCATTCCTCTTTTTCCACATTAGTTTTGTGTTATTGGATCCTATTTGCTAGTTTTTGTGTGCTAAAATGTGAAAACATGTCTAAGTCACCCAGGATATAATAAAGAGTATCTCCACTGGCCGTCTTAGTCTGCTGTAACCAGATACTGTAGCCTGGTTAAACAACAAATATTGCCTTCTCACAGTTTTGGAGGCTGGCGATCTGGTGTCTGGTGAGGGACACTTCCTGGTTTGCCTGTGGCCACCTTCTCCTCACATCCTCACGTGGCAGAGAGCAGAGACAGAAAGCAAGCTTGTTAGTGTCTCCTCTAATAAGGACACATTTATGACCTGGGTACCTCCCAAAGGCTCCATCTTTGTACACCATCCACACTGGGATTAGGGTTTCCACATACAAATTTTGGGGGTATTCAAACCTCCAGTCCGTAGTAATCCCCTCTCTTTTTAGCTTTTCTCTTCATACAGATTCATTATCATTCAGGTTAAGGATGCCAGATTAATCATACACATTCTTTTTTCTCTCTCTAAAGATCCCATTCAAACAACAGTAAAGGGACAAAGGTGAACAAACCTTCAGGGACGAAGCGAACTGGAGAGTCTGAGTATTGGCAATGTAGGTGGAAAGCAGATGGTAGGAGGGTGACAGGTAGAGCAAAATCAAGGTCACCGCAGCAGGGAGTGGGCACAATAAGGAGACAGACTAGAAGATCCAATTTGTCTTATATCACCCCAGATTTATCATGTTCAGAGAGCCCAGATACGGTGCTGGGGAATACAGGTCCCCAATTCTCTTTCCCCATTCACCCACAACTTCTCAACGGCCCTGCCTATTTTGGCACTGGAATTCCTGGAGCACCAGGGACTTCCAGCATGTTCTCCCATCAATGAACCTTAACCATCAGCCAACTCCGTGTTCATATACGGAGCTGCCAACCAGTCTGTAACTACTAAAACCCAAAGAGAGAATAACGAATAATAATATGACCACCAGTATAACCACAAACCAAGTTTAGAAAATATAAAATTTTTGTCATATTTGTCTAAGATAATTTTAGGAAACACACCTTAAGAATATAGCAGAAGCCCCTTCTGATCTCATTTTTCTTCCTTTCTCCCTCTCGGAGGTAACTACTCTCCTGAATTTCGTGTTGATTGTGACCATGCATCTCTCTATACCATTAATAAACATGCATCTATTGATAAACATCAGAGATATTGTTTTGAATGTTATCACATTTTATATAAACAGTATTATACTGCCAATATTCTTCTGCTACTGAGCATTTTTTTTTCCTATCCATTTAGACTAAGTAGATATAATTAGTTCATTTTGGATATGCCGTAAATTATTTATCTTCTCCTACTTTTCTCAGGTTTTAAGTGTTGCCACCAATGATGCGATGAATATTTGTGTACAGGTCTCTGAGCAGATAGAAAAGAATTAGTTCAGAGTAGCACCTAGAAAGGACAATTGCTGGTTTGAAGGTATGCACACCTTCGATTCTAGTAAATGTTTTCTAGCTGATGAGATTTTTTTTTTATATTTGATGATCATAAGTATTTCATTGTTGTTTTAATTTGCATTTCCCTTATTAGTGAGATCAAGCATCTTTCAAATTCTTTTGCCATTCAAATTTCTCTTATAAATTGACTGTTGATGTCTTTTGCAAATTTATCAATTTGTTTTTCTTTTCTTATAGGTTTTAGGTATTTCAAAATTATATTAATAAATAATGAATTAAATATGTTTATAACATGAATATGCAACATGTTAGAAATTCTAAAAATATATTTTGTCATTAATATTTTATTGGATACATGCTTAACATGTTTTGAATTTTATAAAAATGCTTTCACTGGAAAAAACATCAATTTTTTCCCTTTAATTTTTAAATGCGATTTATTAACGTCATGTATCCTTGAACTCCTGAAATAAATGGAAGTTTGTTTTGCTACCTTTTTAAAAAACATTATTAGCATTTATTTAGGATTTTGTACTTCTGTTTATAAATAAACTTGATCCCAATTTTTTTCTTTTCTTGTCTGGTCTTTGTTTAGAGCATCAAAGATATATCGGTTTCATAAAATTGGTATTGCAAGTGAGGAGGAAAGAGTTAAAGTGGCTACGCCATCGGTCCTTCTCCCAGAGAAAGAAGGTAGGTGCCTGAATCCTGATAAATTTTTATAAACACGCTGATAACTGGATGTTCTGATAAGTAGACGGATAATATTTGCCCGAATGGGGAGTCCTTCTTTTCAGAATGCGCTTAGCATGATGTCCCAGCTTTAAGATCACTTACGGGTAAACCAGCATCTATGGAGGGAGTTGCTAGGCATAGGGAATGTACATAAACTATAGAATTATCTGGGATATAAATGGAAATATTTCATGCCCTAAATGCTCCCTGCTGTGTATGGTAATAATGTTTGTACCATAGACGAGCATCAAATATTACTCTGGGCCAGAGAATGGGTCTGGGGAGGAAGGCTCTAGGGTGTGATGTGGGAGGTCTAAGACCTCTCTCTGCTTCTCCTGTGCCTCATAATTGCTTATGGTTTTGAAGGTATTAGCAATGATTGATGCCAGGTAAGAGCTTTATCTTTTTTCTGACATAGCTTGGATAAGATGAGAATTATCTATCTGTTCCTTTGACATGTAGTGAGGTTTAACTGTAAAATTGGTTTACGATTCTTTTTACAGTTGTGGTTTTTAGCCTTAAATTTCTTTAATGGTTATTGTTGGATTATTGAGGTTTTCAATTTCTTCTTGAGAATTGAAAGATATATAGGATTCTAAAAAGTTATTCTCATTGTTTTAGATTTAATTTGCGTGGTTTTTCAAAGTGTCTCCTTTTGATTTTTAAATCTTATTTTATCTGTGTTGATGTCATTTTTGTTGCTAATAATGTTTATTTCTGCCTTTCTGTTTTCTTCTCTGTTAGTTTTGCAGGAGGCATTTTTTTAATTGTTATTTTTTTAAGAATTAGCTTTTAATTATCTTGATGTGCTATCTTTATTTTTCATTTTATTAAATCTGTTTTTGTTTTTAATATTTGTTTCCTTGTACTTTTTCAGTTATATTCTTTTGTTATTTCTCTAGCTTCTTGAAATTAAGGCTCTTATGTTTTAATAGCTATATTGAACACTATAAACTTATCACTATATACCATCTTAGCTGAATCCCACCTGTTTTGCTACGTAGTATCTGTCATTCACTCCCATGTAACTGGCAATTTTCACTATGAGTTTCTCTGTGAGAATGTCTCCTTTTTAAGTGTATATTTAAATGCCTATTTTTGTTTTGATTATATATATATATCATTTACTTTTCTTTTTATATCACTTATTTTATCATGATGTAGTCTGTATGGTATAAATTACTTGAAATTTTTGAGGCTTTATTTATGGACCGATACGTGAAAGTTTGGTAAATATTCCTCATATGTATGAAAAGAGTACATGATCCCCATTTGGATGGTACAGGTTTTTACATATATTAGATCAAGCATTTAAGTGTGTCGTTGGAGTCTTTTACTCTGTGGGTTCTTGATTTATCATTTTCAGAAAGGTTATGTTGAAATATCCCATTGAGGATGGTGAACACACGATGCAATATACATATGACTTATTATTATTGAATTGTACACCTGAAACCTATTTGATTTTAGTAACCAATGTCACCTTAATAATTTTAATACAAAATTTTAATAATAAGAAAAATATCCCATTGGGATTATAGATTGTTACTTTCTCATCGTATCTTTGTAAGTTTTTGTTTTATGTATTTAGATACTATGTTGCTAGCTTATGATTTATGTATCCTTGTGGTGGATTTTTCTTTTATTATTATGTGCTATCTTTTCATTTCTAATTTTTTTCTTAAAGTCAAATCTGTCAAAGATTAGTATGACTACAATGGCTTTCTTTTTGTAAGTATTTGTGTGGCATTTTATATCTATTTATTTTCAACCACATTATGAATTTTGTTTTACGTATATCTCTTTATAGGTAACTTATAGCTCCCCCAGTACCATGTACACATTTTTATCCAATTGTATACTTTTCCTCTTAATAGTTTTAGTCTGAAATATTTGGAGTCAGATGCGCTACCATTGCCTAGTCTGAAATATTTGGACTTTTTAATGTTGCCTTATTGTGTATGCGTATGTGCATGTGTGTGTTTAACATCCTTTTAATTTGCTTTGTTTTCTATCCTTTTCTGATTGCGTTGGATTTCTATTTTTTCTACTTTTCTTTTTTACTTCCCTTGATCGATTTGGAATCTAGTATTTTGCTGTTATTTCTGTGGTTATCCTTTATTTCTTCTCCTATTCGCCAGCTTTTTTATTTGTATTTTTTAAAACTTTTCAGTCACAGTTGACATTCAATATTGTGTTAATTTTTATCATGCATATTTAATTCCAAATTTTCTTGTCAAAATCTAAATTTACCTTTTCTCATTCTGTAAATGGCAGAAAACTTACCATGATTTAAGCACATATCGAACAAGTTTACATCTAGTTATGACTTAGAGCAAAACTAGGCTGCAGATTTTGCTTCCTTTGTAGCTGTGTTGACCTGGATGACCTTGACACTTCCTAAGATATTATGTAGAAGCAAGGAAGATTTTTTTTATGTAAGTAATAAAAACCTAGTTCAATCAATGAGGACATTTATTACCACATAAAAAAATAAATCTATAAGCAGGGTATTCCCAAGGTTTGTTTAATAGGTGGGTCAGCATCAAGAAACTTTATGTATCTATTTGAAGACTTTAAACATACTTAAAGGACTTTGTTACCCTGTTCTGTAAAATTAATTTCCATCTGCAAATGAAATTTCTTCCTGCCATGCATCTTTTTAAAGGAAGGTAAAGATTTGCTTCAGCAAAACAAAAGAGTGAACCAAAATAGAGGAAGACATGGGCTCTGAAAACTGTAGATCTCAGCAGGAGATCAGCAAGAAGTCCCAAAATGTCAGGCTGCAGCAAGCCTAGGAAAGAGCCAGCCCAGCCTGGGGCAGGAGAATGGATAACTCCAGCGAGGTTCTCCAGAAAGAAGACAGACATTGGGGAAGGGGTATGTTTTTTGTGGGAGTACCCAATAGATTATTAAAAAAATATATATGAAAAATAATTAGACTAAAAGTTTTTTTTAAGGTTATTATAAACACTGAGAAAAAAATTTAAAATGTAATTATGGATTTATACTTAGTGTTACAGGAAAATATGTTACATATATATTTATTTACATAAATCAATAGCAAATAATGATGAATTTAGAATTATGATATAATTATAATGGAAAGCTGGGTGAGGGATACTGTGTTAGTGTTAAAAGGAGAAATCTTTATCACGATGGCAGACTAATAATGCCTAACATTTTAAAAATTAAGATTCAAAAACAAAGCATAATGTTTAGAAAAAGTGATTAAGAACAAAAAATAGCCTAGGGTATTAAAAAAAAAAAACAAAAAAATACAACTGGGAACTAGGCCTAGAAATGAGGGGGGACGGACAGAAGTCATTTGAAGAATTCTGATACTCTTTGGTTGTTTTCTACTTTTGTAGATGAGACTAATTTATGTAAACAAAATTTACGGAAATTTGTTTATATAAATTGAAAAAGAATGGTAGTGTATCTTGCAGATACTCAGTGCTACCAAGAGACATTGCCTGATTGAATTTTGAATGGCATTTAAATTAGGAGCAAATGTAATCCATAAGCAAGAGCAGAGAATGATCCAATGATTTAAGAGTAATTAATTTTGCTTTCTACTGAAATATTAACTCTTTGAAGACAGTTGTTTTCCATTTTATGAACAAACTAGACCTGTTTGGGTACAAGTCAGAAAGCAACCTATTTTTCCCTGGTCTTTCACCTGCCCCTAGGATATCTGAGGTAGACGCCTCATAAAAACCAGTCTCCTCTGAGTAAATCTCTCCCCTTGTCTTTCTTCCCCAGCCTTTCTCCCTCTCTCTCTCCTTCCGACCTTCTCTTCTTTCTTCTCTTCTCAACGTCTTCATGTTCTTGTTTCTTCTTCTCATTCTTCTACGTCTTCTTTTTGCCTTCACACCTCTGTATTCCTCATTTACATAAGCCTCCTGAATAAGGTTACGAAAAATAGTTTCATTAATCAGCTGGACTCAATAGAAACAAAGCTCTAGAATAAATTAATTTTTAAATTTAAATTTTTTTGTAATAAATTAATTCTTAAATGATATTTCCAGAATGATATCTTTGATAATCTCATAGCTTTTTCAGTCACTTCGAGTAGTCTTATGTCTAGATTTTTTAAAGTTTAGTAAGCCGTCATAAGAAAATTTTTTTAATTCCTCATTTATCTTAATGCTTTTTCCCTCCCTCTCAGCTCCCAGGCTGGTATAAGATTAGAGGCCTGCAGTAGGGAAGGAACATTTCAGCCATTTCTCCAGAATTTTTCTTCTCCTGTCTTCCACTCTACCTGTCCTGGCTCTTTCAGAATTGGCTGAAAGGGAGGACAGATGGGAGAGATAAAGAATGCTCATGTCTCAGACGGCTGGCGTTGTTTTCAGCTTTTCCTTGGTCCTCAAATGCCATTGGTCACGGTCAACATCACAAGGCTGGCTCGTTCTTTCAGGCAAGCTTTTCTTTTTCTTTTGAGAGAACTGTATTTCCTCTGCTGGCTTTGAGACTAGTTGTTACGTTGTAAGCTGCCAATGGAGAGGGTTATGTGACAAAGAGCTGAGAACAGTCTCCAGCTAATACCCAGTGAGAAACTGAGACCCTCAGTATGACACTCACAAATATGCTGCCCATGACCATGTGAGATCGGAAGTGGGGTCCTTCCCCAGTCGAGCCCAAGATGAGACCCCAGTCCCAACCACACCTCAACTGCAACCTTGCAGAGGACCCAGCTAAGCCACGCCTGGATGCCAAACGCACAGAAACTGATAACAATGTGTGTTTTTGCAAAAGTTTGTGATTCTGGTTTTGCACAGCAGTAGATAACTAAAAGCTGATACAGGTTTCTTCAGAGATCCTCCCACTGGGGACTTCTGAAATTTCCTGTCACACTCTGACGAATGTCTTATTACTTACTCTGCTGTGGTGTACCCTTCCCTGCCTCTTTGTTGGGATCACTTACCTTCTTGGCAGACCTCTTGGTCTTTCAAGATAAATCGAGCCCAGCTAACTTCTGTGGGGTCTACTTTTTTTCACAGGTAAATTCATCGCAGGAAAGGCATTGTGCTTTCACAGTAGCCTCTCTAATTACTGAATCAGCAGGAAAACTCCAGCAAGCTTCTAATCTTTAGACATTCTCTAAGTGTCAGGCACTAGTCTCTGTGTTGCATAAACTCAAGGGGACACACCAAATTCTAAGATATCTGTGTTCCTACTCTTCTGAGCCCCTTAATAAACAGAGACCTGTGCCTTTGCGCAGATTGGCAAGCATCCAACAGGACATGTTTCCGTTCTGGAAACATCACCACAGTCATCGAGTGGTTTTCTGGAAGTCTTCATTACTTGGCTTGAGATAAGGTAGTGGAGCTAAGGTCACCTGTCTGTTTTTATTTTGAGTAACCCCTTAGCATGTTCTCTATTGATCATCCCCTTTCTTTAGAATATGTGAACATCTCTTCGTATTTTCAGCTCTGAGGTTTCAGCCATTGTTCTGTGATGACAAGATGAAGGCTTCTCACTTAACACCTTGTTAGTACCTCCATCTTTTTATTTTATAAATGTTTCTCTTTCCCTTGCATCACAGTTATATGTATGTGTGTGGGGGACAGAAGTGTCGTTTAAAAAAAGGGAAACGATGTAAATAACTAAACTGTCGTTTCTAAGGGAATAGCCTTTCCTTTTCACTTTGTTTCCCAGAAACTATTAATTTCACTTTCAGAACACAGAGAAAAGAAAAATAGCCTGTCCATATTGCTGAGCATAGAGTCTTGAGAGAGAGTCGGACTAAAGGATTAGAAAATTCCAAAATAGGCACTGGGATCTGGAGATCAGAAGAGGTCAGAGGAATCGCTGAGAGTGAAAAAGAAAGAGGAGAACTGACTAACATCCCAGTCCCCGACTTCCACGGCCACGGCAGGCTGGATCGATTACACGCGCACATAGGTCCGTCCTTACGTGACAAGTTCATTGCATGCTTTCTTAGAGTATTGCTGCAGTCCTTCTCAACTAGGCCCTCTAATTCTATTAATTTTTTTGAGTAGAAAATGTCCCATAGTTGCTTTTTTATAGTAGCATTCTCATGACCCAGGTGGACACAAATGGTCATCTGGAAAGCCCAAGAATTGTTTCTAGACAGGAATATAAAAAGTGGCTTGGTGATAGGAATATTTACATAAGTGATGCTTAACGCCAACCATCCTTGAGTTCCGGTGAGTCCATTGTCATTGACTTGGTGACTTAAAACGGTTCATTTTGGGTCTAGGGCTTCAATGAGGGACCAGAGCTGTTGCTGATTGGGTGACCCAGCCATTAGAATATTCCAAGTGTCCCACACATCCATATCCAGGGGTTTGCTAAGTACTATCTGGCAGCCAGCAACTCCTCAGAAAGGCAGAGTAGAAAGTGTTCTAGAAACCGACGCAGCTGGTCCTTCTGCATAAGTGGAACAGAGTCTTAGGTCTTTCTCTTCAGTTATTTGCACGAGTGTTACATACACAGTTCCATCTTCCAAACCTGGGGTGTCTGGGAGCATTACATCCCACTGTGAATCTTGGCCTACGAGTTTCAATAGCACTGGCTCTCCGCTCTTGCATCATGGGAAATGCACGTGGGAATCGTCTAAGTTCCACCTACCAGCTTTGAATCTTATCATAAGGGGTTTCTTACTAAAGGTGCCAGAAGATCTCTTTATAAACTTTGATTTTATTTTATCTTTAAGCTTAGAATGTATAAGTCAAATTCAGTATTATGGTAACTTTCTAGTGTATTCTCTATTTCTTCTCTACTTCTCTACGCTACTGAAATTGTACTTTGCTTTTGGTTATCATGACAGAGAGATCAGAAGTTGAAGAAAAGCAAAGTTATTTTTCCCTTGGTGGATACAATCCTGGAGAAGTTCCTTCCGGCTTCTCTTCATTTCTGTGTTTCTTTCTCCCTGAGGTTTTCATTGTGTTCAGTTGATTAATGTAGTTGACTGCCAATCAATATTAGCAGCCAGGGTGGTAGTGATATTATTGGATTATAAATGATCTTTAAAGATACATTCCAAGAAGCCATCACTTTTGGGGCCGTATTTGTTATCACAATGTTGACAACCTTGATATCAGGATTTTAATATCCGGTAGGATAATGAAATTTCTCCCAACAGAGAATCTTGCTGCCTCTGTGCCATAATAACTGGGTATTGCTTGAGGTTGGTGAATGGTCATGTTTTCTTGGCCTCTTTTTATCTAAAGATTTTAAAGAGGGTTTCTTTTTCAAGTCATTGGAGTTCATTGACATGAGGGTAAGGTAACAAAGGAGAGGTACTTATTTGAGAAGAAAAAATTGTGTTCTCTTAGCATCCCGGTTGGTCCTGTGTTCCGGAAAGATAGGCTTGCAGGTTATGTCTGGGCTGTCCATCTCTCATCCGCAGTTGACAGGAACAATGACAAGAATCTAGGGGAAGAAAGTGCCTTTGTAGAGGTGAACACTTGAGAAAGGCTCAGAGGAAAGCTTGTTGATAAGCTTCTTCCACCGGAACATAAAGTCAGGGTATCACAGGATCTCAGATATGTATGAATTACCACAATCACTGGGGCCCAGGATGGGAAATGACCCGCGCTCCATCTATTTTGCTCTAATTCTCCTATGATTTAGTGTGTTTAAAAATTTTTTTTGTTTCATTTTATTTGTTAATTAAAATAAAAATAAAAAGCCAACTTTTATAACCCCTATTGGTATTGGTGGCAAGGATGGTCAACTTTTATATTCAGATTATTATTATTATGAGGTACCTAGGCACATATTCTCTGTTGTTATTGGTTATAAATTATTACTGGTATTAGGTATGAGCGTTGGCTGAGTATCGGCTGTGCTCAGAGTAGCAAATCAGGCCCTCCGAATTTCTAGCTCACATTTGCTGGCACTAAATTATATTCCGTTTTATGCTAACACCTTTCATGTGCATGAATCTGGTTTTCTGAACCATTGTGCAACTTCTGTGAGTCAGAGATCAGGTTATTACTTCTCTTGATTTTTCCAGAGCGTAGCATAGCGCTGCCTACAATTGATTCACTTATTGATTGAACTGATTGAAAATAAAAATGGAAGAAAATCTCCATTTTAGAGAAACATACTCTCTGGGTAACAAGGATTTTTTTTTTTTTTTAACCTATTAGTCTTCAATTGTTTTTCCTTTCTTCCATGTGGTCTCTTTCACTGTAAATTATCTGAACTATAAAGATCCCATAGAGATTGACCTGTAGGAAAACTCAAAGAAGTTACTCCAATTACGGAAGAAGTGGAAGTTATTCTAACCCCAACATACTGTGAATCATCAAGATCCTTAAATAAATTAATGAGATGCAATGAACACTTTGATGGAGTCTTATTGATAAAGATAGTAGCTAACACTTACTGTATCGTATGAATAATATCTTTACTTTCTTACTGAAGCCCGAGGAGACAATTGAGGATCTGAAAGGGTAAATAATTTGCCTAAATTCCCACAGATAGTAAGAGGTGGAGCTGGGATGCAAAGTTGCAAGCACCCAGCTCCAAAACCTGTACCCTGCCTACCCCAGGTACTGCTTGGAAACCTCTGGAATCAGTAAGGCCTCAAAAATGTCACCAGGAGGAAGGCCTCTGAGCGTAGCTGGTTCTTTCCAGCCTCAGGTCAAAGGCACAGCTGAAGTGAGATCTGGCCTTCACTTCTGTTCACCTCCTGCTGGTATAGAAAGCATCCCATTTTAGAGTGGAAAGGAACTGCTAGGGTTAATTTGAATGGCAACCTGTTAACTCAATCTAGAACAGTAGACCTGAGGTATAAAATCAAAAATGCCCAATTAAGACTACGAGATATACAGGAAAAGAAAAAAAACATAACCAAGAGGCCAGATGCTGCTCCATGCCCATGTTTTTATAGATGGCAGCAGAATAAGGATGTTATACTTGGTAGAAATTCTTTTGGAAATGAATTTAGAAACTGAGTCAGCTTGTTGCTCTAGAAAGGAGAGTTAAAATTCACGAGTACAATAGAAACTTAGCATTCTCAGAGAGAGCACAATTAAATACAGCAGACGTCCTCTAAACAGAGACGTGAAATAGCCTGCATTTCCCCAGTCTGTACTTCTAAAAATCCTGTTGAGGCCTAAGAGATTTGGGAGTGGTCAGACTGAAAAGATTCATTCGCGAGGGAGCAACTGGGGTAAAAAGTACCCATGAACTGAAAAGCATGGGATTTAAAGGAAATAAAAAGGGCTTTTTATGAAAAGATGAAGCTTGGGGAATATGAAAAAGAAGCTGCAAATGAGAAGCATTATCAAAGGAATGATGACCAGAGAGAGACAGACATCAGAAAAAAATAATTCACTTCTATATTAGCAGAGATTTTAATGGATGAGAACAATGCAGAACATATGAAAGGAAAATCCTGCTACACTAATACAATGGCATTCTACCAATGGCAAAGGCCAAGGTCATAGATGGGAGTGTGTTTTATGAAATCGTTGGGATAATGAGCTGCTGAGACAGGAAGAAGCAGTTGTCTGTGAGGCAGTGAAAGCTCATGAACCTGTTTGCCAATGACAAGTGGTTGATATCATTTTCCTGGGGTATAAATAGTCTAAGTTAATTGCTAGAACTTTTAAAATGTAGTCACCTTGGAACACTTGGCCCGTGTACCAACACTCTCTTTCTTCGGTGTAAAAGGGGCATAGTCATCTACATTACTGAAAAAATAAAAAAAAAATTGAGAATGTTCTAGGTCTCATGTATATTACTATGCCGCTTAATTTCTTTCAAGCTATAATGGATATTTTATTGCTGATGGAAAACTGGACTGGGTATCAATTTGGGCTTCCACAGCAAAAATATGTTTGACTATCTATGTTTGTCAAGTTATTTAGTGCATATTCTGACCCCTGTGATTAAGTGTATAGACGAGCGTTTTGCATGCTTAATGAGACTGAATGAATCAGTATTGCTTACTTACTGCATTTGAATTTTTGAATTGATTTAATGTAAAATGAATTTCGACCTGTTCAAGCTTCTGATCACATGACTGTCTTCCATGGCTTGTCACGTGGGGTGAATTGTCAGTTTATCTCATTCACTGATTTCTTGTTTCCATCTGTTCTGCATGTAACGTATGGTTCTCTGAGAATTGTAAGTCGCTTGATTCTTCTTGGCAGTTAGGAACCATTAGCTTAAATATAATAGAATGGAAGAGAGAGAATAGAACAGAGAATAGAACAGAAGGTTGGTATCCATAGTCTAATGTTCTCTCTGGCAAGGCAAATAACCTCCTGTAACCTTCCTCGACTGTGGAACCACGTGGTGAAGTTCAAGTGAACTCGTAGATTTTCTTTACCAAAATGATCTTTGTAAAACCTAACGTGACATTTCATCCTGCTTGTTGAATGTTTTCTCTATCTGAAATCCTTAAAGCTTTATAACCAGATACCAGGGACCAGGTCTGTATCTGAGAATCTATAAATTCAGCATGTTGAATTTTGAGATTAGAAATCAAAACCCATGCCACTATTATATTTTACTTTATCACATCTTTGTCGAATGTGACATCCTGTCCTGAATTTATATGCCTACCTGATTGTGAACCACAAGCATACTAATCTTGACCATTTTATATAGTTTCTCATTTTAAAATATGCTATAGCCTTCAGTGGAAAATGTGCTATTTTTATAACTACTGATTTCAAAGTGTTCCCGCAGCAACTGGTATTATTTTATTTGTTCTTGTCTATTTTGTAATACGTGGTTCGTATTTTTGGAACATAAAAGAAAGAAAAATAAAATGGACCATAACCTGGACTACTTTTCAACTAAAGCAATTGCTTTTTACCATTTTGAAACTCTCAGTCCCAAACCCTAAAAAGTGCTATTTTAAAGAAAAGACATTATATAAATGTGCAGAAAAGAGGCCAAATTATTTAAAAAATTTTTTTTAAACATGCATAATAGCTTAAAAACTTAGAGTTTAATGGCAGAAACCAGCAACTTGGGGGTTTGTGATCACCGTAGAAAAATAGACGTCCAAAGAAGTGGACAAAAATCATCCAGAGCCTCTAGTCTCTACATGCGGGAATTGCTGCTTCCACAGCTCATGCAGTGACTATGTAGCTACTTCTTAAATTGAAGCAAATGTCCTCCAGAAGCTGAACATTTCATTCCTGGGAAGGAATTGTTCAGTTATTGTCTAAGCCAAAATTTGTCCTTTGCAATTTACGTTTTCTGCCTTTAGCTCTGCTATTCTCTATAGCATAAGTCTTTATTTTTCCCCTCAGGCCTTCAAACAAGTTTACTTTTTCCTTAGTAAATATCCTGAGTCACTCAAGGCAATGGCTTTCAAGCTTGTTTTTAGACTCAGAGTAAAAAAAATATTTTATGTCACAACACACACACACACAGCCTAAATAAATGTGTCAGAAAATAATATTCGCCCTGAATACAGGCATTTTTGTGTGTGTGATATTGTCAATTACTTCTTTTTTTACTAGAAAATTTGCTGATCAGAACCTATTAGATTACTCAGGACCCATCAATGACTCACAGTGCTCAGGAGGTCACTGCTCTCGTTATTCTTATTTTATTCCCACAGTGGGACACAGCTGTAGCAGAAATCTGGAAATGTAGCCTAAGACTTTCTGATCTTAAAGGTGGAATCTGGGACCCATTTCCAGTGTGCATCTGACCTTGCAGAAGGGAGACCAATTGATTTATATTTTACCGATATCTTATAGACCTTGTGAGTATGGGTCCATGTGAAAGCATATGACTGCCCAAGGCAGTGTTGGGCCAAGCAGATGCTGCCCCCAAACAAAATGAGAGCTCAAAGTAACAGCTCATGCTTTTGAACTTGAGCTCTGGGATGGTCACTATAGTCCTAGAAACCCACAGTTTAGGAACTGATATAACCTTTCTTCTCATGAGCATCATTCTCACATTTCTAACTCCAAGGGTGTAAGCACTACCCTTGGGTTAGGATCCAGGCCAAGAGTCAGAGCTACAACAAGGTCAAGTTCAACAACCAGTCCTCAATATGGAGCCAATGGTAGTAGTTGTCAAGTTAGAAGTCTACAGATCAGGAAATGGCTGATATACCTGGTGGAATCATTATACTAAAAGTAGATGGAACTGCCTGATGATCTCAGCACTTAACTACTGCCTCCAATTAGTGAAAATGAAATGAAGGCCACACAAATTAGTGTAAATTGTAAATGCTGAGTAAGCTAAAAGTAAGTGAAAGGGGTAAAGAAGGTGATTACTGTTTTTTTGTTTTTTTGGTTTTTTTTTTTTCAGAAATAGAATTGCTTTCATTAGAAATAGCTTTGGGGATAACAAATATTATTCAAAGAGAAAACAAATATTCTTTTACACATAGAGTAATTACGTTTAAAAGTCATAGTTGAAAATAAAACCTAAATCACTTATGGAGATTCTTACATAACACTTGAACTATGCAATATTTCAGTATACTGTATGTGAAGAACTATTAACATAATAATAGAACGATATAAAAAATGTTAAATTAGCTTTTAACCTGTTATAAAGCACAGAAATATTTCTGATTTTTTAATGTGTTAAGCTAAAAAAAAGGCTCGAAAGAGACCATAATATGTGAGAGCTAGAGGAATTTTATACAATATTTAGTTCAGCCCTTTTGGCAATTGAGTGAGCACAAATCAGTTTCAGAAAGAGATGGGAGGAGACAAAGACATACGGCCACGGGCCACACAAGAACAGAAACAGCATCTTTTAGGGGGCCATCTAGGTTTGTCCAAATTCTTTTAAACATAATCTTTTTTTTATTATTAAGAGTTATATTGATATGGTTTTTACTTACTATTATTAATCTTAGTATTAACGGTTGCATTCAAACTAAGGCTGGAGGTTGATAGACCTTCATTTTATCCTTTCATCTTCTGCTAAAGTATCACTCAACATTATGGTAAAGACATGGGTGAAAAGTTTTCCCTTTATTAACCTTATAACATAAGTAAATATGAAAGACCACAAGCAATAACCTGTCTCTCCTTTATGAGCCTTTCTAGACCCAAGATAACTAAAAATTCCCTTTTAAAAACAGTTTTCAGGGCATCCAATGATAAAACCAAGTACTCTTAGACTCTCACAGCAAAAGGTAACTAATTCCTTTCTGTTTCAGATAATGGTAAAAGAAGTATCTGATGCTGCTTACCCATTGACACTTGGTGTATCAGCTAGTTTTACTATAGCCTTCTTATAATTCAAGATGCATTAAACCATCAGGCTGCTGGTCAGTGAAGTCAGTGGAATGTGGGAATATACATATATGAAATTTGTGTGGGAACTAGAGGCTAAGCAATCCTGCCTTCCTGCCACAGAAAATTTAGAGAGCGGTCTGAATTCTCTTACTACATACAGTAACTGTCATTCATTTCGTAGTATAAATCTACAACTATTTATTTTTTATTACTTGGTAATAAGAAAAATTGCAACAAGACATCTAGAGCAATGACTTTTAAAAAAGAAAGACTGTTTATGGAAAATTTAAATATTAAATTTTAGTATTCTTAGGAAGTTGATGATGAAGGGTAACTTACATTTCTTATCTATCAAGCAGTTGATGGTGGTATCCGAGACCATATGAAGACCAGAACGCACAACTCTGCTAAAGAAGCATCATTATATATTTAAAAATAAGTAGTCTTTTTGAAAATATGCCCATAGATGACAAGTTGTCACAAACACTGAAGATCTGTCTTTGAGAAGCACAACTGTTCATTTAGATCAAGTAGCTATTAAATTATTTTGCACATGCTTTTGAAGTAAAGATCACCATCTAAAGTATGGCCCAGTCCTTAGGATGAAGGATTAGTAGAAAATGACTAATAAAATGGCCGCAGTAAATTCTTCCCTATAAAAAAATTACTTTTTTAAAAAAAATTAAGTTTATTGGGGTAACATTGGTTAATACAATTATATAATTTTCAGGTGTACTTTATCATTTGTATATTCTATTAGTATATTCTATTGTGTGTTTATCATCCAAAGTCCTAAAAAAATTACTTTAAATATAAATGGATTAAATTCCCCAATCAAAAGACATTGAGTAGTTAAGTGGATTAGAACAAATATAACTCATTTATATGCTGCTTACAAGAAACTCACTTTAAATTTAAGGACATACATAGGCTAAAAATGAAAGGATTAAAAAAAGATATTTCATGCAAATGGTAACCAAATGAGAGCAGGGATGACTATAATTATATCAAAAACAAAAAACAAAAAAACCCCAAACTTTTCAAAAACTGTCAAAAAAGACATCACATAATGATAAAAGGGACAATCTACCAGGAAAATGTAACATTTATAATATTTGTATTCAATATCAGAGTACCTATAAATGTAAAGCATTGACAGAACTAAAGGACAAAGTAGAAAACAGCAATGCAATCATAGGAGATTTCAATACTCCACTTTCAACAATGAAGAGAACATTCAGACAGAAGATCAAAAAGAAAACACAGGACTTGAAAAAAACACTATATACCAAATAGACCTAATAGACTCATACGGAAAATTCCACCCAACGAAAGTAAGCTACACATTTTTCCCAAGTGTACATAGATCTTTCTCAAGGATAGATCACATGTTAGATTACAAAACAAGTCTTAACAAATTTAAGAAGATGGAAATTATACCAAGTATCTTTTCTGACCACACTGTCATAAAACTAGAATTCAGTAGCAGAAAGAAAACTGGAAACTTTACAGAATTGTGGAAATTAAACAACACACTCTTGAGCCATCACTGGGTCAAAGAAGAAGTGAAAAAGTAAATTAGAAAATACCATGAGACAGACAAAAACAAAAATACAACAGACCGAAACTATGTTGTGGCAAAGCAGTTCTGAGAGGAAAGTTCGTAGCAATAAACATATGCATTAAAAAGAAGAAAGGTCTCCAAAGGTCTGAGTTTATACCTTAAGGAAGGCTAGGAAAGAAAGAAAAAAGCAAGACCAAAGTTAGCTGAAGGATGAAATAACGAAGATTAGAGCAGCAATAAATGAAATAGAAAATAATAAAACAATGAAAAGAAATCAATAAAACAGAAGTTGTTTTCTGAAATGATAAAAAAAAAAAATCCCTTAGCTAGACTAAGAAAAAAGGAGAAAAGACTCAAATAAATAAAATAAGAAACAAAAGAGGAGACGTTACAACTAATGCCACAGGAACAGAAAGGGTCATAACAGACTACGCTGAACAATTATATAGCAAGAAATCAAACGACCTAGAAGAAATAGATACCATATGGTGCAACAAATAAAATCGCCATATAACTCCATGTCTGGATAGAGATCTAAAAGAATTAAAATCAGAATCTCAATATTCACAATAGCTAAGACATGGAAACAATCGAAATGTCTACTGCCAGATGAATGGATACTAAAATGTGGAATATGTATATAACGAAATACTATTCAGTCATAGAAAAAAAGAAAGAAATATTGAAATCAGCAATATTTCCGGCTTTCCCCATATATCTTTCCTTAAACCAATGAAAAATCAAATATGCCTGTATCTATCACTAGCACTTTAGTATGAATTAAAAGGGAATATAAAACTTCTCAAAGGAGAGGAAGATTTCTAAGAGAATGGAAGTTAAAGGCAAGGGTGGTTTATGTAGAGACAGGAAGGATTCGTGACTATTCCCGTGGCCGAATCTGCTTTCGACTCCTGGGGCGTTCACCCACATTAACTCTATCTTTGAGCAGAAACCTCCCAAGGGGAAGACATTTTCTCTCTTACTATTTACTTTAGTTACGATAAATATCTTTTAAGTTTGTCCAAGGACTAAAATATCAAAAATCGATCACAGATTTTAGGGAAGCCTTTACTGACACTGAATCAAGTTGAAGGTCATGACCAGAAGAACTAGAAAAATCCAAATGCTACACCAAACTAATAACTCTAACTGAATATAGTTAAAGTTCGTAATTTGGTACATTTGGGGTTATGTCTATAACCATGAAACCGTGACCACAATGAAGATATTAAACATATCCCAAATCCCCAAAAGTTTTCACATGCCCCCTCGTAATTCCTCCCTTTCCTCATTCCCACTCTCAGGTAACCGTTGAGGTGATTTCTGTCCCTATAGATTAGTTTCCTGTCCCTACAGATTAATTTTTCAGGAGCTTACTCAGCATAATTATTTTGAGATTCAGCCATGCTGCTGTGTGTATCACCAGGTCATCCCTTTTTATCATGGGGTAGTGGTCCGCATACGGGTGTGTCACAACTTGTTTATTCATTCCCTTGCTGGTGGCAAGGGAATTTGGGTCGTTTCCAGTTTTTTTTTGTTTTTGTTTTTTAAAGAAAACATTTACGCAATTTAATGAGACTTGACAGACATATGCAGCCGTGGAACTGTCACGATCAACATACATAACATTTTCGTCACTCTCAAAAGTTTCCTCATGACCCTGGAGTTCACTGTTCCTTCACTCCTGTCCCCAGGCAGCCACTAATCTGTTTTCTGTCACTACAGATTAGTTTGCATTTTCAAAAATGTTTTGTAAATAAAACCATGCAGTATGTACGCTTTTGTGCTTATCTTCTTTTACTCAGTGTAATAATTTTAAAATTCACCCACGCTGTTGTGTTCACCAGTATTTCATTTCGTTTTATTGTAGGAACAGTGTTTCATTAGATGGAATACCCAATTATTTATTCATTTAATGGACATTTGGGTTGTTTCCAGTTTGGGGCTGTCGTGAATAGCTGCTAAGGAAAGTCTCTTACAACTCTTTATGAGGATTTATGAGTTTTGTTTTATGAATTATATATAATACTAACCCCACCCAGAAGCTAGTTGGTTAATCCTGAGTGTAGTGTCATCTAAACAGTGTTTGCGATCTTATCTATGCCGTGAATTTGTAGCTAGTTATATTTTCCCCTTTCCTTTTGTGTCTAAGCCGCTTGGAAATAAATTTAAAGGCCAGTTCTAGCAATCATTCAAATTGTTATTGTATGTATATTTTGTGTGCTATTATCCCTGATTATCTTGCCCTCTATAATTATTTGTACCCTCACCCTTAATTTTATGATCTATTAGTTTTTGTCTCTTTTTATAAGGTACCTCAAATGCATTTTTCAAAGGTGGTAGAATACTGATCAAAGAAGTCTCAAATTTGACATGATTTGAAAGACACCAGAAAATGTCCCTCTGCCCTCAAATTATCTTTTATTTCTACGTGTCAGGAATACTTGAGATTCTTCCATTAGGGATTCATTCCATTGGATTAAAAAGTATTCCCTATTAAAATGAAATCCTCAGGGAGAGGAAAGACACCTTAATCATGTCATAGAAGTATGAATTCGTTTATCTGAATTTTTCTAAGTGCACAGCTGGTGGCGGGGTCGGGGGTGGTTGGAAGTAGAACAACAAGCTATACAATACGATGAAAAGTGAAAAGATGCTGGAAAAGAAGCACCTTGGGAAGAAAAACAGGAAAGGAAGCCACCGTTTTTTTATTTTACTCATCTCCTTGTTGAGAAGTAAGAATTTCAGTTTTATAAATTTATTTATTTCTTGCTTTTTAGAGGGGATTATTCACAAGGTAAGAATTAAGTTCAATAATAACGGCAACTGATATTTCTTTACTAAACTACCTGTGAAGCTTTGGTTCCTGAAGCATAGCAAGAGAATAAAAAGGAATGTAAAGGGTCGCAATTTAAAGTCACCCAATTCATAGTGAAAGTTTACTTTTATTTCATTGTCTGCGGCTGACACGGTATTAGCTGAAGCAAGGACAGTCAATATATAGACTGCAATGGAGAGAAAATCCTATTTTATGTACTAAGAAAAAGAGGGCTCCAGACACAATGGGCAATCATGAATACACACCACCAAATCAATAAATTCAGATGAGTCATTGTAATGCCTGAAAACAATTTTAAAAAAAAAAAGGAGGGGAAGAAGGGGGGTGGAGAGGGAGGAGGAGAGGAGGGGGAGAGAGAGAGAGAGAGAGAGAGAGAGAAGAGAGAGAGACTCCCTACCCTCAAACAAATCAACTAAACAAAACCATTCTAATGTGAATGAAAAAAACTAGACATCAGAAAAAGTCCTGAGTGCTGGGAAGAGTGATTCAGACAGCAGAAAAAACAGATAAGGAAGCAGCTGAATTGTAGATTTAGAACACTTGGCAGTTGCGCAGTCCTTGCTGATGAAAATCTTGTTGATGGAAACGAAATTCCTTACAATATGAAGTTCTTGCAAATATGTTACCCCTTATAGATGCAAATCTAGTATCCCTCCATGGCTTGGCAAATTTAAGTGACTACATAGATTTATATTTGAGTAAAAGTTCATTTTTGTAGCTACCGGGAGAAAAGTTAATCAGGCGATTCTCCATGATAGACAACAGGACAGAAAGGGAAAGATGAATCGTAGCTGACTCTGAGGCAGTGGCTTATTGATAAGTTTTCTGCACGAAGCGAAGTTTCCTTTATCACAGTCCTGAATCCTGATCTCAAGGAGAAGGTGGCATTTCCTTTTAGAGCCAAGCTATAAACATTCCAGGTACAGAAATTCAACTACATACCATACGGGGCATGAACAGATGTGCATTACAGCATTTTCTAAGGAAGGGGACTGGCGGGGTAGCGTGAGAGCCGGAAAGGATTACAGTGAACTGCTTCGTGAATCTTTATTAAGGCGGTAAATAAGGATGGCTAGCTGGGTCTCTATCTCAATGCAGCAATAACCTGGGAGAAGGAAAATGAGGTTGGAAACGATGAAGTTCTATTGCCCACACGCATCAGAGAATCACCTCACTCACGAACGGCGCAGCCGTACGAAATCATCGCTATGCCCCCTCCAAATCACGATTATATTTTGCTACCCACTCCCTTCTCACGGGTTGCCGCCACTTATTTGCACGGTGTATGGAGTCTCCCAGTTTCCCTGCCTCAGCCTCGCAGGTGGGGGGTTATTACCACACACAAAGGGAGCCTTGGAAAGCTGCCTCGGGTCTTCGAAGTGTCAAAGCTCCATGTGACAGAAGGTCACTTGAGGCCTTTCCATCTGCACTGGAATATTTTCCCACCTCTGGTCTCCCTCCAGCACTTACAAACTCTCCTCTTGCTTAACTGAGTCCTCAATGCCTCATCGGGTCCACACGCCTTGTTTGTTTTACGGTTTCCTCCGAAAACCTTATTTTGCCACTTGTCGGTCGGGCACTGAGGTGTTAGTGGATATAATTAACTAATGGTAAAAGAGTATAATTCTGTAATTTTTATAATAATACGTAATACAGTGTATGCATTTTATAATATATTTTATATAACTTACAATAGTAAAATATAACTAGGTAATTAATAGTAAAATCCCAGATAAAAGTCTTACCTTTAACCAGGAACTTATATTGTTTTGATGCAAAGGAGTCTGTATATTGCACATACTGTGGAGCTGTTCTTAGTAAGAGGAGCCTAGCACAGCCCCGTCATACTAACATTTGTAAGTTGCGATAATTTCTTATATGTTCGTAGATTCTACCAACAAATTTTTTTTTTAAATTACGAGAGAGCCACTTTTAAATCTCTTTTTCTTAGACTTCCCATTTTGCCCTATTTGCCAGGAGGACATTGAACATCAGCAAAATGCTACTGCTGATAAACCCTGAGATTTAATCTCGAGGACTGATTTATCCTGACTTTTCCACGTCGAAGCTAAGATGAGCAAACTCTTCTAAACCTAATTTATGGCTTAACCCTTTCTGACTGTTTTCTTTTTCAAACCATTTCAAAATTATGTTTAAAGCCCAAAGATGGCAATATTTTTGTTTTGCAAAAGGAAAGAGTTTAAAAAAATAAGGGAAGGGATACCTTACGTTTTATGCCATAGCTGGTTCAGAATCTGTGGAAATTGCTATACTCACTCATCTAGGCCTTAAATTGCTTGTCGGATTGAGTTGAACTAAAGTTTATATTGAAGTAATAAGAATTTCACTTTCACGCCTGCTTTTGTGTGTGTGTGACTTTTAAAATCATAATGTTTTCCCAGCCACGTTCCAGCCGAATAACGTGAAAAATGAAGGTTTTGGGGTCATGCTCTCATCTCCCTATTCTTTTAGTATATTAGTGCCGTAAGGTACTATCACCTACACCACAGGCTCATTGCTGTTCTTCAATTGTTCGAAGAAGTATGGCTTTGCTAGTAACTTCTGCCACAAAAGCTCTTTGATTCAAGATTTGTACGTCAAATAACTTAGAAATCTCCAGGCTGCAGTACGGGGGTCCCTCAAAAGCCACAGCTGTAGCTTGTTTCCACAGCATCTTGAGCAGACGCGGTTCGTAAACACTATTTGCGGCATCTATTCCATCTTATTGTGTTTATTCATCTGTGGTGTAAGTCAGGCAGCACCGGAGAAATCTAAACAATTTAAGACATTTTACATTTTGCATGCTTGAGGTTTCCCAGCCTCAGGAGGCAGAATTGGTTGCAGTGTGGCTTTCCTTTATGTCACGACGAGAGTGTTATCTCAATATTTGTATCCATCTTTGGGATTTTCAGGGGTGGCTTAAAAATAATGCTTTTGCTGATTTTCACAAATGTCTTGCGCTTCTCTTCGTTGCCCAAATGGCACATAATGAGGTAGGAGACACATTGGGTTTCTGGCAGGTGATGGAATTTTTACGTACGCTTTTTTTGCTTGGTATACCACTGAAGACCCGAGCTGACCCTTCGTTTTCACAAGACATTGACATTTCAGTGTACCCAGAGCATATCGTTTATCACTTTTTCCCTCCAAATTCACACTACGGTTATTGCATTTTGTCCTGGTTGAAGGCAAACTATACATTGTCTACTTGGTTACTCGTATAAGACCTTGAGTGGAGACTAGAAGAAGGAAAAAGTCTTATATAAAACGTAAAAACCTAATCCAGTAGTAAATTCTGGAAAGGCTGGCAACATGCGCCTTCTTCCTGCCTCGGTTTCTGCTTCCCATCTGGTCAAGAGGGAGGCTGTTCTTGTTGCAAGGATGATTGATTGTGTGGAGGTGGAGGTGGGGAAGAGTAGAGGCTGGAGGAAACACTGATGATATTCAATTCCTTCAGTGACCTTGGGATGGTTTCCAGTGATGTGAATTCTGAAGACATCAGAGCACACCCATGTTCAAATATGAATACCCAAATTCACCCCAAAGCTCAACGTTATGCCTTTGCCTTTGTCATTCATAATGGTGTCACTACTCCCTTTCGACACACTGAATTTGGGAATTAAATGGATGCCTCTGCTCATCAGTTTTTTTTTTTATCTTAATTAGGCTTGCAAGATTTAGCAAATGAAGATACAGGGTACTCAGTTAAATTTGAATTTCAGCTATATAATTAATAGTTTTTGAGGACAGAAGTTCCCCCTTATTCATGGAGGATATGTTCCAAGACCCCAAGTTGGTGCTCAGAACCTCAGATAGCACCGAACCCTATCTATACTGCTTTTTTTCTATACATACATACCTACGATAAAGTTTAATTTATAAATTAGGCACGGGAAGAGATTAACGACAATAACCAATAATAAAATGCAACAATTACAACAATATACTATAATAAAAGTTATGTGAATGTAGTCTTTCTCCTTCCCCCGCCCCCTCTGATAACTGATCTGATAACCAAGACAGCTACTAAGTGACTAACTGGTGGGGAACATCGACAGTGTGGAGACGCTGGACAAAAGAATAATTCCCATCCCAGAGCGGGATGGCTCAAGATTTCATCACATTACTCAGAACAGCACACAATTTAAAATTTATGAATCGTTTATTTCTGGAATTGTCCATTTAATAATTTTGGACCATGCTTAACCGCATACAGCAAAACCACAGGTAAGGGGGAACTACTGTATTAGTGTACCCCATGCAATACTCGGACAAATATTTCATGGGATACACTTTATACTAAAACATTATTCCTTCTGTATCTGAAATTCAAATGTGTATGTATTTTTCCGGCCACCTTAACGTATCGAAGTAATCCAGTTAAACCATTCTCTATTCCCCCTTCTTGCCACTCTGTGATTTTGGACTTCTGGAAGAAGGAAGGACTCGTTAGAGCATCCTGCTGAGAATCTCACAAATTCAATACTATTAGCATCTGTTCATAGAGATCTTAAAAAAAAAAAAAAAAAGAGGCGTAAAAAGGGAAATCTGACTTCTTAACTCCAGCAATTCACATCTATAATTCTCTCCCAGCTCACCCTCGCTCACGTCATTAGCTCATGGTATTTCGCAGCTGGTTGGCCAGCTGTTGTTAACATGACTCAGGTGAGGATAGAAGGACTTTTACAATTTTGATTCCAGAGTGCTTTTGCAAGCCTAGATAAACAAACGCGCAGCAACAGGGGATGTGAAGAACCAAGGAGAAGAGCTGAAACCAGAATCTCATCATTTAGGCAGACTCAAAGTGCATAATCTAGTCTGTGGTGTAAAATTCTGGAATGTAGTGGCCGCCATTTGCTTTTACCCAGGTGAGGTGTTTTATATCTTTAGTGTGCAGATGTGTGAGGCTTATACTACCTCACAACATCTTTGTAAGTGGGCCATCAGGGCCACTCGTAGGTACAAATTTGTCCACCAAAAATGGTCAAATTACTAAATTATCTTGCTGATTCCCATGTTACATCTCACTTTTGGAGTCCTAAGTTATAAGAACACGGCCATTATTTTGGAAGTTTACACTCTTAACTGTATAGACCTGAGGTACTCAGGACAGTACCTCCTCCTAAAACTCTTCAGAAACATCACTTAGGTCCACCTCTTCTTATATCGGTGGCCTGGGATTATTGCGTTTTGTGCATGAAGGCTAATGACTATATCTCCTCAGGACCGAGAGTAAAATTAGACCATCATTGTAACACCTCTGGAACTGTGTTCAACTTCTACCATCTTTTTAATGACACATTCTTTTTGAAAAGTTGCTCATTTGAAGTCTTTCCCCAAAACAAGAAAAATGTCTTTCAATTTCAATCTCAGTTCGGAATCAAACAATTTTGTTTTTCCCTTCCAAAAACAAACTTAATCTTTCTGAAAAGCTTGAGGAAGTTCAAAAATATTTTCCGTGGAGCTTCGATTTGTTTACACAGCACATCCGAGGCAGGGTGAAGATCATGGTGCCGATTTCCACATGAGTTCTCAGCCAGGATGCTTTGATATCCGCTTGAGTTTGAGAGGGATAAGTGAAGAATTCTGTTTCCATGGCCATTCCTTCTTGAGTCACCCCTGCGATGTGGCTAGCATTTCACCTAGGTGTGTAAGAGGTGAACGTCTTATTCTCCACATACCTTGGGAAACGATAAAGCCCTCAGTCACTCCCCGTTAGGTGTCAAATAATGTTCCTTTCCTTTGGCCTGACTTTTAAAATTTCTGAGGATGCTCAGTTGGTCCGTAATGACATTTCGACAAGACAATCCTTCATCGTGAGGGGTCGCCTTGTAAGTGGCAGGAGGTTTAGCGTGCATGGTCTTCCCGCCACTCTGACAGATGTTTCCAAATGCTCCCCGTGGGTCAGGGATATTCCTAGTCAGAAGCACCCTTTCTGGCCCCAGTTTACCTTTCTCACCTATACTTCTGTTACTCCACTGGGTGAGTACCGAGCCTCGGACATGGTATTTGCTATTTGTTGCTGTGAGGATTACATGGGATAAATGAATAAAGCAACTCGTACACTCCTTACACCCAGTAAAGGCCCTGTAAGCGCAGGATCACCTCTGCATTTACACTTGTCTTGTACATGACCTTGCTCTTACCCTCATTCCTCCCATCGGAGCAGAATAGCCTTCTCTGACTTCTGAGAGTCTAAACCCTACCTTCATTTAGGTACAACTTAAATGACATACAAAATCTCTCTGATCTCCTTCTAAGTTATTTCACTGCTCCGGGTCTATGTTAGGTCCTCAAGGACTTAGCTGGGGAATCAGATGACATAGGGTTTGCTGTGTGGCAAGGACAGAGAGAAGCCCCGCCTTAGGGTAGCAGAGAAGAGAGTTTTCATGCAAGGTTTTCTGCAAGAGCGGTGCTTCGGGTTGAATTTTGAAGGCCAAGGGTTGATTAGATGAAAAGAAAGGTGGGAAGAGTAATCCAGCAAAAGGGAAAAGTTACGTGCAAAAGCAGGTGCTAGTAGTTCATGCTGGTGGAAGCAAAGAAGACATAAAGGGAAGTGTCAGGAAATGTAGCCAGGAGCCAAATGGGCAAGCATTCCGTGCGACGAGCTCCGCAGTTCAAACTTCATGCCGTAAGTTTTGAGAGTAGTTGAAGGATTCTACTTATCATCATTTTCTACCTTACATTATAATTATGTATTTATACAGCTATTTTCCAAACTGCACTATGGTATTTGTTTCATTTTTGTCTTCAGAGTATACCAAAACATTTTGCTCATAGCAGATTTTCTAGGATTGTTATGAATTAATAAATAAATAAAATGAGAATTTTAGAATTTTTTTCTCATCAAATAAGTGCTTATTCATTTGTTTCATTTTCATAGACTGACCTGGGAATTTTGAATTTACCTTTAAGCATATTTAGCAAGCGATTTTTTTTCTTCTTTGTATAAATAGTTGGTTTCCAGTTCCTTTGGGCGCTGATGTTCAATTGTGATAAAATCATTAATTCTTTGTTTTATTATTCATTTTCATGTTCATAACACAATGTATTGAATAGCCAGTGATCACCTGGGCAATGATAAATAAAAAATAAAAACCAGAGTGATTAGAAATTAGGGCCTAAAACTCATACAGATACTTCTCTCTTTTTTTTTGGAAAAAATCTGAATCTCAAGTAGTCCTGTCACTATATCCTGAAGGCTAGCAGAATCCATCCCAATGGCTTCAAGAAAGGGAGGCTCAGAAATGTGCCTCCTTCTCTGAGAAAAAAACAAGCTTGATGTTCTTTAAACTGTCAACATTCACATCCAACCTTATCTCAGTTGACAGAAAATTGGAAGAGAAATGTTTTCGAATGTTTTTGGGCCCCAAGGCCGGAAAGCAGATGGGCCGCCCCATTCCAAAAGAACTGAAACTTTGATGAATTGTCTTTGTAGAACATAAAACAGGGCACGATTCTGTCATCTGTCTATGCTCACTCATTGCCTGCAATGTTTATTTTCCTCTTCTTCACTTGTTTATTTATTTTTATTAAAAAAAATTTATTTTTGAATTAGAGTCGACATTCAATACTACTGTATATTAGTTTCAGGCATACAGCACAGTGGTTAGACATCTACGTAATTTACGAAGTGATCTCCTTAATTAGTCTAGTACCCACCTGGCAACATACATAGTTATTATAATATTATTGACTCTATTTCCTATGCTGTATTTCACATCCCCATAACTATTTTGTACCCAGCCTTCCAACACCCCTCCCACATGGCAACCATCAGTTTGTTGTCTATATCTATGAGTCTGTTTTTGTTTTGTTAGTTTGTTCATTTATTTTATTCCTTAATCATATGGTATTTGTCTTTCTCTGTCTGACTTACCTCGCTTAGCAGAATACCCTCTAGGTCCATCCATGTTGTTGCAAATAGTAAGATTTTATTTGATTTGATTTTGTGGCTAATATTCCATTGTATATATGTACCACCTCGTCTTTATTTGATTGTCTATTGAACACTTCAGTTGCTTCTGTATCTTAGCTATTATAAATGCTGCGGTGAACACCGGAGTGCATATATCTTTTCAAATTAGTGTTTTGGTTTTTTGTTTGTTTGTTTGTTTTTTAATAAATGCCCGTAATTGCTGGGTCATGAGATAGTTCTATTTTAATTTTTTGAGGAACCTGCAAAATGTTTTCCATTGTGGCTATCCTTTAATAGGAAGGAGGAAATGACTCGACTAGAAATTCACAGGGTCTGGTTCAGGAGGAAGGCAATGAAGTGGTTAAACAGGCCTTGCATATGCTCCAGAGTTTGTGGGAAGAACTTTTATAGCTCCAATGGTCCCGTTTAATTAAGCTGATTTCATGTTTATATTAAATCCTCATAATGAGGTGAAACTTTTAAGGAAGTGCCAAACTTTAACCAGGCCATTAACTTGTTTTATTGGCTTCTTCATTTGCTAATTTAAATAAATAGAGGGGGAAAAAAAATCAACATTCTTTCTGTTTATCCAGTGCAAAGAGGTCTGCGGAGGTAGAGGATCTCCGCTGATGTGATGAAGTGCGTGCTCTCTTGTTGGTTAGAGTTTCCCCATCACTTTGCAGTCTGATGCGGATGGAGATAATGTGAGAGAGCAAGAGCAAAGAAACACCAAACGATATAATATATGTGTTATGTAATGGTATTTGGGTTCCTTAAAATGAATGTCATGGCTTTTTAATGTAAAAGTTAGAAAAAATCGGTGAGAGTCTGCATAAGTCCTGCCCCAAACTGATCTTATAGTGATGAGTGTTAGTAGATTGACTCACATATGATCCTGAAACATGGATGGTCTCTCGTCAATATTATGGCCATTATAGGTCCACATTACTTCAAGGCAGAGTTTCTCAATCTTGGCTCTATGGGTATAGTGGGCTGGATAATTATTTTATTTGTTGGGGCTGGGGGATGGGGGTTGCTGTCCTGTGCATTGTGGGATATTTAGCAGGATTCTTGGCCTCTACCACCACATGGAATAGATCCCTCCCTCCCCACCAAGTCTGGACAATTAAAAATGTCTCCGGACACTGCCAAATTTCCTGGGGCAGAAGGCCACAATCCACTGCTTTAGGTACACTGTACTTAACAAGCATTCACTAAATAGAATTACAGCCTTAAAGAAGTTAGGAAATCTACCCCCACAGTTTATATCTCCGTGTAATTTGCCAGCATTCATCATCTTCCCTTACAAAGCCAACATTTAGCTAGAAGCTAATTTGCAACAATGAAGAACATTCAACAATCACTGCTTCGAGGATTAATGGCTGCTAATGGGGATGCTGACCAATAGTTAAGTGAATAAATTATTAAAGTTAGAATATAAACTAGTTTCTCATTTGCCACTCACAGATGTTTTTGTCTTAGCAAATGCTGTTCCTTTGGCCTGGAATGTCCAGTATCACCTCCTCCGGGAAGCCTTCTCTGATATCCACCACCCTCTATCTGAGTATCAGCTCTTTCTCTCATGCTTCCTTGTGTCATAGCAATTACCACACTGTAATTTTCTTTTTCTTATCTGCTATTCTTTCTCAATTTAGAGCTCTTCGATGTAGAAATTGCACCTCTGTTACAGCTGCCATACCAAATATCATCGTCTGGGTGGCTTAAACACAAAAATGTTATTTTCTCACAATTCTGGAGGCTAGAAGTCCAAGATTGAGGTGTTGGCAGGTTTGGTTTCTTCTTAGTCTGTCTCCTTGACTTGTAGATGGCCACTTTTTCTCTGTGTTCCCACATGTCTGTTGTCCATGTCCTAATAATCTCCGCTTCTTTTAAGGACATCAAGGCCCAGCCAAACAATCCTATTTCACCATCATTACCACTTTAAAGGCCCTATCTCCAAATAGAGTCACATTCCGAGGCACCAAGTGTTAGGACTTTAATATGTGAATTTTGAGAAGACACAGTTCAGCCCATAACAACTTTCCATTCTCCCTTTGCCAATACCTAGTTCTTATGTAGAACCTCAGTAAATATTAGAATAAATGAACGAGTACAAGATTAAAGGTCATGGAGAAGAAGGTGATCAGAAAAGAGGAAGGAGGAAAAAGAGAAGACAGATATGTATAACGAATCATACCAGAAACCCAAGGTTATGGTGTTGCTAAATCTTTGCCTTGAATTCAGTCCTTGGCTCAATTCTGACTTCCAGAGACAAGCAGAAAACAGGAAAACACTCAGAATTATATTGTACTCTATAAAAGATTGTTTTAATTGTAGAGAGTTAATACAATTTAAGAGATAGATATATTCCATAATTTTTAATTTCCCCCTTTTCTTTAAAGATATTCATTTCTACCACTTCCTTTTAGATTTTCGGAACATGTTTAAATTTTAAAAACTAGAAAAATCTCTTTTCTAGGATTTATAAAGTTAGTTATAAAACTTTATTTATTTACTTGGCCAGGTGGGGGAATGAAAACATGGTATTTCAATATAATTCACTTCTAAAAATGACTTTATTATGCTTAATAGAAGCAGGATGTCCCCATATTTTCTGTTTCCACCCTCAGTGTGATTAAATCCTTCTACTGAGGATTTAACATTGACATTTGAAGAGAATCGATAGAAAACTAGAACCAATAGGAAACAATTCATTAGCCTGTGCTGTTTTCGGGGGAGAGAGCTTATATACAGTTGTGTCTGATTGAAGAGTTCAGCATAGGTCTTTGATATTGGGTGCTGTTAACAGTAAGAATCACAGACACTTCAAAGTGGTCTCTAGCGACACCCAATCCATCCAGTGCTCAGCTTCTTCCTCCAACAGTTGAGGAGGCTGGACCAGCATCATTAAGAACCAATCTAGGGCCATATTCTAAAATGTTATGAATCCTGCAAAGTTCCAGAAATTAGTGTTTCTGATTATTTCCCTAACAATTTATATAGTAAATGATATCCCTATGAATCATCATTACTGTCAACATGAATCGAATGATTAGTACATGACCAGGCTGTGCCGAGTGTGCACTTGTTATGAATTAATCTTCATCACAAGTGAGGTAAGTACTTTGTGCCTTATTTCATAGATACAAAGCATGGTGCATATACCTTGGTGGTAATATGATCTAAAATGACATTAGGACGTTTGAAGTCCAGCTGGTAAAGACCACCAGGAATACATCTGAAGTCAAAGTCAAGATTATTCAACTGGCTGCAGAAGGGAAGTGCACAGAGGATGCATGCAGCATCCTAGTAAGAGGAGGTTGGGACCCACCTACTATACAGTTTGGGCTTGTGCCAAAGGATTCTGAGAAAGGGTTGTTATGAGTTGAATTTTGTCCTCTCCAAAAAAGATGTGTTGAAATCTAACCTCTAGTACCTCAGAATATGACCTTATCTGGAAATAAGTTCCCTACAGAGGTAATCAAGTTAAAATTAGGTCATTAGGGAAAATCCCAATCTGATATGACTGGTGTCCTTATGAAAAGGGGAATTTGGACACAGACAGACATGAACAGAGGGAAGATGACGTGAAGACACAGGGAGAAGACAGCCATGGCACTGGAGTGATGCGTCCATACGCCAAGGAACGCCAAGGATCGCTGATAAACAGCAAAAGCTGGAAGCGGCAAGGAAAAGCAGGGCCCTGGTGATATCTTGTAGCCTCCAGAACTGTGAGAGAATGAATTTCTAAGGGTTTAAGCCACCCGATTTATGAAAAGTTGTGACAACTGCCCCAGGAAATTAATACAGGGATTGAAGAAGCCAGGCTCAGTTCTGGGCTGTTGCTATCAGTTTAGCAAATAGGTATCTCAGTGATATTCGCTCAGAGGATGGGCAGAATGACGACAATCTGGGAATAGCAATTGTAAGAAAGCACCTTCGTTAAAAAAATGTTGGTCATTTTGCAGCTGCTCTGTGGCTTTGCATAGGTTCTGTTAGAAAGAGCGTCGATTTTCCATTAAGACTATCTCTGACTATCGACAGGGCTGATTTCTACTTTTTTAGGTTTTATCTCAAGATATTTACTGTAATTAGTAGTTTTTTAAAATTCTAAGTCGTAATATAAAGTTTTCTTTTAATGTAATTTCAGCTAAAGAAAAATACGAAGGACAGATTAGCACAGCAGACTTAGCTACAGCAAAGATTGTGAAGGTGGCAGCCAAATGATTGAAGTTTGGAAAATTTGTGTGATAGGATTATTATAGGTTTCTACTAATTTGAAATAAAAAGGAAAGCTGGATTTTCACCTCATGGATTCATTTGCAAGTCTGGAGAATATACATGTGTAAACCCTTCCTCTTGTTTATGTAGCGATTGTAGGGATGGAGAACAAGGATAGAAAAATAACAAAAGGAATATAACTTGAGACAATAAGAATTAATTTCAGTCTAACTCATTAACTCTGTAACTTTGCTTATAGTTACCTACATTGAACATAAACAACCATTCTTTTACTTTTTTAAAAAAATCTTTGTTATAAATTTGTGATTTACGTGTGCTAAATGTATTCTTGTCTTAAGTAAGAGATTTTTTTATCTCAGGCTGAAGTTCATTTATTTAAAATAAGGTGTGTTAAACTAGATAAATGACCGGTTTTCCTTCTCACTCAGTGATGTATTTCGTCTCAATTATAAATCCCCTGAGAGAATCCAAAGATTCTTTTTGTTCTGTATACTGAAATCTAAAATAATTTCACTCCTAAATGCACCGGGTAGAGTTGACCGGATGGGCAGACCTGAGCATGTTCCCTCCATTAAGAACTGAGGTCTCTTGAAGACACTAGTCACCTAAGACAAGGGGCAAAGAGAGTTATGGAAGGGACGACAGGCCAAAAGCTCAAACCATCCATTTCTGCAGTTTGTCTAGGACTGGCCCCGCCAAGGATGAGTCAATCCAGAGGCCCAGTCCCCTTCTTCATATGCTTTCTGGCCACTTATTTCTATACTCTGGCTAGAACCAAGACTCCCATTACTGACCTGCATTTCAGGTAGGCAGATTTCAAAGGCCCATCTAGGAACACACCTGCCCCTTGTAACTCTTCTTATGGCACCACGCTTTCCATTTACAGCTGCCTTTGGAAGGGGCCTTTGGGGAATGACCCATTCATTAAATTTAGATGGACCTGCCCTTACGTAAGTCCTGTCTTAACATGACAAGCTATGAACAGGCACTGATGAGTAGCAAAAATTGAGGGAGGCAGAAATTATATTCACTTTATTCTTCTATTGGTTTTCCTTAATTTTGCTTATAACTTCTCGATCTCATCACTCATGCCCTTGAATCTGGAGACTTCAATGAGATCAACCACAGTTAAGTTTAGACTAGGAATGAATCAGATTTTTCTTTAGCATTATATGCCCTAACCATTATATTGTATTTCTAATTTTAAATGCAGTTCATGTAATTAATTTATTTAAAAATTTTTTAATTAAGGTATAATTTACATAGTATAAAATCTCACCTTGTGGCAAACACATCCAGTTGTATAATCAACACAATCAGAGAAGAGTTCCATTATCCCTCGAATTCTCTCAAGCTCCTTGTCGTCAACCGTTCCCCAGCCTCTGGAAATCACTGATTTGCTTTCTGTCCCTATTTTGTATTTTCCAGGATGTCATGTAAGTCGATTCCTATGGTACGTAGCCTTGTGAACCTGGCTTCTTTCACTTGGCATGATGCATTTTAGGCGTATCTGTGTTTTCACAGGATTCAGCAGCGATGAAGAGGTTACTACTGAGAAGTATCCCATTGTACGTATGTACCACCGTTCATTTACCCACTGAGCGAGGGACGGACATTTGGGATAGATTCATGAGACATTTGGGACATTTTGGGCAATTATGAATAAAACTTCTATAAATATTCATGTGCAGGTTTTCATGTGAACGTATTTTATTTATTTATGTTTAAATGTGAAACACACTTAGGTTCGTTAAAAGCAGCAGAGAATCTCTAACTTTTTGAAGACTCTGTAACAACCTAGTTAGGAAAATGAAAAACAGATAAGCACCCACCTTGGGAAGCAAGGAGACAGGAGAACTGAATCAATTCAGCCTTTATTTCTTAGTTGACCACTGAGCCTACAAGCATTTATTTTGAAAAAACATGTTTTTGGAAGTAGACTCTTAAGTCAAAGCAAAAGGTGATGTTTGGCCAAGTGAAGAGAAGTCCTATAGCGAGACACCTTGTGTAAGTAAAGAAGGCATCCACATGGTTTGGTAAAATATATCTTCTTCGACTTATCTTTATTAGTGCCTGATGAGGGTATGAGGTCAATTTAAGCAACACTTCCCAGCTATCAATATCTCTCACTACATAACTCAGAAAAGTTAGAAGCTGATTGGTTTTAAAGAGCTGTAAACATGGGCCCCAAGAAGAAAGGTTCTAACCAGTTGTTACTGGGCCAGGTTGGTTAATGGTGTTACAGTAAGTGTCACAGAGGTCACATTTCTGTCTAGTTGGATACATCATGCAGTCTGCTGGTCTTGTACAGTCATGGTTCTGATCCTCAGAGTAAGAAAACTCAACGGAAAAAAGATCCCTTTACAGAATAACAATACATAACAAAGATTCTTTAAGATTTTCTTTTATTTTCTTCTTAGGTTTCCAGGTGGCCTTCCTCAGCTTCTTTTCATAGATCAATTCCTATGCAGGCCCTTGAATGTCATTGAAAGCAGAAGAAAACATTGCACACAACCTTTCTTTGAAGACCAAAGACAGAGGAAAGGCTACTTCTGATTGATGAAGATCGAGGTTTAGTCTTGTTTTTACATCAGCTACAACGCATAGATTTGAGAAACTGTCCTGTGTTCAAACCCTTTGTGAGAGTTACACACTAGGTACCGACATCAAAATTTTACTTCCCTTTTCAAGGAATGTTTTGTTCCTAATAAAATGTCTTCACTGTTCATCGAATCTTATGTCTTTAAGTTGCTTTATCATCCGGCCTGCAATTAACTTTCTTTGCTTTACTTCCAGGCTTTTGTTTGTTCTTTCTGTTTGCCTCTAAGGAAGCTGAAATGAATGCAGGTTCTCTTGCCCTGCCAGGATCTCTTTGAACATCTGTCCAGTCATCTGATCATCCATTTCCTACACCCACTCACAAAAATCCCACAGAGACGAAACTTGCCCACATTTGCACATATGGTTGATGTTCACAGCTTGAAAGTGTCTAAGCTATTTAAGTTTGATTTTCATTTTAATGAAAGCTCATAGTTTTGCCCCAAGATGAAAGCAAGGTGTTAGAAGTCCCCAGATTTCCAGGTCGTTAGATCAATTAAACATTAGTTCAACCGCGGCTGCTCCATTTTTGGTAGAGAAATAGGCATTAAGAGCACAATTCAAAAATATCCACCTGACAACTTTAGGGGGTCCAAAATGTACTTTTAGGTGTCTGGTTTCAAAAGTCCTTTTGAACTTTTAAAATTCCATTGTAGTGGATGGTACGGTTACCAAAAACAACCAGAAAAGGAGTTTATGAAAACATCCAATCAGGAAAAAAAAGATGCATTTTTAACACACAGCACCCCCAGTCAGATAAAAGATTGGAGGCGGAATACTTCAGCTGGGATGCTGACCTATTTTGCACACTCTCTCTGGCCACTGGAATTGTGTCTGGTCCTTTGGGCTTCCCCTGGCTTGTGATGGCAATATTTGGAGAGAGAATGAACTAGTAATTGCAAAAAGATGAAAGGATTTTGAGAATGATTGAACTCGTATATATAAAAATATATATATATATTTTGTATCTCTGGGGCCTATCTAGCATACTTCCTAGTCCATGGAAATTTTCCAGGAAATTTATTTGAAACAGAATTAACTTATGGAGTGAGAATAAGCATTCGCCCCACAGTGAACTGAAGTATGATGATGCTGTGAACCAGACATAATACATAATAATGTTCTGATGTGAACTTCTCACCTTTTAATTCTTCCTCATTAGAAATTGATGGCATCCTCAGCCAAGCAGGGCTGGAAATTCTCTTATTTCATCTTCTATGATTCATGTTCTGCTGGTTCTGTTGGGAGAGTCCTGCTCCAGATTCATGTCATTCTGTATTGAAACTGACGGATATACATGTGCAGAGAGAGAAAAATAACTATTTTTAAGCTCTAAAAAAAATTTGGAGGCTTTAGTTAAAACTTATGAAAAAAAAAAATCCTCCAAGTTCACAATAAATGCAGAGTTTTATTGATTGCTTTTCAGGTGGTTTATTTCCCATCCAGCGTTCTGCAGAAACACCCACTGCTGTTATTGATCACCCAGGAAATGGTGTAGTCCCAGGTCCCAGGTGTACCGGTATCCCAGCTCTTCTCTGTTTATCTGTGTCTCTCGCTGTGTCTCTGACCCACCCACTTAGCAGCGATGGCAACTGTGTTCTTCATTTTGATTCTTTTGCTGGGGAGAGAGCAAGCTGAAAACATTCCCTGTGGGACAGGAAGTCATTTTGCCATACTTCCCATGTGACACTCCGCCATCCCTTCTAGGTGAGGACTCTGCTTTCCCTCATGTCACACCTGCTCTAAGTGAGCAACATCGTGTCCTCGGAATGGCTACTGTTTTCGTGTCTAAATGCATGAGCATCCCAACAGCGAATAATGGGACAGCGAGGGGGAGGTGATCTTTGTAGCTGATTTTTCCCCCCCGTACACCTATGTTTTCATAATACCAACTATAGAAAGTCAAATGTAATACAAAGTTTCTAGGCTGGTTGAGAGAAGCAGATATAGTAAGGGCTTTTTTCTTTTCTCTCTCTCTTTCCTTCCGTCTTTCCTTCCTTCCAAGCTGAAGGAACACTGGACAAAATAGTGAATTTGTCAACTCATTCCTTCTCTGCATTCCTTCTCATGAGCTGTTCTTCTGATGTGTTGGTGTGGAGTTTGGATCCTAACGTAATCTTTGGGGTTCTGCTCATTCTCTACAGAGCAATGTTTCAAACGTGTTGACTTTCCTGCTCAGTATGTTCCCTTTCCGCCCACGCTGCACGTGCAGCTGAGAACACCCTGACACTGTTTGAGCGGCATTCTCTTCTCCCTCCCATTTCTCCCAGGGGTCCTTTCTCGGCCCCACATCCTCAGGCAGCTGTAAAAGCCCGGATGGACATAGAGTTCAGCTTTGCCTCCAAGGGGAGCTGTGTCCAAACCCAGTGGGTCGGAAGCAAGAAACGCCCAGCCGTTTTTCAGTGAGAAGACCTTAAGCCAACAAACAGTTTGACGTTTAGCCTCATAGTAGGGCATCTGCAAAAGTCGGTGACGGAATTTATGATGAGAAAAATGGGGGGAGAGTTGGAGTTTTTGCTGTCAGGGAAAGAAATTCCTGACTTAGGAGGGAGGCCCATTCAGTGCTTTGGTCAGGCTTTTAGATCTTTTGGGCATTCAGGGCATTTGCAGGAGAGTCACAAGCTTAGTGTTTTGACTAGAGGAAGAGATTGCATGAAGTTCAAGAGTCTTCATGTCTTTCCATAGGGTTTTTTTTTTTTATATAATAACATTTAAATAACTTATTTTTTTAAAAAAAAATATAACTTATTATCAAATAAGAGCAACTTCCTGTGAGATTCAATTTTCCCAGAGTCATAGCTGGAGTACTCTTATGAGAAAGACAAACTTTTTTATTAGAGAAGCTGAAAGTACTATACCATGTGGGTTTTTTATTTTAGATATTTTTTTTACATAAATGACTTGTGTTCCTGGTTTTCCTCCACGCTTGGTCCGTGGACTTCATGGCACTGCACCATCTTTTCTCTGTGAGCTGCCCATGCCTTTCCACTTACACCTCCCTCTCACGGGCTGGTCTTTTCTGCAGTAATTTTAACCGGATTTTAAGGGCTCTTAAAGCATATCAATCATATATTCATATCTTTTCTTCCCTTGATAAGGAGAGAGTGCTAGCAAATAGGCACTCATTCATGAAATTGATTTTTAAATAATCATGGCGTGAACTCACTAGTTAAAGTGTCCCAGATAACCAGAGCTCTCGGGAGTACTCCCAATTCCATTCGAGTTGCTTGTGACTGTGCCCGTGTATATCTCTCCATTAATGTCGGCTACAGCGAAGGAGAAAGCTTTATCTCTTTTTCTCAGGTCACTCTTTCCTGAGAAGGAAATCAGAATGACAAGAAGAACCATAAGTAGGTGTATTTCTCTGGTTCTTTCCCATTGCCCTGCCCTGCCCAGAGCCCTTCCTTAAATTTCTCCAGACAGGTTGTTACTTCCTAGGTGTTTCATTTGTGCTCTGAACAAATTCATTCTTGCTCCGTAGCATAATGCTTTGGCCCCCTCTTTGCGGGATTCGCTCATTATTCCTTGTGGTGTCGCTGACTGAGGCTCCTGCAGGATTAGCTCCCGGATGCCTTGAGTGAGTCTCGCCACGTCCATTGTCAGGGAACGCTGGGCCTGGACCGATGGGCCTGGACCCCTCAGTGCCACAGACTTCGCCATCTTTATTTCTCACTTTTATACTATGGCCCATGACCCCGTGGGTGAGGGGCTAGAGGCTATGTGCATAACAGATCTTCTACTGAGCTCAGGATGGTTCTTCATTTCAACACCTGCCTTCTTTCCTATTACTAAACATGTATATTTTAACTGTCTCCCTTCCCCTACTGACCCCCCAAAATTCTTTGGTTCACCTTGTGAACAATCTTCTGAAGAGCTCGTGCTACTAATTCTCTTGTCATTATTGAATTTTAAGGTGAACAAAACTTAGGTTAAATGGGAAATTCTACGACAGAAGCTTCACATTATTGCATTAATTGCACCCCTCTTTGTAACATAGAAGTCTAAGGTCCGTCTCCGAGTCGGTGGCTTTGCTCAGGTGATCTCATACCTGCACTCTGCCTGCATGGTCATGCAGCTGAGTGGTCGGGCCTAAGGGAAGATGTACAGCGATTTTTACCTGAGTGGAACCTGGGAATCACCTGGAAGTTTCCAGTACGTGCTCAGAATGGAGAAGCCCTGGGCTAAGCAAGGAGGGATCTCTGAGCTGGATAAGGTTTTGTCGAGTAAGAGAAAAGAATATCACAGAAGGAAGGGGTCTTTTCGTGAAGGGCATAGCAGTTAATAAGGAAGGTCAGCGCGGTGGGACATCCCATGGTCCTCATGTCGGTTTCCTCGGGCTGTGGTAACAGAGTACCACAAGCGCCCTCTGCGGACCCCAGGGAAGGAGGTGTTCCAGGCCCCCCTCATAGCTTCTGGTACTTTCTTAGCTTACGGAAGCATCATCTCATCTTCACGTGGCATCCACCTTGTGTGTGTGTCTTTCCTAACAACACCAGTTATGTTGGGTTAGGACCCATCCTGCTCCATTAAGATCTCCTCTTAACTAAACCAATTACATATGCAATAACTCTCTTCCAGGTCACCTCTGCGTGTTGGAAGTTCGACTTCAGCGTGTGATTTTGGGGGGCAGGGACAATTCAGTCCCAAACTCCATGCCTCGATGTGGAGCCAGTTTAAGCCTGAAGTCAGACCAGCTCTTGCCATCGCTGGGACAGAAGCACCATTTTCTTTGTTTATGGAAATGTGGCTAAGATAGGCTTTTCAGACATTCTGAATTTCTGACATTTTTCTCCCAGATAAATATGTTCCCAAACAGAAGATATATCTTCAAGACATATTTGTTGTACAACGAAGGGGCTGTCTGAAGGTAGCCCCCCTCCACTGGGAGCTAAAAGTGAGAAAAGAACAGCACGAAAATAATAAAAAGCAAGGAGTTTGACTTACGTTACTAACATTTGCAAACCAAGTTGCATTAGGGCAGATACTTTTAACTCAGAGCTGCAAAATATGAAGATTTTTGTGTTTGGATCAGCACCTATTTTGGCCACAATTGCAATTTTGAACATAGGCTGTTATGCAGCTCTGTGTTCTACTTCTTGAAAAGAAAACAAACTTCCCATGCACAATTATTTCTTTTAAGTCACTTCCAAGGATCCAAGTTGAAATTGAACAAGCCCTTCTGATATTGACTGTGTGAGGACGAGGACTTAGGGAATGAAGACACCCACAGACTTCATTTGTCAACTTGCTGCAATCGACAAGGCAGAAAAGCCTGTTTCTAAAGGTTGTTTTGAGAACACTTTTTTAAAAAACACCGGTCTATTTCTACTAATAAATGAGTCTGCGTATTCAAAGTTGAGACTTAGCACTTTAAGCTTGGGTACAGAATTAGTTGTGGGACACAGACTGTGCCGGGACGTGCCATACCGTAACGTGGCTGCAGCACTCAGTGACATGGGACATCTCTTCCCGTCTCCTGGGCTTCGTATGTTAAACAATTGCCATCGTGAGATATGGTGATTAAACTTTCACTCTCTCGGTGGTGTGTTTGTGTGGAACTTTCCTTGACATTACCTTGGTTTATGTAATTAAATCCCTCTCGCGTTAATTAAATCACTAGTGAATAGAGGTTGTGACTTTCATTGTGGTCTCTCTAGACAATTCATAATGAAAGATAATGGTTTCTTGTTTAATGACAAATGTATGGCACGCTATTATCGCCTGCTTTTCTTTCTCATACAATTAAAAGTGTCATTTGAGAATTGTATTTCAGATATATCTTCTTCTTATTTATAGCGCTGTCAAAAATCAGAATGCTTATTTGTGTGAGGTTTACTATTGTTAAACTCCCCTTTAACCTAAGGCAGGGAAATGTCACCATGAATTATGTGCTATAAAAAATTTTTTAAGAGACTGTGGACTGTATATGGGAAGGAGGAGGGACAGAGAGATAAGCAGACATTCTTGTTTTTTTCCCTCTCCTCCCAACCTCCAATTAATCAATAAGTTTCGTCTTTTCTACCTTCAAAATGTGTCTGAAATTCACTCACTTCTCTCTAACTACTGTTCCCAGGCTAAGCCACCGTCAGCTCTCACTAGGGCCACAGTGCTAGTCCTACTTAGTGCTCCTATGCTTTTACTTTGCATCCTGAGAATCTAGTATTCTCTTGAAAACCAGGGCGATCTTTAAAAGCATAAATCCTGCTCACGCTTTTGACCAAATTCATCCTGAGAGGTGCTTCATGAGCTGTGCCTGGACTACTCCACCAAGCTCCTCAGCTCCCCTCCCCCATCTTCCAACTTGACACGCTCTTGCTAAACTGTCCTCCTTTGGGGGGCTTCGAATAGGCCGAGGACCACTCTGTCTTAGGGCCCTCCCACACGCCGCCCCTTCTTCCTGAAACACGAGCTTCCCGACACCACTCCCTGCCAACACACACACGGGTGATCCTTATGACTTACCTCTTCCTGTCTCTTTTCTGCAGTAGGGGAGCATCATGTCATTTTTCTTTATCAGCACTTACTCTACTCTTAGCCTGACAACTAATAAGCACTAAATATTTGTTGAATGGATAAATGAATGAGAAACGTGGAAAGAAAGGGAAAGGGTTAGAAACAAATGAGAGAAAAATGAGTCTTCCCACCTCCAAACCACAATTTTAAAGTTGGGGAAAGCTTTTGATTTTAGAAAAGAATTGTGCAGAATACTAAAGGTGAATAGTTATACCTACTTGGATCATTGCCTGTAATTTGTCTGGAAATTTTATCTTAAGCCCTGTGTGTTTTGAGTAGAACTCCTTGCAGGTGGAATTATGCCACGATAAAAATGCTTGGCTTTTACTTGGGAAAGAAAAAAGGAACCTGGAAAGTTATTATTCTAGGTGAATCTCCAGTGTTTTTTGTATATCTAATAAGATACCAAGTCAATATGACTGTTTCTGGTTTCAAGACTTAGTCTACTCCTCCGTGTTACTAAAAGAAGTTTTTTTCCTCGTGGCGGTCCAACTATGCGACTTTAACGCATTTATGCAATTCTATATTTTTGAGTGCCTATATTCCAGTACTTTCCAGACTTTCGTACTAATTTCCGTATTATTTTCTTTGTGTATGATTCTTTTTCAGACTGGAAAATCACTTCCTATTATTTCTTCCACTCGCCCTTCAAAAGCTGGCTCCATCCTACCTTCTCCAGAAAGCCTACCTATTTTAGCTCAACAGTAATTCTCCTGTATTTAAAACCATTTATGGTTTTATACTGCCATGTATAGTTTTAAAATGTTTGACATGGGATAGTTTGCTCTCTACAGATAGACAAAAGCATTTGGGGCTGGAGCACATCTCCTACCTCACCTGTACACATCATCCTCCCAAGTGGAGTTCCAGGCACATAGTAAGTGCTCATTAATTATCAGTAGAATTATTAATTGCCATAATTGCTGCTGTGAGTAGGCACCGTGGCAAGTAAGACCTCGGTGCAGGTAGAATGTATAACCCAATCATCTTAAGAACTTGGGAGTTGAACGGAGTGGGTGAAATGATTGCTGTGTTTGTGATCGAACAGAAGCCGAGATATTATCCATAATGTAATAGCCCGCTGAAATATGAAAGGGTTAAAGAATAATTAAAACCTGAAACTGGACAAAGGAAGTCTATAACTTAGGCCTAGTTTCTGGAACCCCTAACCACATTCTGTTAATCATGAAACTTGTAACAATGAGCTCATACGCTAACTGCCAATTTTAGCCTGTGTAACCCTGCTTGCTTGCGTGGCATGAAAAATAATCAATTGTATATAAGCTGAAAATTACTATTTGGCCTCGCCCATGGGAACACCGACTATTGTCCATGGGAACATAGGCGGTCACCCATAGGAACATAACATTCTGACACAAGCTTTCTGCTTCTGTACTTCCCGCTTGCACACCTGGCCAGTGGGTTGACAGGTAGTGAATAGGAGAAAGATGGACCTTTGTGTTTAAGACAGAATGAGGAATGGGATTTGGGGCTTAAAAACCTTGTATCTTGGCATTTCGTGGCTGCTCCTTTGCAAGGACAGCCGCCGGCTAATAAACTGTCTCCTGGTTAAGAGCACTCAAGTTGGGTCTGGTTATTCTGGACACAACACATAAGTGTATGAGCCAAAGGGGTTGGACAATAGCAAAAAGCAGAGACAAAAGTAAGTTCCCCCCCAAATCAAAGCCGTGACGTCTAAATATCATCCAGGGAGGACGAAACCTCAGAACAATAAACGATTGCTATTGTTTCATCAGCAGAGCTATTCCTGTGGCTGGTGGGAGGACCTGAAGCCCATTTCTCTGGGAGATTCATTTTAAGATCACCTCACTTCTGCGTTCCAGTTCCTTGCTCTCCATGAAACCCTTCAATAGCTTGCCTTCCCATATGTGCGCTTCTCATTATATAATAATAAACAGGCGATCGGTCTCTGTGAACTTGATTAAGGCAGGTTTGCCTCTGAGGGGTGACAGAGCTACTTTGATGGACTCAGTAAAATCAAGTTTCTTAACCTGAGACCAGACCGTGGGGCATAGCGAATTCATCAAGGGAAATGGAGCTTGGTGGGAATTCTCCGAGCAGCAGCCAGAACATTTGAAACACCTCTGTGTACAGTAATTTTAACCTGTGTCCTGCTCTATGTTTACTTGCATAGAGCAAGGAGCGCTCGCTCCTTGGTACAATCTGCCTTTCTCTGTTCTGGTAGCAATGAAGTATTCATCTAGATTCCTTTACAGAAGAGAGAGGGAAAGCTAGGGGGTGGGCAAGGTCTCTCACCTGCGCTAGCATCTCCTGCTCAGGTCAGGCTTTCCTGAGCTACAGAATTTCTTTAAAAAGGAAAGTCAGGGGGAATGAACAAGCAAACTCTCAACCCATGATGCCTTCAGAAATCTCTAAGATTCCCCAAAGTCAACTTACAGTCACATAAAATCGCCACTTGTTCTTGAAATTCAGAAATACTTTTAAAAATTTCTTAAACTAATTTTCCTATAAAGGAATCAGTAGGACACATATCAAGGGAGTAAAGTGACTTTGAAAGATGAATCACGATCAACACTAGTGAAAACGATTCTGCTACTTGTCATTTGTAGAATAATTCTTTCCATCTCTATTGCTGCCACCCAAAACTCTGGTGCAGTGAGTATAGACTCAGCATATTCAAAGAGCAGGGGCTTCCACAAAAATGCATTTGAAAACGAACATACTGTTTTGGAAGAAAGTTAAAGTAAGGTAAACAGTAATGTGCCTCTTTAATTTTGTAAGAAATTTTTTAGAGAAGCGTATGTTTTACCATTACATGTGCTGTTTAAGTGTTTTCTCCATTTAGAGAAGGAATTTTAAAATATCAACGATATTCCTTTTCCTTTCTAAATTTAAAAAATTAGAATTCAGAACCCTACATTCAAGCCAAAACAGAATTATTGCCTCATTAAATAAGTGGTGAGGAAATTCTGTAATGAAAAAGGGTACCTCAGATGTTGGCTCGTCTGTGGGAGATGAAATACAGAAAGATCAGTGAATCCGAAGCATATACTCTATTGGCACGTGGACCCAGGTCTCTGTGAGCTGTTAACGTGGTTGAGAAAAAATTGTCATGTCCTATCATATAGGATTATTCGTAGGCATTCCCAGCAATCTCTAGGGGTATGAGAGGATGCTAAATTTCTTAGATCAAAATTACTTTAAATACACTTGAATTTAAAAAAGATGCATAGGGAGTAAATAGAGAAAGGTGTGAGTAAGTGACTCCTGCCACCAGAGGAGCACAAATCATCACAGACAAACAACACGTGCCTTGATTTGCAGTGTTGGCCATCTTATGCCATGTTTGTTTATATGTGTTATTTTGTGTAAGCATAAAAATAAATATAAAAACAAATAACCATTTTTGGAACAAAGAATATACATCCAAGTGCTTAAATATCTTTGAGTGGCTCCCATGACAAGGCAGAGTGAACATTCACAAAGCCAAGCTAAGAGCAAGCAAGAGCTGCTGATGAGTGCAGGGTTTCACAGGTGACGGGCAGGCATCTATGGGGAAGCAGGAAGCAGCTTTCCAGAGGTCAGAGATTTAGATTTATTCAGTAGATAGTCTTCAAGTTGGTGAAGATTTGGGTAAGCAAATAGACTCGTTCTGAAAGAAAGGTATGAACATAAAACGTATTTCTATGCAGATACTTCCATACCTTGGGATAGAAACAGAAAGGGCCTAATATTTATTTCATTCTTTTCAAAAAGCAGGTTAAAGTGGCCTAGTGTTGAGTGCCTCTGCTGGCTGAGTTTAGGCACAGGGCAGATTGCACGAGGTCCCTGCTCTGGAGAGTGAGTGAGAGAAGGATGGTGAGATGAAGTGACACAACCTGAGGGAGGTCACGTGGGCCAGTCCAGGGAGGTCACGTGGGCCAGTCCAGGGACCGTTGGGATTTGGGTGGGGGTAGCTAAAATAATCATGTCCAGATTTGCTTTAGACCAATGCTGGTCTCTAAGATGATCTGATTCTGGCATGGGATAGGGCAGCCGGTGTTCCAGAGTCTTGGGAAGAGTGTCAATCAAAGTATGTGAGCGGGAGGGAGACAGATAATTTATTAGGATTCCTTCCTGTAGTGCTGGGAGTAGAAGTGAGAGGATTCAGTGGCTAGACAGGATCAAAATTAAGCTCACTGGAGTTTGGGATAAGCTCCCCTAAGAATTTAGGCAGAATCCTTGTCAGATGGACGTAAATAAAGAGCAAAAGTGACCTGTTGGCCAACGGGCAATGGGCAGGCAGATGACCTGGGCTCACTACAGCCTCCCTGAATGCTGGATTTATTAGCAATGAGAGTGGTTTTAGATGCAGCAGCTGGTGGATCAAAGCCTACTGATCTCTGAATCACTTTGGTCAAGATTGATTTATGAATTGGATGACTAAATGGGTTAAATTAGCACAGGGGCAGTGAAGGCAAGAATAAATATTGAATATAACAGATTCTTTTTACTCTGATCAAGAAACCAAATATCGAAGCCGAACATTTGACACCTAAGAAAGTATATGCAAAAACAGGTGAACACAAAGTTAATGTGTTTCTTTGAGCTCGAAGACTGGGCTCTGCAGAATTTGTCTTCGCAGGGGCAGACTGGGCATCATCAAGTTCTAAGGTATTCAAGAAGGTCTGTGCATAACGAAGAGAACAACCCAAGTCTTCGGACTTGGTGCTTTCACTATAACAAAGCTCAGCAAACAGCGCGCTTTCTGTGAGACAATTTCCTCCAAATGGAAATACCCAGCTTGATAACGTACCTCAGTCACTTGCGTTGGCTCTGAATGAAATTCTAGGTGTGCATCCTCGATACTATCTGCAAGCATCCTAGCCTTTGAACTCAAAGAAAATACACTTGTCTTCACTCCACGAGTTCTAAGACATCTAATGTCCTTGAAAAGTGTCTGAGTTTTTTTTCCTTGTTTTTCTCTTCTTTTCTTTTCCTTTTTTTTTTTTTCTTTTTTTTTTGTAGGGGAGGGAGGAAGTTCGTTTACGTCATTACTGCTCTTCTGGCTCTGAGCCGTATTTCATTGAAATATTTCAGTCTCTGAATGATCTTGCCACGTGTTGCATGCTCTTATGCCTTATGCAAGCACTGCTCTTGTTTGTCTCTCCGAAATGCAATAAATGCAAACTGCAAAGTACAACACAATTTTAATGATGTTTCGTAGCAATGGGAGTGGTTAATTATTTTACACAGCTGTCGCTCGACACTTTAAGATAGACTGTTAACACTCATCTTAGAAGTCTTCATGTATTTTTTTACTGAGAATTTCTCCCCGGCCAGTTTCTCCAGCTCCCAACCTCTTGCCATGTTCCTTAGGCTCTATCACTCTTCTCTCTGATTTCCCTTAGTCCTCCCTCCTCCTTCCCCCAAATTCCTGCTAATGTTTTATTCAGAGTAGATTTGCTTTTCTGTATTTTCCTGATTCCTCAAGTTGCTGTTGTGACCTATTAGTGGGTTGAGAAACCCATTCTGTGAGTTGGAGAATGCATCTTAAGAAAATGAAATAGAATAAAACAGAAACTATCAAGTGCATTGCCCATGGAAGAGCGGAATCTCGCTGTAGATTCCATCATTTTGGGAAACATGTTTAACTTCCCTGTGGCAGGCCATGGACCTTGTTTCCACCCAAAAGTGTTCCAGCAAGGTATTTCTCTAAACAAGTGACATTTTTCTGCAGCATTGGTTCTCAAAAATCAAATCTACCACTCATGAGAAATCGTGCTCCACCATCGCTGCTATTGAAAAGAATGTGGCATCAAAAGCTTTAAAAAAGTGTTCCCGATGGGGAATTTCAAAAACCCCTGCACGACAGAAGCACAGCCTCCTCACGACACCTATCTGGGCAACAAGCTCTATTTAGATATAGATTGAGCTTTGTTTAGGAAAAATCCAGACCAATTCATTAATATTTAAGCTACTTCTGTTACTTAAGAAAGAGAGCAAAGTGCAGTCAAGAAGACTAAGGGAAATGACCCAACTTTTCCAAATTCACAAATTTCTAATCTAGGACATTGGTTTCATTATTGGCTCAGCCATGCCGGGGTGCTGAGAAAAAGTAGGTATGTGCTTACATTGGGGCGGCAATGTGGGTGATGGGTATTTAGGGTAAAGAACTCCAGTTTGATAAGCAGCAAAAGCTAAGATATAGAGTTAATTTTTTTTTTTATGTTTGTTTCTTTTTTCATCATAGACTAAGAATTTCCATTTAAAATAATGACATTTTGGGAATGGTAGTGCTGTCTGCCATTAAATCCTAGATCACTCTTCCTAGAATTCAAAAAAAAAAAATATGTTTCCCAATAAAAGTAATTTTCCTTGAAGAAATTCACAAAAGTAGCTGTGAGAATAATTCAGTATGTATACATAGGTGTCATGGAAAAAAGTCTTCATCTATGACAATGATAAAAAAATTCTGTTGTTCCTTACTGAGTGAGACTCCATGATTGACTGGTCCTGAATACTTCAGGGCAAGGAAGCAGACTCTCAGACTCACGATGCTTTAAATGTTTATATGTCCCAATCAAGTGCTCTAATACCTAGAGAAAGCCAGTTCTTTGTAGCTCTATCCAGCTTAGGGGAGGCAGTACTTTGTTATAGTCGTGGTAAATTACTACAGATGATGCTCTCTTGGAAGATTATTTCTAAACCATAAAGTATTCAGAACTATTATAAAACATATCGCTATACTGATAACAGTACTATGTTTATATTAAAACCCATGTTACCGATGCAAGTTAAAGAAGTAGAACTTTGACCAAAATGCGTCGTAAAGCTTTAGAACCTATCCCGTTCACTATATGTCTGTTGTTATTTTCAGTCCACTAACCCAAAATCTTTATGAAATTTTGATTACAAACAGTTACAGCCTGTAACTGACTCCATTTCTAGTAAATGCTATTTTAATACATAATAATAGAGGTATCTATGTTAGACAGATGATATGGAATTCCTAGTGTCAGCAGCGGCAATGAAGCTGTTTTTCAATTCCTAGAATGTAAAGCAGTATTTATTCCTTTTTATTTTTCATAAATGAGTACATATGTCATTTTTTTCTCCCTTTGGGGAAATGGCTGGTGTTACTGAAGTACACCTGGTCATTTTGTGAGGCTACCAGGAGTAAATTGTGATTCATCTTCCCTGCACTGAATTTTAATCAGTCCCTAAGAAGTATTGGTTTTGACTTCTGGTTAAAATGTCGGAGGACAAGTTAAGCAACCGGAATTGTCACACATTGCTGAGGGATTTTAAAGTGGTATCACCACTTCAGAAACCGTGTGACTATTTCTTATGAAGTTAAATAAACATCTACCCTACGACCCGTCAATTCATCTCCTAGATAATTTCCCAAGAGAAAAGAAAATATATGTGCAGAGAAAGACTTTTACAGGGTTAGTCATTTCTGCTTTATTATTATTATTATTTTTTTTCCTTTTCCAAGTCAAGGGGACTTGGTGCTGGCTGGCTCTGTGTAGTGTTGAGGGTGCTTAAATCTATCCTTTCTGGCTAGTATACGGGTTGTGTGAGAACCAGAATGCAGATGCTAAACCCTCAGATGAAAGTCAAGTGGTGAGCTTGAAGGAGAGAAGAGCTCTAGAATTTGGGTGCCAGGCAAAGTCTAATATTCTTAGCACTAGGTTGCCCCAATTTGCCCCACAGTCTTATGGTACAGCTGGGGCTATCCCAGACATGGCACACCAGGAGGTAATTTATATTATTTAGCGGGCACTTCCTTATCGTACTGTATGCGCCTCTGCCCTTACCCGTGTGTTAACTGCATCGCATCTTGCCAGAATGCCATGGTGGTAGCTACGACTTCTAACAGAATTTGTAGCTATATTCTAATCCTGGTAGTGAGTATTCAATTTTTCTTAAAATATGTGGTTAGTTTGAAATTGCTTTACAAAGAGATGGATAATAGCGGTTAGCTTATGAGCCTTGGCCAATGCTCATGTAATTGGATTCTCGCCTGAGAAAGAAAGAAAATAGTCAATCACATCCTACAGGAGGAATGATGTGAGCAAAGGTGAAATCTGGGTGAATCTGCTTTATTCTTAATAGCCCCCAACCTGAAACAACCTAAATGTCCACTAACAGTTGACTACTACTCGGCATGGGGTAGGCAGAGAATTAGGTTTCACCAGGACTGGAGTTTTTCTGAGGAAATAAGATGGAGGAAAAGAGGAGCAAAGTTTCTGAGGATTATAATATACAGGGATTATAATAAGGGACCATGGAGGCGAGGCTGGGCAAGGAAGGGAATGAGGTCATGAGATTGGAACGCAGTGACAATACAGAAGTGTCAATGGATTATATAATCTGTTGGGACTAAAGAATTGTAGAAGCTGGAGATTTAGAGGGAATAAACTAGAAAAAGTAGTGGGGGTCAGAAAGTGAGATACTTCAAGTTCAAGTATTGGGAGGTTTGGGTCATTGGGCATCACACATCTAGGGTATGACTATGGGAATGAATTTATAAGTAAGGTTGAGGCAGTCATAAGAGAAAAGGGATTCAAGGGAGTTGAGAGGCCAGGGTGTTGAAGGAGCATCAAGAGTTAGGATGGCATTGAAGACAGTAACAATGAGCCGGGAGCTAAACCTTTAAAGAACGAGGGGTATGACCAAGAGGTGACAGAAAGGACTGTAACAAGAAGGTGAGCAGATAAACTTCCCGTTGTGCTTGCTTCTTCTTGAGGCCTTTGTTCTTTCCATTCCCTCTGCCCAGGATGCTAATCTTATCTGATGTTAGCGTTGTTTCTGCCTTCGCCTATTGAGGTCTTTGCTCATATTTCATTTTTCTCAGTAAGACTGCTTCTGACTATCCTATAAAAATCAACCTCCCCATCCATCCGAATATATTTTCTCTATTTTCTGCTTTATTTCTCTCAATGGGAACTATCACCATCTAACGTACTACATATTTCACTTACTTTATTTTGTATGTTTTCCCTTTACTAGACTCCAGAGCTATCTTACTCGAGTTTTATTGCTAAGTCTCAAATGCCCAGGACAGTGTCTGACACATGGCACATGCTCAAGAAATATGTGTTGATGCTCTGATGGCATAAGCTTCAAAGTTTGGGGGCTTTAGAGAGGATAGAGGGACAAAAGCCAAGAGCTCTTTTTCTTCTCTTTGTAAAGCAATTTCAATATCCATATATGATGAGTGAGCAGGACATCTCCCTCCCCTCCAAGCTGAGAGATGCTACAGATGGGAAGAAATGGGAATGTCCACTTAATAGGGCTTCAAGAAGCATTGTTCAATGGTTCTCACTGGACCAGTTTTCAGACCAAAGGTTGGAAGGAATGTCGCAAGCAGAGCTGAGGATTTAGCTGGTTTTGCTGTGAGTTACAGAGAACCTGGGGAAAGTTTCAGGAGAGAGAAGGAGTGGCAGCTAGTGGGTGACAGAGTTGTACGGAAAGAAATGAGCATCTGTGTGAGTGAGGTCAACTAGATGGGGCTTTTCCTACTGGTCTCTTAGAAGATGGTGGTAGCAAGGTTTTGAGGATTTGGGTTTAAGTGATACATTAGTACTACTAGGATCACACAGGTTTCTGGAACTCTCTGAGGGTTCGAATAACCTTATAAGAAAGACAAATGGAAGTCATGTATCCCCAACATCTAACACATGTGATAGATGTCTAATAAATATTTGTTGGCCGAATAAATGAATGAAATGGCACTGACATTAAATAGTTAATTCTGAAGAGGACAAAAAAACATCAAATTATTCTTTAGCTCTTAAGGAGTCACTCCTGTGAGAGAGCACTGTGAAAATCCAAACAGGAAAGGCTGAAGAAATGCAGACATGACCTTTACCTTCGAACAACCTGCAGTTCAGAGTTAAACACAAATCGCGTTCGTTGTAATAAAACTCTGCATTATTTTAGTGAAGTACAAAAAAGAAAAGTGTAGCACAAATAAATGCCCTTCCAGTTTGAACATGAGAGACAAATATATTTGACTTATTGAGTCAGGAATGCAGTCAACTTTGCATACAGAGGCACAGGAGACAACTCATTGGCGTGTGGGTCATGATGATCAAAGATGACCTTGGTATTATTTTTGTCTAAGCCAATTACTTGTATGGGATCCTGGAAGATTTACGTTCTCCAAGGTTCAGTTTGTTCTTTCTTAAAAATAGAGCTTAGAATTTCTGAGTTATTAGATGACGAGGGCTAAAAGATTGCCAAATACAATTTTGGTTGGCCTTTAGAATGAATCGGAGTTTGCTATATAGAGAGAGGGCATGAGCAAAGGTCCAGTAGTCAGCTGCCGATACGTCTGGGGAGTTAGTGTGGACTCAGGGAGACCCGGTCAGAGAGGCAGGACAAGCTTAGATGTACATCGGATAGTGAAGATCCATCTGCCAGCCCCTGAAGACTTGTATTGGGTTCCATCAATTTGCTTGTCCATATTATGGGGATGGGAACGTGAAGAAATCGTTTGTAACTGTGTTTTCAAGGAGCTAAGCTGATTTTTAAAAATCAGTTTTAAAGGCTCCAAAGGGGAAGAAAACAAAACCCCTTGAAGAATTCAAATCTAGAGAATAATTTGCCTACTATTATCTTAGCCATTTTGGTGGCATATACAAAGTAAGTAGGTCACTTACCTCCCCTCGAAACTCATTATTACTTCAAACTTGGTTTTTTGTGTGTACATATGCTGCCATTACCAGTCCAGAGGCATTTTGCAATGACAGATATTGTTAAGAACCTTCAGAGTGTTAGTCATTGCCTCAGTGGCAGTGGTTCTCAAAGTGTGTTTCGGGGACTACTTGGGGTGGAGGAATGCAAGGACCCTCTTGAGGGGAATCATGAAGTCAAAACTATTTTCATAATTGGACTGATATTTACCGTTTTGCACTTTCTTTCAAGAGTGAATAGTAGTTGAGTTGTCCAGAGATTATGTCACATTAAAAATACGTTTTTCACATTAACAGATAATAATTCATTATTGACATATTAAGAATAAGTAAATAAATAAATATTTTTTAAATTCTCCATTTTAATTTCTAATGTTGTAAATATTGGTAAGTGACCCTCATAAAGCACTTTGAAGGTTCTCAATAATTTTTATTTGTTTGTTTGCTTGTTTATTTTTACATGCATGATGTTTGGTTTGACTTGCGACTGTTGAAATAAACCCTTTCTTTGTGGTGGTGGTATTCAGAAAGGTCATTCCTTTTTCACTGTGATTTTTTTTTCTCCCTCAGCATTTAATTATAAAAATTTTCAAATATACAGTAAAATTGAATGTTACGGTCAACATTTATTTTTCTACAGCCTAGATTCTACCATTATCCTATTTGACTTATTGCTCATCTATCTACCTATCCATGTTCCTATCCATCATTAAGTGTAATAATTTTTAATTTAAAGTTTACCAAACAACTCTACCAAAATGAAGAGAAAGATTTTTTTGCCTAAGAGTGTCTCCATGTGGGAAAGAAAATGTAACCTAGTAATTTTGCCTGAATCACTTAAATACTGAGACAAAAATACTGATGTCAAAACACACTGTTAGGGGAATTTGGTACAAGGTACATCTTGCCTTGAACATTCTCTTCCTTTTCTTGGCTCATAGTGACAATCTGCACATTTAATGATTTTTTTTTTTTTTCCTGGAAAGCTCACAAGACATCTGTCTTAAGCTATGGAACCAATATTAAAAAGTTATTAGGAGCAGCTGAATAAAACATAAGCGAGAGATGAGGCCATCGAATTTTCCTGAAGAAAAAAAGTTGTCTGACCCTTTCAGACATTTAAAATATATGCAGATCTGGACTGTGGTTATACAGTAGAAAACAAGGCTATAGGAAAAAAAAAAAAACTTAGCTTGCCGGGGCTCTTCTAATTTATCATTTTTCTACTATATTGCCTCTAAGATTTAAAAGAAAGGAAAAATCTCAGGGAATAATTTCAATTTTTCAGTCCATTAAGGTTTATCTTCTCTTAATATTCAAATTTCCTCAGGACTCTGCTTACAATAATTGTTTCTTTAAAGATTTCCCAGTGTTTATGTTTGGCTGTTATTTCCTGGTAAACTATTATATACAGAAGCTCATGATTTTTCTATGATTTAAAAAAGGTAAGACTAGGGTGTGATTTTATGACATCTGTTTTGAATTCATTTTTCTTCATTTACATTATGTTCGAAGCTTTGCTATCTACCATAACCATGGTTGGCATTATCTAGGCTGGTTAAGAGTTTGTATACAAAAATTAGATTTTCTCTGAATTGTGTCTTATAGGCTATCAATTTAAGTTTTTAAGGTTTGTCCTTATAGTTTTCCTTCTTCTGTATATCAATAGCTTTGTCTTTTTTATAACTTAAAAAAAGTGAGGTAAAAACCAATAGAGTCTACAGCCATGCTACCCTGAACAAGCCCGATCCTGGCTGATCTCAGAAGCTAAGCAGGGTTGGGCCTGGTTAGTACTTGGATGGGAGACCACTTAGGAAGATCAGGTGCTGTAGACATAAAAAATAAAAAAATAAGGGATTGTAAACTGACAAAGTCCTTGCAATCTGTGAGGTCAACCAAGTGTTGCCTTGCCTAAAAAAAAAAAAATAAATAAAATAAAATAAAATAAAATAAAATAAAATAAAATAAAATAAAATAAAATAAAATAAAACAGAAAAAAAAAAAACAATAGAGATAGTGGACAGGACTGGCTATCAATCCCTAACACTGCCTTTCAGGATTGCGACCTACCCTGCACCTTTCACCCCACTCCCAGATTTTGCACTACCTCATTTCCAGCTGGGCTTTGACAATCTGAGAGACTCATACATTGTCTTCATTTCATTAACATATTTCAGGTGTCAGTGGCTATTGGATCCCTGACTGTATCATATTCTTATGCTCATTTGCTGTATGAAATAAGCCGAAGTTAATTTTTTTACTATGTTTACGAAATAAGAAATAGTCATCCTTCAGCAATTGTGTCTTGGATATCAGACAAGCAAGAAAGTATTTCCTCACCTAAAATACCAATAGCAAGATTCCATTCATGTTCAAGTGAGCTTACTAAATAGAAGAGCTGATTTCAATCTCTCTCTTTGTTGGGAAAAACTCATATTTCTAAATAACCTAGATCTGGCCAAAACTTAAACAGGAAAGTCACAAGATATTCATTTAGGTGGCCTCGTTGTTAAACCTAACCTATAAACCAAAAGAAAATTGCCAAAAGACATGAAAATTACAGTGGATATTTAATTATATAATAAATATAAGATATATTTATATTATATATTAATATATGTATTCAGTTGATGTGTCTTAAAAATAAGAGTGCACTTTACCATTGTGTCTGTTATTTAGAAAACCAGCACGAGCCTGGCTGTCTGATTCTTCCTTCTGAATTGCTATTTAATCCCTGTTGTTAAGAGAAATGATTACCATCAGACACAGGATATGAGAATTCTCTGACCAGCTCAAATCTCCAAGTAAGCAACTTCTTTTTTGGTAACTTAATAATCTCTATCTGCCGCATGATTAGTCATTTACAAAGCAGGATATTTTATGATATTATTTGATGAAAAATGAATGCTGTTCCTTCTTAAGGGAATATAACATAATATAAAAACTCATTGGACATGGGATGAGGAGACCAGCAGAAAATTTCCATTTTGGGGTGGCATGTGACCGCTGCTTTGGCCCTCGTTAGATGATTCAGTCATAAGGCTTCACAAGTTTCAGTTGTGATAGGTGGGCTGGGGGCGGGGGTGTTGGCTATGCGTCTGTTGAGTTTGTTCTAGGAAGCAGAAGTAGATGTTCTCTCTCTAACATCTGCAGCCCTCAGTGGCTTCATTCATGAAAAGGGTTAGGGCTAGATAAATCCCTTTTGGTTCTAAAAGTTCTTCATTTTTGGTCATTTTCAAAATGGATTGGTTTAGAAACACTATTCAATCTGAGCTTATGTATAATACATTTTATAAAGAAAGCATCCTACCCCCTGATTTTCAGTGTAGGTAAACACATCAACTATTGTCTCTTTATAAACAGAAAAGACACCTCTCTCTTTTTCTTTTAGTCAGATCTGGTGACTGTTAAAGTAGATGTGTGTCCGCAAGTGTTTCTAAGTGGCATGTATCTTTGAAGTCTGAAGTAAAAATGACATGAAATTCCTAAAGTTAATTCGATTATGTGGCGGATGAAATACAAAGAGAAGTTCCTCTTCTAGTTAAGCTACACAGATTAGACAGACAGCAATGACTTTCAAGAATATAATTTCAGATCATAGTAGAAATAGCAGTCAATGGTATAAGGAAGAGAAGAGTAAATACTTAATAAGCTCTCAACTTTATTTTTTACATCTAGGTCAAATTTCCAGTTAAAAATTTTTTTCCCTGAGGTATTTAATGGTCTTCCTTTTTCACTATTTATTCACGTGACTCAGCATCTGACAAATTTACTCATCAACTCCAGGAGCTGAAATTCCAGTCCCTTTGAACCTGAGCTTGAATTATAGATGATTTTTGATTATCTTGATTACAGATGATTTTTGATGAAATCAAAAGTGTTATCTTTTGTGGCCAAAGGAGTGATTGTATGCACATGGAAAAATGTTTCATTCTGGGGCGGCATGTAGCTTGCCACTTTGGTTTTTCACTGGATGATTCTGATCCTAATAGCGTCACATGTTTGAGCTGAGGTGTGTAGAGGGCAGGACTGTTGATTATGGGTTCATACCAAAGAGTAGGCTTTGAGGCTCCCCTCAAGTGACAGTTGAAGATGTAGTGACATTTTGAGCTTCCACAGAGAAAGATGGCCACAGAAGGGAACCACATTATAAAGGGGAAGGGAGCCTGTTATTGAAATAAAAACAGTTTCATTTAAACAGTCAAGTGCTCTGTGTGCTGTTTTCCAGAAGTTTTTAATATACAAACATAAGAAATGCAAGCAAACATTCCCTACATTTCAGAAAAGTACACAACGAAGAAAAAGGTTATATGTGAGAGGCAAGAAGGCAACTTTTCCATTGTTCCTACGTGTACTTCAGCTTCTTGGTTGGCTGACAGGATGCTTTTGTGCAGTGTGTCGTCCTTTCTTATTCTGGCGCCTGATGAAAGACATAACCTGGCACAAGACTCCTAGAAACAACATTAACTGTGGATTCATAGCATGTGTCAGGAAAGGTGTTTCCATTTTCAAACACTTTCTTGAATCTGACAGTTGAACTCTTTCCAGACTACATCCTTTTGCTAAGTAAGCAGTGAATAAATAAATAGGGATCCAGCCAAATGTACTGTTATAGATAATGAGCAAAAAAAAAAATGTCCATTGCCGGTGTGAGGAAGCACGCATTCGACTCTTAGAATTGCCCTTAGTGATTCAAATGTGTGTGGTGGAGAGGGTGAGGGAGGAGAGTGGAGGACAGCCCAGGAAAAAGAAAAGCGAAGCATCGCGAATACAGATTCCACCTCGTTTTGCGGGAAGAGCTTGTAAGTGATGGATGCGATGCGTGGACCATTCTGAGCAGCCGATAGCTTTTTTTTTTTTTAATGTCATAGCAGCGACTCAAATGTATTATTCTCCATTCAAACAAAGATATCAAAGAAACTCAGTAGAGGGACTAAAACAAAGGCAGTTTCGGAGGAAAATAAACAGGTACAAAGGGAATTTAAAGGGCTCCTTTGCACGAGGCAAGGAAGATAAGTGAATGAAGAGAGTTCAGCCAGCTAGTATGCCTCATTTGAAAAAGTTTCCAGTTCTGAAAAAGCTCATATTGAAAGGTGAACTAAAGGGCATCTGAATGCTGTTCGTTTCAGCATCCAGGTTTCTATAAGGACGAAGAACCTGCCATTTAAATCTGCATGATGTTCTCTGTTCTTTTCTATAGTTATATTGTTCCTCAAAGAGGAAGCCAAGTTTGCAAGGGAGATTTCTCCTGAGAAAGAAAATCCGAACAATCTCCACTGGGATGAATCACTTTCAGTGAAAGATTCCTCAATCATGATTTTCAGATCATTTAACTCTTATCACAGACTATTCCCTCGGACATGAACTGTTTAGTGGTTCCCCTGAGGTAGCGTCACTCCCCTCACAAGGGCTGAGCTGTGGTGGTTGGGTTTTGGGAGCTGGGGTGCTAAGTGAAAGAGGGCAGGGTTTGAAGGTGGGGAGTGGTCTCCCCAAAGGGGCTTCTCTAGGGTGTCAGATGATGGGATTCTTGAGGATTAAGCAAGAACTTCTGAGATTCTAAAATGAAAATGCATTCTTGGAACAGTCCTGGAGGAAGATAGTAAAGAAAGGGAAGAGAGAGGTAGGGTTCCCGTTGATAACTGGAGCGACGCCCCCGACTCTGCTTATCCTGGACTCCTCGGTGCAGTGTGGTAGCCCAGAGGGCTGAGAAGTACCGTGGATGGCGTAGTGCACTGCCTGGTCCTTTGGATTGGGTGGCTCGCTGCCCCAGCCACCCTGGGTGATGACCGATGCCGGCTCACATCTGAGCCCCTTGCTAGGTGCTCACTCATGGGGCAACCAGCATCTAATGATAGAGACCCAGCCCCCACCTCAATTCAGGAAATCACCAAAGGGCCAACCCAGCTCCTGAGCTCTCCAAGGGCCCATCTGCTATCTATGTCACAACTGGCTCATGGCTCATCTTCTTCCCCCGCCCAGTCCTGCTGCCCTGACTCCCTGACAGGTGTCACCCCTGAGAGCACCTCCCCAGTAAGTCAGCTCCACACATCTCTAGCTGAGAGTCTCCTTTCCAGAAATTTGATCTTTATCGACCTCTGTAAATTTCTTTTTTTCTTTTTAAAATTATCTTCAAACTCTTCCAAGATGGTGCATTCATAATTTTGATCTATAGTCGTGCGAGGTCTGAAAGGTGTCAGATTTATCTCTGAGCAACAAACGAATGACACGCTTTGAGACTCTTCAGGTCATTTGTTAAATCTTCATGCTCTTTAAGTAAATAGCAGAGTTGGAACACAGGGTCTGCTTGTAACCAACAAGTAGCCTTCAGAGCATAATGAGAAGAAGGGGCCAGGGACCCTGAAGAAGGGGCCCAGCCTTGGACAAATGCCATTAAGGCCAAAGCAAATGGAAGCCTCTCAGAGCAAGGACAATCTCCATGCTTAGGAGAATCCTCGGTTAAGGCAATCCATCAAGACAGCTCAGAGGTCAGCAGACGCAAGCTAATCGCAGACACAGTGAAGTGGAGAACTGACAGACAGACACGTTTCAATCAGAGTGAAGTCTGCAAATTGATGAAATGTAATGAAACCCATAATTAGAAGAAAGGATGGAGAGGCACAAAATGCCTCCTTCCAGGAGGAGAAAATTGCATTTTTTCCCTTAGAAATGGTTATTTGGACATTTTTTATCTTTCAGATACAGGTTTTCTGGAGCCTCGGGCAAAGGCTTTGCTTGGCTTGGCCTCATGGAGTTAAGTCTGAGCTGTGCCGATTCACTGCTGTGCCTGGGTGGAAATATTTATGCCTAAAGCTTGGAAAAAGTCAAGGCACCAAGTGGCTCGCCCAGGTTCCTTTGAAAGAAGCGTCGACCCATCCTAAAAGAAGACTATACAGACATGTATTTCATTACAGAAATTCGAAAATATGGATCACTTCCTAAGGAATTATGTCATGTCGCCCAGTTTACAGAGCAACCGAATTGGAACTTTGGACCCCGATTTCTGTTCCGTTTCTCCATTTCAGCCTTTTTCTTAAAAACACCTGAAAACAACTGCTATAACCCCCTTGGCCTGTAACTCCCTCTAAGAGTCATCTAACGCTTATCCTCTCTTTTCATCAAAGCATCTCAGAACCATAGAGTTCACCCTTGGCCTCACTTCCTTTCCTGCCCTTCAGTCCCCAGCCATTTGAAATCTGACTTCCGTTCCACCTACTATGTCGAAAGCGTTCTTGTTAAGGCCGCCAGGACTTACTAATTGTCAAACACAATGGAGAATTTTTTCAGGACTTATCTCACTGAAAGTCTTTGGTGCCTTTAATGTCACTGATCATTTTCATCTGTGACCTAAACCTCATCATCTCTGAGAGCTCACTTTCCTCTGTCCGTTTGGCCCCTCTGTTCTTCAGACTCTGCTCACCTTCTGTGTGTGCCTCTGTCATGTCTGATGCTAAAATCTATCACTTTAAATACACACACACACACATACACATATATGTGTATATATATATATATATATATAATTGACTTACAATATTACATTAGTTTCAAGTGTACAAAAGAATGATTAGACATGTATATACCTCATGAGTGATCACCCTGATAAGTCTAATATCCATCTGTCACTGTACATAGTGACTACAATTCTCTTGACCGTGTTCTCCGTGCTGTACTTTACATCCCCATAACTAATTTTATAACTGGAAATTTGTACTTCTTGATCCTCTTCACCTTTTTTACCAGTTTTCCCTACTCTTTCCCATCTGGCAACTATCAGCTGTTCTCTGTATCTATGAGTTTGTTTCTGTTTTGTTTTGTTTGTTCAGTTATTTTGTTTTATAGATTCAACATATAAGTGAAATCATATGGTATTTGTCTTTCTCTGTCTGACTTATTTCACTTACACTAATACCCTGTACGTCCATCCATATTTTCGTAAACGGTAAGATTTCATTCTTTTTTGTGGCTGACTAATATTCCATTGTATATGTACCACATCTTCTTTTTCCATTCGTCTATCAATGCTTCCATATCTTGGCTCTTGTAAATAATGCTGCAATGAACATAGAGGTGCATATGTCTTTGTGAATTAGTGTTTTCATTTGTTTGGATAAATTCCCAGAAGTGGAATTTCTGGGTCATATGATAGTTCTTCTACTTTTAATATTTTGAGGAACCTCCATACTGTTTCCCACAGTGGCCGCATCAGTTTACAATCCCGCCAAGGGCGCATGGGTAAAACCCTTTACTTTTAATCGGGGAGATTCTAAATCTTCAGGCCAGAACATTCTGAGTCTTAGGCTTTAAAATCCAGTCCCTTTAGGACAACTTGACAGTATGTTCTTCAGTCACTCAGATTCAAAATATTCAAAAATAAACTTACTTTATTTCTCCACGAATCCCTAAGTCACCCCAGTTATTGACACAGGATCCACTCACGACTCCTCCTCTCCCCACACAGCGCCTTCGGGCACAGATCCTGATGGTGTAACCCTTACACTTCCGGAATGCATTTGTTCCCCTTCATCCCTCTCATTGCTGTCATTTCGGGCCCTTATCATCTCTCACCTGGATTGTTCTAACAGCCTGTTTCATGGGTTCGCTAAGGAAAGTCCCCTTAGTGGACCTCACTCGAGTCATCTCAGAGCTACCATGCGGTTTCTTGTGGGAGGTGGATAAAATTACCCACTGTGAGTCTCATCTGCATTGTCCTTAAAGTCACTTCTTGGAGACAGCTTCCCATTCATAATGAATGAAGAGAACCGTAGATCTAAAAAATCCCTTTAAAATGTACTGCCTCTGGAAATTATGTCGCTTGAGAGGTTGCCTTGCCCTTGGAGTAAACTGCACTTGCTCTGGAGCCCCAAAATTGTAAAGCTGACGAACCCCATCTTCAGACAGAGTGTAGGAACCACGTGAGTATTTCCGGGGCGTTTCCCAGCGCCGATGTTGGCAAGAAATATAGGGAGACTAGAATGAAACTTTTTGATAATTTTCTGCCTCTGGTTTTACCCATATTCCTATTTCGTGATTATCAAAAGATTCTAAGTACTGGCTTGCCCCCCAAAAGGGAGGCATCCACAGTTTTATCAGATACTGAGACAAGGAGACATAATCGAGTCCTCAGCTGAGAGTGTTGTTCATTTCACATAGCTTTAAAGCAGACACAGAAGGTGTCACTGGTTCTGGGTGTTCTCCCTGTCCCTCTCTTCCCTCTCTCCAGCCACATTGCCATTCGGGCTAAACCACGCTCTCTCCTAACACAGGGCATTGGTACATGCTGTTCCCTAAGGCTGAAAACACCTCCTTCTCCTCCCTCACACAATCTCCATGCCTAGAGGGTCACTATTTAACTACGAATAGTCGATTACCGAACAGTAATCAGATTTCAGTATAAATCTCGCATCTCCAGATATCCCATGCACCCTGCCTTCAAGAATTTTTGTTTCTCTGTGATCTCTTAGGGTTCCATTTCTTTCCTTTCCTTCATGACGCTTTGCTCCAGTTTGCAATAAACAACCATGTGGATTACTCTTCGATTAACACCTGGCCCCTCACATCCCACTGGAAAGTGAGCTCCATGAAAGCGCGGGCCATGTTTTGTTTTATTTTTGACTTTCACCACAATCAATTTTATTTATTTTTTTCTCACTTAATGTGAGATGTATACTCTTGATAAAATTTTGAGTGCATAATACTGTATTATTCACCGTATCATAATATCGTGCAGCAGACTCTACAATTTGTTCATCTTGTTTATCTGGAACTTTATTCCCCTTGAACTTCATTTCCTCTTCTCCCTCAGGCCCTGGCAACCACCATTTTACTCTCTGTTTCTATCTGTTGAATAAACATTTCTCCAAAGAAGACAGGAAAATGGCCAACAAGTACATGAAAAGATGCTCAACATCACTAGTCATCAGGGAAATATAAATCAAAACCACAGTAAGATAATCACCTCACCCCTGTTAGAATGGCTATTATCCAAAAAAAAAAAAAAAAAAAAAAAGAAGAAGAAGAAGAAAGAAAAGAAAACCAGTGTTGGCAAAGATGTGGGAAAATTGTAACTCTTTACATGGTTGGTGGGAGTGTAAATCGGTGCAGCCACTATGGAGAACAATACGGAAGTGCCTCAAAAAATTAAAAATGGAACTACCCTGTGACCCAGTAATCCCACTTCTGGGTATTTATCCAACAAAATTGAAATTAGAACCTCAAAGTGATATCTGCACTCCCATGCTCACAGCATCATTATTCACAATAGCCAACATATAGAAACAACAGGTCCCATTTGCTTTTTGTTCACTGGTTGTTTTGTTTTGTTTTAATCTATGTGCCTTTCACTGCGCCTGCACATAGACAGCACTCAGTAAATCATTGTTAATGAACAGATGACCAGGCTCAGGGCTGTCTTGAAATAGTAGCTTTTCTCCGCTGGAACTCTCTCTCTACCTCATGCTAATTCTCATCAGTGGACCAAAAAAAAAAAAGTTGCTGTTATGTGTTAAGTGACCTCTTGACTCCAACACATGTGATGGAAAAGAGTTTACGAGGGAGTCATATGTTTCTTCTTTTACATTCTCTTGAAATAAATATGAATAGGGCTCAAAGAATCCCAGTTTTTCTCTAATAGCCTATTATATATTTCTAGTGCATAAATTTGTCATCTTGACACATTTCCTCAATGTATTTTTGGTCTATACTTCTTTGGGGTGTCCTTTTAAGAATTGTATTACGTCCCTTCTGAATTGATTTTGACCCAGATTTTAAATACTTGACGTTTGCCTTTAGAAAGCGGGACCCTTTTCCTCGTTCTTCCCATCCCAAGGCTATTTTATTTTCCCGCTCTTGCTTTTCTCACGTAGAGCTAGAATGTTTGAAGATTTATTTTGCGTTAGGCATTCTGCTAAGAACTTTTTTTTTCAGATTAGTTCATATAACACACAAAACAATGCTCTGATAAATGCGCTATTATTATCTCCATTCTACGAATGAGGAAACTGAGATTTAGAGTGTTATTTAACTGGCTCAAGGTCAAATATTTATTAAGTGGGGGAGCAGATTCTGATTCCAGAAACCACTCCTTTTGTCAGTTGTGCAAATCCAAGTGGCATTTTGAAAGTTCATTTTTAACAGATGTCTGTTGCTAGAATAAGAAATGCATTAAACACGGTCCGTGCTACTATGCTGTGAAAATTTAATGCTCAAGACAAATAGTGAAGTATTCACCTATATGCTTTTTATATCTCTTAATATTTTAAAAAGAAATATTTTTTTTTTGTCAGAAGCTTTTAAAATGTGAGCATACAACTTCCTTTTACTTTAGTTCATTCATTCTCAGTGCCAGACACATAATAACTCCAGTCTTACCAATGCCCCCAGAGAGACAAGGAGTAAAGCAGAGGCCAAGAATGCTAAGATTTGTTCACTGGTGTTTATAGGTGACCCCAAATCCCTTTCTCCTCCTTTTCTTTGTCTTGATGACACATTTGTCTGTTATTTTCTGGAAAAATTTGCAGCCAGATGTATCGCTCCAACATTTATCTATGTACGGCAGGCTAATGACATTGGAGAAGGTTTGGAGAAGTGAGGAAAAAAAAATTAACAACCAAAAGAACCACTTTTATACAGGTAGAACGAGAATTTTGATTTTGCTCACAAAACCCACCTTTATCCATTTAAATAGTGCATTTTATGAATTCTTGGTCATTGGTAACCACTGGCTGAAAGAAAAGTCCAATACTAACTTCTACATTCATATTTCTTGACGAGTGATTTTTACTCTCTGGAGAAAGCAGGGACTCCCTTGGGTAGAAGGAGAAAGAAGCTGAAAGAGGCTAAGCCAGGCTGCTTTCCTTATCTTGATGGGTGAGATCTAGCTGACTCTATGTTGTCTGCTATCAAATCAGGATTTCTTATGGCCTCAAGGTTACTTTGAACCAGAGGAGCAAAGAGTTTCAGTGGAACGATGCAGGTGGAAAACATGACTGATATTCATAGTTATAGGAATTTGTTCAGAAATCCTTAGCCAGGAGCGTGAAGGTGACATAAGGATTCCATAGTCACAACCGAGAGGTCAAAAGGACAGAAGTGCATCCAGAGAATTCTTAAGTGGGTGGGGGAAACTTTCTCAAATCATCTGGGACTTATTTTTTTAACTCTTTTCTGAATTTGCCAACCACCTGTAGAGGTGATTTAAAGGAACTTCTTGAAATGGAATGTAAAATTAGAGATGATACATGAACATCAAAATCACATTAAAATCATTTCATGATTGACAAGTCCACATATTTTAATATGCAAAAGAATAAGAGAATTTTTCATTCAGTTCCGGAATCAAAGTCGAAGTTTAATTCAGTTCTTATCTAACAAAAGACACGTAGCTAAATGCTCAATGGTGACATTTGGGGAACACTCTTTACCTTTTCAGGATGGATAATATTTATCTTCACAGGCTCCTACGACTTCCCCTACAGCGCTGCGAACAGAGCTAGTGCTTCCATCTCCCTTTGGGACAATTTACATACCCTCGTTTTAGAAGATCACTCCTCTTTCTATTGTCTGAATTCTCCAGCAGGGCAGCCATGGATCCTGTGTGCTGGCCAGCAGCCATGAAGGGGTCCTTCCGGGTATTTGTCTAATGGTTGAAGAGAAAGAAACATCGTTATATACTGTTCCATGAGACATCTCCTCAGCTCGCGGGTTCATAAATATACTTAAAAGCATCTTGACAATAGAAGCACGACTTTTTGTTGAGACATAGTTGAAGGAAAAAACACTTTATATGTTCTACAGTTAAGAAATCACTGTTTTACACCATTTTTCCTCTCTGAAATGGAATTTCTACCTTAAACAGGTGCTGTTTAATAGCTGTGTCTATAATTAAGGAAATAACCAAATCCAGTATTAAAAAAAAGTCTGCTTAGATTGACTACTTTTTATTCTTTCACATTGCTTTGTAGTCAAATAATTGAGCATCTAAAAATTGATATATATATATATTCCTTTTTTTGTCACTATGGAATTTGTGTATGTCCACTTTTCGCTCATAATGATGATGTACTGGAAAATAAAAGGTTTGTAGAGGAAAAAGACATGGCTCAAATTCCAGCTCTGACACCTACTACCTCTGACCCTTGGTCATCAGCTATAAAAATGGGAATACTGATGCCTATCTCATGGGGTTGTAAATATGTTCATGTAATAACATATGTAGAATCGTTCGGACAAAGCCTCATACAAAACTGACATTCCCATATATTATAGTCTGCCAATGAGTTTTAATGCAAATGTAACATGTAGTACAGTAGAGCAGAGTGAAAAGAAGTCTTTTAAATTAAATAATTTAAACTATAATTTAAGAAAACTTTCTTTAAATTAGAGAAGACTTGAATCTGCTTGTTTTAAAAGCCATATCATTTTTCAGGAAAAACTGATCCAGCAGAGCCAACACTATGATATAGCTTAAAAAAAAAAATTATTAGATTATTGGACTTTAAACCCAATGGGCTTATAGGGCAGCCAGGCAAAAGGACCAAGTTTTTCAGAAGTGGAGGGAAATCTGCTTCGAACAAATTTTATTTAGGCTTTAAATGGTATGCTAGTTCCAGTTAACATGAGGGTTACAAAGCTTTTAATTTTAATCCTTCCAGACTTTATTAACATAAGTACATAATTTTTTTAGATTCATATGACATGGGAAGGAAAAGAATAGCTCTTGGTAAGTTAACATAGTTCTCAATAGTAGAGCCAGAAAAAGAAGGAAAATTGAAATTTAATTAATTAGAATTAAAGATATTGTGATTTTTAAAATCTGGAAGGCATTTATTATATATTATTATTTGAAATATCCTTAAGTTGTAATCAAATAACTCAATTAGCTTATTCTCCTCATAATTCACCCCCAAAACACTAACAGGTACCCATTCAAATGACAACTCTATAATTAAATAGTGATTTGGTATCTAAGTTAAAAAGACTTTTTTCCCCATTTATTTATGTCTTTCTATATTACAAAACATTAAATTATTAAAAATAAAATAGCTGCAAATAACTCATTAGTGTTAGAAATATTGGTATAAATTTTCACTTTCTCTCTGTTTTTTGAGAAATGAGTTGGAAAGCTCAGTAACGAAGGCCCTGATCCATAAACCATCCCATGACTTCCCTAATGTTCCAAAGATCTCATTAATTTACACACTAAATACTGCTCAAAGACACCGGATTGCAAAAGACATGAGTTGTCACTACTTAATAAAATATCCTTGCCCCAAACACTAACAACATGAGTCTGTTTTGCAAACTCAATTTTCATGCCGAATAGTCTTAATTTTAAATGATAATAACAAATTGAGACAATACACTCGAATGTTGCTGTTAAATATATTGTTCAAGGATTTTTTTTCCCGTGGAAAGTTTTGTGACATTTTTCCTGATGAACACGACTTAAGAGAGGCCCAGACTGTAAAACAATCAATTAGGTTGGATAGCTCAGGATGAGACTATCTTAAATTGCTATTAAGCTCTTTTGGTACCAAGCTGTCATTCTCTTGAGATCATTACGGCGTGATCCTGCTTTAGGAAGGCAGATGGATTAGAAAATCTCTTAGGTTCATCCACCCTTAGTTTTCGAGCTACTGAAAGCTCTGTTTGTCTTTGGAGTAGTGTAAAGGTGGAGCAAAACAGAAACCGCAGGAGAAAATGTTTTTCTCTGACATTTCGAACAAGGAGGTAGGTGTTTACAGATGAACATGTAAGAGGGAGCAGTCGGAAACAAGCCTGGGACCTCTTATGCTCAGCTGTGGGAAGATCATTTTACTCTGGAACACATGACCTTGAAATCTTTTAAAGCCCCAGGCCAGCACAGGCCGTTGCCTCCAGCAGTTAACAAATGATGCTAGAATCCCTCCGGTCCCACATTTAAAGGATGGACTGGCGAAAGCAAAGGTCATCACAATACACTAGTGGAGCTAGGGAAGTCATTGGGTACAGGTGAGGAATGGGAGAAAAGATTGTATGTTTGTTTGTTTGTTGTTTTTTGTTTTTGAACAGAATAATCTGTAGCTTCCCTAGTTCAGGTTTACGATTTCCTGGTTGTGGCCTCCCTTAAAATCAAACAGAAAACCGACAACCTCATTCCAAGAATGCACATGGGGAGCTAACAAGAACTAAATAAACAAAGCTCTGTTTGCTCAAATATTTAGCAAATAGCTTAGGGATTACTGCATACACCATTGGTGAGATTTTCGCCAATTCTCAAAGATGTTTCTGTGCTCTACTAATAAAACAATTCGTGTATGTATAATGGCACATTGTAATTTTTTCCACATGGTTAGCACTTAGACAAAACCTGAGGGAAGAAAGTCAGTATTTGACCCAACCTTATAGAAATCAACATTATGACAGCATAGTAAAAACCCAGATCCAAAACAGGGTAAAACTAACAGTAGCAATGATCTGATATGTCAGTACATATTTTTTCTCATACTTTTTCTTCCTATCACTATTCTTTCTTGTTATGACCTCAGTAGATGGATGATAAAGGTACTGGAAATAACACATTGAAATTTTATAGCTAAAATCTTACTAAATGTTGAGGGGTGTGTCTGTCTGCTTTAGCTGTAAATACTCAGCAATGTATTGCCTGTGAAGCAAAAATTTGTAGTTGGAGAAACCTCAAAGAGAATTCTTTTGGTTGAGCATCTGGTTGATGGGACTGGATCCAAGCAATTATGATTTGTGACTCTAATCTCGGGCAAAGCCATGTTCTGGGATTATTCATTCCTGCTTCGGCAATTAATTTGTGGAGTTGAATTTCTGCATGAGGTAATAGCTGAATAGAAGAGAATAAAATCCTTTCCAATTTTACATTTAGGAAGAAGTCACAGATCTTTATAAAAAGATGTAGCCATTTTTATGTGTAAAACAAATTATGTCTGTCTACAATTTGGAACCAAGTAATGGTATGGATTGTTTTGAGTGACCTCATGTTTAATTCTGGTGACTAAAGCTCAATCTATTGAATGGAATTTAGCACTAGTAACATTTGTTACTTTATCCGGCTCAAGGATTAAAGTAAATCTCTTGATAATTCAATCACTCATTCATTCAATAAATATTTGCTGAGATTCTACTACTATGTATGTGCTGGCAGTGTTCTAGGCACAGAGAGAGAGCAGTGGATAGAAAAAAGTCCCTGATTTATGGGGATTATATTTTTGAAGAAAGAGTCAATAAACAAATATACAGTAGAATGTTACCATATATAATGCACATCATGAAGAAAAATAAAGTGTGGTGGAAGAGAACTTTTGAAAGTGGGTGAAGAGATTCTGTTAAGTAGAATTGTCAGGGACAACCTTGAAGCTCTAAGATTTCAGGAGAGAGTGAGCCATGAGGAAATCTGGGATCTGGAAGAACAGGCAGAAGGAAGAACGAGTACAAAGGTTCTAATGCAGGACTAAATTTGCCTTCTTTGAAGAACCTCTAGAAAGTCAATGTTGCTGGAGTGGAGTGAGCAAATGGAGAGAGGAAAAAAAGAAACTTAGAGCATCGGTAGGGTCCAAATCAAGGAGAGCCCTATAAACTCAGACTGGGATTTGATGTTATCCTAAGTGCGATGGGAATCACTGAAAGATTTTGAGAAGAACGGCGTTACGTGCTTAAGGTGTTTGCCAGTCTCTCTGGCTGCGTTGCGAAATGCAGACTAATGGAGAACGGGCTGAAAGCTGGGAAGCCAAGTGCAAGTTTTCTGTGCCAGAACTCACCGTAGACAGTGGTGGCTTGTATCCACTGGCAGTGGAGCGCAAAGTCATTTAATTCTAGATATATTTCCAAGGCGGGAATGACAAGATTGTTTGAGTCGGTGTTAGGCAAAGTGAAGAATGGAGGATGGTTCTAAAGGACGTGATTGGAGCCACTGGGAAGTGGTCGAGCTCCTTATTCATTCTTTTCTCGAGTGTTAATTAAATGCAGACCTGTGCTGGGCACTGTATTAGGTGCTTAGGTATGCCAACGGTACAAATAGACAAAGACCATAAAAATGAACATAAACAAATACATTTTAAAGTATGTTAGAAGATGATAAGTACTGTGGGAAAAAGGGAACAACAGAGAAGTTTCAGGGAGATGAGGACAGGCTCCTTTATTAAATGAGGTAGCTAAGACTGGCCTCACTGAGAAGGTGAAATCTGAATAGGGGCAATGAGGCCCACATCCTGCAGCGTGGAGGCAGAATGGGGGGTGATGGAGCAAGACAGGTAATGAGGAGACCTGACTGTGTAGGGCCTTCAAGGCCCTTGGGATTTGGTTTTTATTCGGAATGAAACATGGAGTCATTTCAGGGTCATTTGAGCAGAGAAGTGATAAGATCGGACTCATGTTAAAGTCTCACTCCGGCTGTTCCTCTGAGAATGTATTACAGGACAGCAAAGATAAAGCAGGAGGACTTGTTTAGGGCTATTAAACATTAATCCAGATGAGAGCTGATGGTGGCTTGGATGAAAGAGATAGCAGTGAAAGTGGCAACAAATGGCTAGATTCTGGATCCATTTAAAAGTAGAACCCTCTTGATTGCCTGATAAATTAGGAAACAGTGATTCTGGGTCTGAAACGCCCAGAGTTCAGTTTTGGACATTTTAGGTTTGAGGTGCCTCATAAACATCAAGGTGAAGGACTGAAGTTGGCAGCTGGATAGTCAAGTCTAGAGCTCGGGAGGAAGTTCTGATCTGGAGATCTACGTTCTTAGATGGAGTTATAAGCATGGTGTTCAGAACCATGGACAATGGATGAGGTCACCTTGGGAGTGAATGCGAAGAGAAAGGAGGTCAAAGACAGACCCCTTGGTCGATCCAACATTCAGAAAAAAGGGGAAAGAGGAAGAACTAGCAAAGGAATCACTGAGGTAGGGAAGAACCAAGTGCATATGCTGTCAGCTGAAGAGAATGCATTATGGAGGAGGGGATGGTCAACCGTGGAAAGGCTGCCGGGAGGTCAGCCTTTGCAAAGAACTTGCAAAGTTCTGAGAATTGGTCTTTGGATGTAGCAATGTGAGACAGCCATTAATGACTTTTGAGAGCAGTTTTGGAGGAATAGTGGGGGACAATGTTTTGAAGAGAATGGACATTCGGGGCGATGAAAGGCTATTCTGTAAAGTGAGGAATACGGAGAGAGAAGCAGATAGGGGCTGAGAATAAAGGAACCAACCCAAACGATTTTATCTATCGTAACTAATTTTCCTTGCTGGCTACATACAAGCAAGTTCTTCGCAAAGCCTGAAGGAACGCTGACTCATTCCTTTTCTCAGTGATTAGCACTTAATTACTGCATTAAAATATTTGTTGCTTTTTATTCAAAATCAATTTGGAAGTTCTTTATTAAGCCTTCTGAAAATTCATCCTGCCAAAAGAAACATGAATTCCTTGGAGGGTTTTTATGACCTAGAAAAAAAGGGTTTCTTTCTTTTTATTGAGTTATTTGTGTTACCAAGTCTGGCTATGTTCTTAATCTCATATTATAATAAGTTAATACTTGTAGCACAAGCACGATAATGCAGTACTTGGTATTGAGTTAACCGTAAAAATAATTGAATTTCATATACACCTTCCCAAAAGAAAGGTAAAGATTGTGATTATACACTCTGTAAATAACAACGCATTGCTTTGTGATGTCTCTTGAGCAGTTGTTTTATATTCAACTCTTGTATCATTGATCTTATTTCTTCCTATTTAGATTGTAAGCTCTTAGAAGACAGAAACTGTATGCCATGTATATCCCTCATAGCAAAGAACAGATGTGTATTAAACCTTATGTCTCTTTAGTTGAATGATTAAATTAATGCTCTCTAGCTTAAAAGCTGGGTAGTAACAGGCAGAATGCCTGTTCTTTCTGGTAGGACATAACGAGAATGTCTTCTAATTTGTGGCTTAATTTTTTATAGTGCCGGGTTTTACTGAAACTAGATCCATATTTTTAGGGGCGCTTTCATCCTGCTTGTACTTCCTGTTCTCCATTAAGCATTTTGAAATCAAACTAACCTTTTTGGGAATTGTATATTGTATATTGCTTTTATCTTAATTTGAATCCACAGTTTAATTAAAATGGTTGTATTTAATCATTTCTTTTATAAACAAAGGCATTTAGTGACCCTTGTAAGTCTTGTAATTGGTGAATAATGACTGGCATATGTTTTGAGTCCCTCTTAACTGATTTTATTACAAATTTCTTTGAAATAATAACTTTTCAATAGATTTTTGATTTTTCCAAAATATTTGTTAATGCATCTCTCTAAATATATACTATTTTATTTTGTAACCTTATAATTCCATCATCAAAAATTATTATTAGGTGATGGGACTTAAATATGAAAATGGACCATTTACTATTTTTAAATCTAGCTTATTTTCATATAAAGAATGTGCTGACTCTCTGATAATCTTCCCATTAGAAGCATCTTTAAAAACATAAGTAAATATTATGAACTACAGGGAATTCAACAGCTTAGTTACCAAACTAAATAGGTGTTTCTTGATAGAAACATCTCAATGTGCTATTTCTATTTAGTGCTTTAGATGAAGAACATCACAGAAAATTCTTCCAGGAAAATCTCCTTGGCTTAGCTAGTTTGCTTTCTCTTTTCCACCTTAGAACCTGCCACATACTTATTAAATTCTTGCAAAGCAACTAAGTATCTTTTTGGTTCTGAAGGATGTGATGAAGATTTGAGACACAAATCAATCTAAGCAAGAACTTTATTTTTGCAAATTTGATAGTAACTTTAGGCCATAAATTTCTGCCACAGAAATAAAGTAATGACAGGCTCTTTGGATCTGATACTTTAGAGTCTGTCATTTACATAACACACTTTCTCAAGTCCTGCCATAGGTCTTCCGATGATAGGACCCTCCCTCCTTCATTTTGTGAAACAGCAGAATAGATCCTTGTGCTCTAAAGTTTTATAATATATATATATATGTGTATAATATATATATTATGTATCATAACTCTATATATGTCATTAGGTGTTTTGGTGTTAAGACATTGCTATCAACTGTCTTTATATTAGTTTATTCCTTTTTAAACTTATTTTCCTATTTATAGAGTCTGAAGCAGGATATTAAGGATATTCGAAGATGATATAATGGTTATTCTAGTGGAATGTACATTCATAAAATCATCAGACACCACTGGGCACCTACTATGTGCCAAGTACTGTGCAATTTACCGGAGATAAAAAGAGAAAACACACAGTTCTTTCCTTAATGGAATTAGAGACTAGTGATGTCATTTTGTTTTATATTTAAAATTAAAATATTTAAATATAATTTTTTAAAAATTAAAAATTTTTATTAAAAAAATTTTTGAGTAAAAATTATTATTAGATGATGGTACTTAGCTTTTTCTCTCCTCTTGCACACTATAAAGTTCCAACTTCTTCCTTCTCTGTCACCAAATCTAAAAAGGAGGGTTCAGGGACAGTCAGATGAGTCTTCAGCTTGTGTGCAGGATCAGAGGTAAAAGGGAGACTGGAGGACAGCGAGGAGGCCCACGTGCTTGGGTTGGAGGAGAATGTGGTCCGTTCCAAAGCTTGTTCTCAAAACCTGACTTTGTTCTAAGATGATGTATGGAGTACGATGTTAGGGGACAATCGAAACATGAGAATTTTGTGTGTGCTTGTGCACAGTTTCATTCACAAGAAACACTAGGTGAAAGCAGGAAGTTGCACCAGCTGAGCACACACACGTCAAACACCCCCGGCAACCTCAGTTGCCCTGTGTTATATAATCACACTCATCCACGCCTGGTGTTGCAGTGTTTCTCCCATTTCAGCTGACCGTCCATCCACCTTCATAACTGCTCACTAAACGCCACACCTGTGATGCCCACTCACGTCCTCTAGAAAATGCTGATCTTTTGAGGATAAAGCATGATATTTGTCATAGTACTTGTGTTTCTCTTAACCACTTATTATATGTAAAATTGTGCTCCTGTTTTTTATTAGGGTTTATTTATTTTTTTTTTTGACTTGTCACTGAAAAAGGTTCTGAGTGTTGTTCCTATAGCCTTATTTCCCCATGAGCCTCGTGGTGTTAATTGCAAAATTTTGGACAGCATTCATGATTTTAAGAAACAAACCGCATGTCTGATAAGGAGTTAAAATCCAAAAAATATATGCGATTCATACAATTCAATAGCAAAATGACAATCTGATTAAAAAGTCAACAGAGGACCTAAGTAGACATTTTTTCCAAAGAAGGCATCTGAAAGACCAACGACTGTATAAACAGGTGCTCAATATCACTAACCATCAGGGAAATGCAAATCAAAACTATAATGAGACATCACCTCACACCTGTTATGACGGCTACTATGGAAAAGACAAGAAATAGCAAGTGTTGGTGAGGGTATGGAGAAAAAGCAACCCTTGTGCCCTGTTGATTGAGATGTAAATTGGTACAGCCATTATGGAAAGCAGCATGAAGTTTAAAAAAAAAAAAAACTAGAACTACCTTATGATCCAACAACCCTACTTCTGCATAATATCCAAAGTAAATGAGATCAGGAGCTCAAAGGGGTATCTGCAGCCCCATGTTTACTGCAGTGTTACTCATAATAATAACCAAGATATGGAAATGTACTAAGTGTTCATTAATGGAAAAATGAATAAAGAAAATGTGGCATATATGTAGAATGGAATATTATTTAGTCAAAAAGAGAAGGAAATTCTGCCATTTGTGATGACATGAATGAATCTGGAGGACAGTATGCTAAGTGCAATAAGCCAGACAGAGAAAGACAGATATGCCCCATGTGATCTGATGAGTATGTGAAATCTAAAAACATTGAACTCATAGAAGCAGAGAGTAGAATGGTGTTCGCCAGGGGCTTGAGTACAGGGGAAATGGGTATACGTTGGCCAAAAGCTACAAACTTTCAGTTATAAGGTGAATAAGTTCTTGGGATGTAATGCACAGCACAGTGACTTAGAGAATGACACTGTATACTTAAAATTTGCAAAGAAAATAAATCTTGAGTGTTCTGACCACAGACAAAAAAATTGTAACTATGTGAGGTGACGGATGTGTTAATTAACTTGATTGTGGCAATCCTTTCACAGTGTCTACATAAATCAATTTATGGTGTTGTAGGGTTTAAATATATACAATTTTTATTTCCCATCTGTACCTCAATAAAGCTGGAAAAACTATGACCAAAAATAGGAGGGTTGGTGGGAAGTCAGTTTAAGAAACAGTTACCTTCAGAATTTCTCCCGTTCTGCACAGGGCCTGACGGCTTTTATGCCTCACCCCAGCACAACACTGGGGTTCTTCTTTAGAGATGTGCTAGATACCTCTCACGTGCACCCTATAGATACATTCTCCACCTTTCCTACCCTTCCTTTGCCCCAGGAGGCTGACCTGTATGGGTTAAAGTAATGAACCTCTGTTCTTTGACTTTCCATTGGGTTTGGCCAGTGAACCCTGACAGGAGATCAGAAGTCATCAAGAAAGTAAAGACATTTATTCTCCAATTTCCCTCTCTGGGAGGTTGCCTTGGGAAGACTTCCTCTCTCCACCGAAGGTCAAAGTTCCTCAGAAGTTGACCTCTCTACAGGACTACCTCCTTCTAGGTTCTAGTAAGCCCCTCTTCTCTAATCCCTTGGGCCTACGGCTGGTAACAAGAGGTTCAGCACTCCCCCTGGCAGTTTTCTTATACAGTTTATACATTTCTCATTCTTTTATCAAACCACTTTAAAGTTATCCTAATTGGAATGACCATCAGTTTTATGCTAGGACCCTGGGTAGAACAGATAGTTTGGGGCTGGAAGCCTTTCAGGAGAGTTGAATGTGAAGATATTATTCTATAAACAAAAGAATTAAGTGAAAGTTTACATAGTATGTTTTGAGACACCTGAACTCTTTCTCAAATTGGCTCCTCAAACAGAGGGTTAGGCTTTTAGCCTCAAGGTAGGAGACTAGAAGAATCTTCTCTGGGCAATCTGACTAGAGAAGGGGAGAAGTGGGGACAAAAACAAATAAACAAAAAGCCCTGCTGTTAGGATTTTTTAAATAAAAAGGTCCAGCAGATGAAATGAAGGTCACAGTTCACAGTTGATAAGCTTCATCAGCATGCATGGATTTTCTAATCAGGTTTTGCTTTTTAAATGTAAGCTCTTCGAGATCACTAATTATCTGAGGAAGGTGTCTCGTAAGAAAGAATGAGAATAGACACACAGAGAAAAAAAACCCTTATTTTAACAGAAAGATAAGAGCAGATATCTATGAATAAAAGCAGATTCTGTATAAACAGAACAATCACCAACAGCAACAACAAAAAAGAAAGCTCCAGGAAATAAAAATGTGATAAAAATGAAATATTCGACAGGAGATACAAGAGAAAAAGAGGAAGAGAAAACATAAAAATTTAAGAATAATCTATAATTTCTAACATCTGAATAATAGGGAAAAAAGACAAGGGGAAAGAAGACATTATCGAAGCAGAAAATTCAAGAAATTACCTAGAATTGTGGAATATGAGTTTGCAGATGAAACGGCTCCACTGACTATGCAGCATAATCTATAAACATAGAAATACACCAAATACATAAATGTGAATTTCAGATACTGGGGCAAAGAGAAGTACCCAAAAGCATTCAGATGGAGAATTCATGCGAGAAATTAGGAAACAGAATGGTTTTAGATTCTCAAAAACAGTATTGGAAGTAAGAAGTCCACAGTAATATCTTATGTACCCTGAAGGAAAAATGATTAACAATCAAGAATATATTTTTCAGACCAAAATGTCGTCAAATTTGCTTCCCACACACGTGCTATTTTAGGATGCTATTGAGAATATGCTCCACCAACAAATGATCTGAACCAACAATGCGGAAGATACAGGATTCAAGGCTAGGAATCCAACCTTAAGTGAGCAGTTAGGAAAGAAGCAGCTGGGGAGATGGCCTTGGAAGAAACCAGTGCAGACGTCAGAAGAAATGTCTTATTAAGATGAACTTAATAAGAGTACTTGACATGCTTGAAACTTCTGAGAGGAAGTTTAGACACTTGTGATAAAACTTGCAGAGGAATCAGCCGTAAGTACTGCAAAACTAAGCAAACAAAAATGTGGCAATTATTGACTCCAGGTAAAATAAAAATATTGCACAACCAGAAAAGAGAAGTTATTATAGATTAACTTATGACACAATATTTGCATAAATAAGGTAACGATCAAATAGGAATCAAACTACACTTAGTATAAGGTGATACTGGAGGTTGGTCAGGTTGAGGGAAAGTGAATGAATTTTCATCTTCTATAGAGGGAAACGTATAGATTATTCTGAAAACGATATCGAAAGGAGCAGTATAAGCTATTTAGAGTTATGGAGAAAAATGTGAACGATGATAACAAGAAAACTATAAATCAGAGAGTGGGAACTGTGCTCATGCGTTGGGCAGCGGGTCAAGGCCCTGTTCTTTCTCCTGTCTTTAACAGGACTATTTTACTCATTCGGCTATGTGCATTTATAACTGATGAAAACAAAACCCAAACTGAAAATAAAAGCAAAATTTAAAAAAAACTAAAAAAAAAAAAAATCACATGCTGTTCAGTCCGAATTCTGTCCAAATAATTTTCTTTTTAAAGAAATCTGACATTCATCTTTTAGCTAAACTGCCAAGAGTGTGGAGTTATTTTGAATGGATTTCTGTGGAAAAGAACATTAAAGTAAACATGCTACCTAGAATTCGAGTAAGCTGTTTCCCAACAAAAAAGGGTTATGATGAAAGAATGATTTGCCTATCTACTACGTGAAAATGGTAATGATTATTTCTAATAACTGAGTCTTCAGAAAGCCTTGTCTTCCAGGAGCATCTTCAGATAGTGGATCCTGCTGTGAAACTGAGGGTTCAGCACCCACGTCTGGGATTTGGCACTTTGGAACACCAACACCTGCGTACTTCTCAAGTGAAATGATTTTCTCTTCCTAAATATAAATTCATTATCTAATGATTCACAAATAGAAATGTGCCGAGTTAATAGCAACCAAGAAAAAAAAGAGAAAAAAGAACCCTTTAAATGTCATAAAACTCAGATGTAACTTTATATGTGGGTTGTTTATAACTTAAAAAAATGTTAATATATTTATAAGCTTTTTTGTATATATCAGGCCTAAGCGTATCAGGCACCTGGAGGGAAGTTACTGACAAACATCCGTCCTGTCTTATCAGATATTTGAAGGGATCCCTGTGCAAATGGCACTGAGACTCCCCCTTGTCCAATTCTGATTTGAGATATTACTAAACTTTAAATCTGGTGATAGACTGCCTAATGTACTAACTCTTGTCTTGGGAATTCTGAAGTAATTTCTTCCATATAATTTTAAGTCAGTCCTGAGCTGCCGGGAACAAGGTAAGAGAAGTGTAGACGGAAGGAGGATGAGGAAGGGGTTGACCTCAGGTGCTGGGAGAGCTTTTAGGCAGTGAGGTAAAGAACAGAGAGGACAAAGGAGGCAGTAGAAATAGTGCTAATTGATGTGCTGGGTTCATTGAGAGTTCCTGTTTAGTTATTTAAAAATCTGTGGCTAGTTCGTGTACTAACAGCATCACATCTACTCCAGATTTCACCATTGCAGTAAATAATGATATGGATTCAGAGAATCAAGATTAGATTTGAATAGGACATGGTCCAAAACTGACTGCTGGAGTGGCCTTGGGCAAGTCTGTTTTCTCCTCTCTAAACTGCTGTGAAGATCATGCTGTGATTATGCATGGAAAGTGCTTAGCGCTTTGACTGACCTGTAACAAACATTCAATAAATACTAGAAAAATTATGGGGATGAAAGTAGAAGAAATGGTCAATGGGATGAGGAGAGGGAAACCAGGTAAGTCAGGGGAAAATTGGTGCTGAGAATTCAAGTTGTTTCTTTTCTGGCTTGTTTCTTAAATTCAGTTTTCTCACATCTGATTGCAGGAAAGGATATGTTCGAATAAAGTTATATGCTTTGGCAATTAGCAAAAGTATATCTCTAAATGTAATTCAGGATATTTTCAGCCCTGATAAAATCAGAGGGATTACGTAGAGAGGAGTGGTTGGCTGTTAGTGAAACACAATAGTCACACACCAAGAGTCTCGTGTGGGTTGGTCACTGCGTGGGGCCCTCTGGGAGAAAGATGAGTGAGATATCTATTTTGTCCTTAAGGCATAAAGTATACTGAAAGTCACATTATTTCATAAGTTTAGTTCGGTTCCATTCAATTCAGTTTATTTTAGTTCATTTCATGCTTCAGCCAGTTGTAGAATGAAAATGGATCTTAAAATAGCAGTGCAAATTATCAGAGGGTTTGAGAGAGGGAAAAAAGTCTGCTCATCAGCCCAAGTCTTCTCTGTTCTTGTCTGATTTTTTTTTTTTAAAGGAAGTTATTTGATGAATAAAGGGGCAAGATGAATCCACTCATATAATCAATCATTAAAGAGTGACAAAATTATTTTTATGAAGGTGATCAAGAATTCTTAGAAAAAGATATATTCTCTGAAAAATAATTTTCCAAGAGGGGTTCATAGACCCATCACATAAATTCTTTAGTTCTTCTTTCTATTTATATCCATTCTTATATACATGTATATTCTTTATTCTAGCTTATTTGTGATTATTGAGAGTTCATTGTAGTGGCAAAATCATCATCATATTAGAAGTTAGTGCAAATAACTAAATAACTAAAATTAAACTAGAAAATTAATATATAAATCTGTACTTTCAATGTAATTTAATCTCAAAAAAAGTTTGTCTTTGTCTTTGAACTGAAGAAATAATTATATATATATTTATATATATTTTATATAGCTATAGATATATATTTTTTCCATAGACGACCAAGAACAAACCTGTAGTCTCACAAAGTCAGACTTACAACCCCCAAATATTGAGAAACAAATAATAAACCTGACACCAAAGGGCCAAAATAATCATCAGACCCCTGGTTCAGTGCAAAATCTATTTCACAGGGGACAGAGAAGCCTAGAGTAGGTGAGATTGAAGATGTCCCAAATGTGCACATTATTATGGGGTTAGGGCCTTGGTGCACTGCGGGGAAGGGCTCAGAGAACCCTCAGTAACACTCCTAACTTGTAAAGCCTAATCACCAGGGTGGAACCCATAGCCTGCCAAAGTCAGATTTATTGATTTACAGAGGTCAGGCCCTCGGGAGGAGCCCAGAAACGCTGCTTGATGAGAGGAAGTGTCTTCTACCAGGTGTGGCTTCTCACTGAAGGCTTTTGAGGGGGGTCCAATGGAAGCCAGTGGGGATCGGTTCTCAATTCCTCCCTGTTTTTGAGGCAGAATTAGGTTAAATGAAGATCGACTGGGGATTACGACGTGCAGTCCCGAGGCAAGGGAGGTTTAGCAGTTAGGTAACAGCAAAGTGGGCCTGAGAGTGTCACTGGTGACAAAGCAGTAGTCACTCCCACATTTTACAGCTGTTTCATGGTCTTGGGAGAGACGACGTTGCTTTTGGTTACACAGCTGGCTTTGTATGTCTGTCCCTGCCTGGTTAATAGCAGGGTTCCTTGTTTTTCATTCAATATGAGCTGATTTTCACTCTTTCAGTTGGGACAAGCTTATCATATTTATACACACACACACACACACACACACACACACACACACGGTCTTATCATGTGTACATTTATATTTATTATATGTGTGTAAATATATACGTAAAATTTGGGAATGGCTTCCCAATTCATCTATTAAAATATCTACATTCAAGGCTGATCGATGTCTATAGATTTCAGATTAGAAAAAATTCCATTTTTAAGCTGAAGAGACTCAATGAATTGGAACTAAATCTGGACCCCTCAATCCATTGTGATGTTTAGAAAAATCTTAGGAAGCACATTTTTCGGGGTGTGTTAGTGCTGAAAGGGCTGTGATAGATTGTAGGAAGGTCCAAAATTAAAATATTCGCCCCTTCAGTGGAAGGCTGTCTGAAGCCATAGAACAATTACAGACAAACATTCCATGCTTATTCAGAGAGAATTCAAATGCTGTTAGTAAAAAAAAAAAAAAAGTAAAAGAAAAAAATCAACCCACCCCGCAGGCGTTGTCCACACTCGGAAGGCCAAATTTACATATTGCTTCACTTCCTGACATATCAAAAGATTGCATGATATGGTAGAGGTATGGTGATTATTCCCCTGTCATTAGATGAGAATCTTGGTGATGGATGGAGAAACTCTATTGGCAATTTATAAGTTGTGTGACCAATATGTTTCTCTGGAAATAGATAAATGTCTTGTTTTGTCAAAACCCTATTATTCTGATTTATTTGGTTGACTTCTATGTTGTCAAAGAAGTTCTATGATAGATTGGGATGAATTTAACTTTATTTATTTATATTCATGTTCAAGAATTAATGCGTTGCCGAAAAGCCACCTGGAGTGAATACGTTAGTACCTCCTGTTTTTGTCTGCAGTTTTACAATTATTCGGGGCCTTTTTGAAAAGTGGCTACAGTTTCTTTGAGCCGATAATATGTCGTCTCAGCAAAACAGTGTTTTAAGCTTGTGGGACGGGTTTTTTTGAGCCTTTTCTGAAGAGCAGGCTTATCATGATCCTTGTCATCTTTATAATTTCAGTCAAGTGACATTATTTCAGGTATTAGATTCAAATTAAGCAGACATAGTTCTCCCTCTTTGGGAATGTAAAATGTGAAAAGAAGACCTAGCATCATAAAACAGATACTTTAAGACTAATTAATTAAATGTATGAAAAGATAAAATTGATGGTCATTTAGTGTCAAAATCTTGCAAAATTAAACAAGAAAGGGAAAATTGGAGGCTTACAAATTTTAGCTTATAAAAATCTGTTTTACTTGTCAGCATTTAAAATAGACTCTGTGTCATCCTTCCTAACTTGCTCTTACTGTGTTTGGATTGTTTACATCCCAATGCATAGATTTTTGTGCCTGGGCGTAACCAGTAACCAGGCCCAAAAATTATTCTGTCTCTTAGAATAAAGGTAAAATCAGAGATACTGCATCTTAAAGTTAATCTCTGCTTCAATTAACAATCATGGAACAATATTTATACTTATATATGATATAGACACCAGCTGCATATTATGTTTTATGAATTAATGTGGAATATGCGTTATGGTGAATTGTTATTTACACATTCACTCTTCAGTTTCTGAAGAGCTGGCTTCACACCTGGATGAATTTAAACCAGGTGTCTAATTTGTACATTCCGAACACAGAAATCACTTGGTCCAAATTCTTCCATGAATGAATATAAAACAAAACTTTGAGATAATAAACTGGGTTCCAGAATTCATGCCATTTAAATTCTATGGACTTTCCCAATTTGTGTTTACAAAGATTCTCTCCTTGATCAAACTCTGCTCAGGCTCCCCTGAGTTTTTCAATTCAGCCTCAACTTTTAGACTCTTCTGTTTGTCTCTGCATTTTCCAATTTTAGCAAGAATCCTCTTAAGTTGGTTTAGCTAGAATCTCCCATCTGATCACCCCCGATGTCTAACACGGTTCTTTGTTCGTCACAATCCCCCAGGTGACGTCTGACCACTCTTGGCCTGTCTTCAGCAAGAATCTCTTCAGGCCAATTTAGCCAGAATGCCCTCTACCCCTCCCGTTTCCTTTTAGTAATTTTCCATTCACTGACGCCCACTGTCTCTTTGGCTATCAATTCCCACTTGGCTGTGTTGTATTAGGAACTGAGTCCAATCTCTCCCACGACTGCAAGCCTCCATTTTAGTGGTCTCCACACCCATCACAAAGCCTCCCCAAGCAAAATCTTCCTTGCTGTCTTGTAACAAATGTCATCGAATAATTTTTCTTCGGCAGTGTTAAGTTCTATTTAGACCTATGTAAAAAGAACAGCTGACCCTACCCAAATCAGAGTTCTGTGGAAATAATCATAAGATTATAAATGAAAAGCTGCTGGATACCAAGTACACAGGTGATCATAAAAGTATGGCAATATTAAAAAGGCCAATGAGATTCTGTTATGTCCATATTAAATATACAACATAATTTTAACATCTGATTTCACATTTCTAATCCATCCAAAATAATATTTTTTCTCAATATAAAAATACATGCCTATTATCATAAATAATAAAAATAAAGTAAAAATAACATATAATTCCATCATTTAGAGAATCAATATTTCCTTTTGACGTTTTTAAAACCATTAGTAATTTAAAATGTGTTTCTTTGTAAAAATGTTAAAATCATATCATTTTTGTATGCTTCTTTTTCACTTAATATTTTCAGGACCATTTCCCTATATCATGAAATAATCTTCAAAGTTTGATATTTAATGACTGCCTATTATTTCCTTGTATAAAAGTATCTCTTTTTTTCCAAAAGTACTTTTTTTTTTTTTTTTTTTTGGTATATTTAGGTCATGATCCCTTTTAGGTAAATGTATTGCATAACTGTGAAGATATGTGTGCGTGAGATGCACATCAAATAGCCTAAGATAGGAACTAAGTAAAAAGAAAAAAACTAATTTTTATATAAATATTCTAGCTGGCTTAGGAAATTCTTTTAAACAAACTGTCTTTTATGCATTCCTCCTTAAATATGCTTTGTAAAGTGTAAGAGTTTAAAAAATACCAATACTTTGTGATTGTAGGAATTTTAAATTTTTTGTCATTATGATTTAATTTACTTGACTAAATTCCTCTGTCATCTTCTCCCTATGGCTTTGAGAAACCTTGTATTAACACTTAGTAATGAACTAGGGTCGAAATTATAATACAATGCTCTCACTTGCCCTGATGACTCAGTATGGATCCTGCATAAGTTAGCATGCCTTTGGGCAGCACATTTAATTCCATGTTTACAGTGTTTGATAGAATGAAAGATGGTGCAGTGCATAGTGTACAAGTTAGAATCTAAAGAGGAAAGGCATTCGTTCAATCTTAGAGGAAAACAGCACATAGGAACCGACAGTGGAATTTCTGAAATCCTGGACTTAGCTCTGCTTCAATAAATGCAAGTTTATTGATCAATTGAATTACCCCGATAGCATTACTGTCCAGAAAATCAGGAGAAGGAAGAGGAAGAAAATAATTTTCTTCTGTGTGAGTATAAGACTAATAAATGGCAAATGAATTCTGAACGGCACTTGGTTGGACCAAACTTTAGTTCTAAAACTTGTATTTCTCCGTCTCTGTCTCTCTGTGTATATATACATACATACACACACACACACACACACACACATCAAAAATGTAAAATATATTAAAAATAGTCTATCGTAAAATATAGTTAGAAAATAGTAAAATATGAGAATCAACTTTTGAAACATGAAGGAAACTCAGAGAGTTTTTACAACTACTAGAGTTTACAAACGAGGAAACAGAGGCTCTGGGAATGTGTGTGCCAGGATTCCAACCACGCCATCCAGACCAGTCACCACTACTCTACATACTTAGACAATGAGAAGAACTTTAGTTATTACATGATCAGCCCCATTTCCCCTCTGAAGAATGACTGCCGTTTACAGACATGCATCCTCCTGGTGACTACAGATTTCTAAAGCTGTAGTCATTTCTCTGAGAATGTTCCTTTAAAGGCCTTTGCATTGGGGACACAGAAAAAAAAAAAAAGTCTTCTCTCCGTAAGGCTAATTCTTCAGGCTGATGACTCTCTTCCTGGGTGACCACAGATAGTCACGTGGCTTTGAATTCCACCAATATTTTCTGGACTATTGCAAAAGCCTCCAACTTTTTTCCTACCTTCTCTCTGGCTCCCCACTGGTTTATTCTCCACATGTCAGCAAAAACACTTATTTTTCAACTTGAAATCAGAGCAAGTCACTGTCAGCTTGAATCCCAAGGCTTTCCATCTTAAGGTAAAATCAGAACTCTTTACCATGGATCATAACTATTTCCCCTTCTTCACTTTGGCTAAGCTACACTGGCCTTTCAGAGGCTCAAAGGATAGCCCAAGCATGTTCCTACCTCAGCATCTTGGTCCTTGCTGTTCCTTCTGCCCGGTATGCTCTTCCCTCAGATATGCACATAACTCATTTCTTCACTTCATTCATTTGCTTCTTGCAAAGATCTCCTCCTCAAACAGTGTTCTCTGCCACCGTACCTCAAAGAGCACATTCCTTCACTTTATGCCCTTCCCTTCTTCATCTGTCTGCTAAGAACTTGCCATTCTCTGAAATAGGTTTTATGTTTATGTGTTGATTTTTTTCTCCAGGTTCTGTTAGAGTGGAAGCCTCCTGAGGACAGAGACCTTTTCCTTTGGGTTCACTGCTGTATTCTCAGTGCCTTCAATGGTCTTGGCATGTAATAGGTGCTCAATTATGATTTATTCTTAAGCGAATGATGCAATATCTATTTTCAAGTGCTAAAATTGGAGCAAGGGTTGAAATTCTAACAAGAGCTGAGAAACAAAAGGAATATCTTCTCTAGCCTTAAGTAAGAGTCTTATAAATGTCTTTCTTCCTCATACCTAGTGCCAGTCTTTCTCTGTCCCTCAGTCACCACACTGATCAGACACCACAACTGAAATAAGGAAGTGTAAGCATTTGTCCAGGGGCTTGGTTGTGATGTCTCTCATTTAGTTGTATTAGATCTTCAATCCTCACATTTCTCTTATTAATAGTTTTTGGTTAAGCTCTATTAAAGTTAGAAAAACAAAGGTGACCATGAGAAAAATTCTAAATAGTTGATTGACTATATATAACTGCAGACAGACTCTGGTGATGGGCTAATTTGCAGATAGTTTGTCCACATACAGGAAAGTGCTTGATTTAAAATAACAAATTAATGACAATACTATAATAGCTAAATTAAAACAGAGTTTAAAATAATGTTAAAGTATGCTTTGATTGAAGTCAGAAAAATTATTAAAAATTAATGTTCTGTCTTTGAACAAATTGACTGATACATCATAAATGTTCTCCTCTTAAGTGTCTTATTTTACATAAAACATTTGCTGCTAAAGAAGAAACAGTTTTGGTTTTTTTTCTGAAGCTTCTCTTGGGTCTTCTGATCTTTCTAAATTTCATTGTATATGTGGGAAATTAAAGTTCAGAACAACTCCCATTAGGATAAAGGGGCTGAAAAACTAACAGTAAAAAAATGTACTCTAAGTAGATTTTGTCCATGCTTATCTGTATCCTGGGAAGACTCATTGCTATGTATTACATTTCCCTTCAGCACTGCCTTTGTATAAGGTTATGCTCCCAGCCACTTTCCTATAGAAAGACAAGCTGGCTGAAACAGGACTGTGCTACTTGCTTTTTCTTTCTCTGAAAGGATAATCATCTATATTTTAAATCCACTGTCATGTTGGCTTAGAAAAAGTTACTGTACTTGTGGGATCATCATTTTTTTTTCAAAAAAAAGACTATACTTGAAAAGAAGTCCAACAGATAATTTAAGTTTGTGAGGTGAAACTCATTTCTGCTAATGGCAGACGAATGGTTATTCCTCTGCAGACTGTCTATTCATAGTAATAGAATAATTCAATCAAATTAAAAAGGTGGAGACATTTTTCATTAAATTACAATGAACAATCAGCCAACGCAAAGCATACTGTGCTCTGAAATAGATAATTCAGTGATGAAGCTTTTCTAGAGAAAGAAAAGGATTTCAATTAAAAAACTATATAAACTTACTTAACAGGCTATGTTATAGGAAAGGAAATAGTGGTTCAAATTTTTGTCCTAACCTACTGGGAATCAAGTCCTCTATAATGCTGGTCAAACTTAATTGCAAAAATAATTTTCTTCATTTTATAAATGGAGAAATGTGGAGGCCCTAAGGTTTAGTAAGCTCAGCAAGGTCACAGAGCTACTAAGTGACTGGGGTTAGGTTGGAATTTAGCTCTGGGTCTAAATGTCATCTTTCCACGTCGCTGCATTGTCTCTCCTTTATGCTGTTAATTTTCCATTGATCCGAAAAGCTTGAGTTGTATTGATCTTTCCCAACACCAATATTTCAGCTCACGCTTTTTTCCTTTTTTCTATAAGCACGGGATGCTCAAAACGTGAGACACAGAGTTCCACCCCAGGCTTGAGTAATTTGGGTAACTCTTGTGTACTCTGAGTACAGAAGACCTGCCCTCCCATTATCTTTAGACCTACATGCCTTATAACAAGCCAACTCATGTCCTGCATACAATCATAGGAGATGATTTGCATTTAAGTCTCTCTCCAAAGACAGGAAACTTTAACTTGCTTCGGGATGAAAACCCACTCTTCTTTGAGAGAACTTAGTATAAAGAAACCAGCATTTGATGTGCAACTTGACCTTGCTTTAATGCTGGCATCACCTCCTTTCCTGTCTTCTGTTCCGTGTTTATGCAAATTTAGCAGGCCGAGAACTCTCCACTGAGTTTTGTACTTCATCATTTTTGCCCCTGTCTGACATCAGGTATGAACACTAGATATATTTAGTCACCGTCTCCCTTGCTAGCCATAATTTTTGCAATCCTATCTCAGGAAGATTGAAACAGAAATGAACAATTTTACCATCCCCATAGCGAGCGTCTGATTATGATGACCAGACAGGCAGTTGGCCCTCTGGAAGGGATGTTAAAACATCTTCCAGGTAATGAAACATCACTGAAAAGGGGATGAGATGGATACCTTTTGTAAGAAATACTTGGATAAACTACTTCAAAAGGAAAAGGTATGGACATTAATTTTTAGGATAGCAAAACCACTCTGTACAGTACTGTCATGACGGATACTTGACAGTATGCATTTGTTAAAACCCATATAATGCACAATACAAAGAGCGAACCCTAATATAAACTATGGACCTTAGTTAATCACAATGTATTAATATTAGTTCATCAGTTATAACAAGTGTTGCATACCAATGCAAGATGATAACGATAGGAGAATCTGTGGGAGGCAGGAGAGAGAAAGGGGGTATATGGAAATTAACTGTACATTCTGCTCAGTTTGATAAGCCTAAACCCTAAAAAAATAAAGCCTACTAATTTTTAAAAAAGGGAACTAATAATTTCTTTATTACTCTAAATAAACACGTTTAAGTCACAGTAGGTGCCCATTATTCTCAAAATATAATGGGGCCACAATTCCAGGGTTTTTATTTTGCTTGTGGGGTGTTAAGTTTGTGACCATAGCTAAATTGCCAGGGGCAGTTAAGGAGAAAGGATGGTCTGTATTTTTCCTAAATGAAGGGCGAACACATGTTATAGACCATTGGTTTGAAGGAGAACCAAATGGTACGCTCAGGTGGCCACGAGTTTGCGTATCTGGCTCCTAAGCTCTGAGGCTGATGGGAAATAAGTTCTAGCCCATCATCCAGGCTTTTGGCTCAGCTCCTCCAGGAGCTCCTCTTGCTAGATGGTTGCTAGGATTCCAGCCTTGGGAGCCATTGTTTGCAGCTGGGATGGCAGCTGCTATGAGGCAAGGACAAGCCAAGGGACAGACTCCTTCCCAACCTCCCTGCTCCTCAAGGAATGGCTGAGGGATCCAACGGAGAAAGAATCTACCTTAGATCTATATTTTGGCTTGGTTTTAAAAATTAAGGTCCTACAAAGAGTTCCCATGGATTTTATCAGTGAAAGAAGGACATAAAAACTAGCACTGAAGGATGTCTTAATTATTTGAGATTATCTATATTTAATATTTATTCTTCAATCAGATAAAAAATGTCACTTGATCTTGGAATCAATAAAAGAAATAGCCAGTTATTTGTTTATTCATTTTAAACATATTTCCTGAGGAGCTCAAAGCACTTTATGAATATAGAGTTATTCAGTAGATGACATTAAAGCAATCCTATAAGTAGGCATGTGTTTGATTAAAAAAAAAAAGGTTATCTTCCTCTATATATGGAAAGAAAAAAAACAAGGGAAAGAAAGATAGCAATGCTAAATAACGTTAAATGCAAGGATGGCTATGTAGTCTAACAATATTATAGAGAATGGCCTGACTAGAAATTGTGTGATGGTTTCTCATTTCAAAAATTTAAGAATTTTCCAGTTTTCATGTAACTTCTTACTGATATTAGCTCATATATCCTAATTGGCTTACTAATGGTTATATGGTAGTTTTCCTCTTCTTCTTGGCTACTCAGAGAGAGACTGAGAGAGATGGGGGGAGGGCGGAGGAGAGAAAGAGAGAGAGGGAGGGAGGGAGAGAGAAAGAGAAGGCAGATTTAAATATAAAAAAATATTTAAGAAAATAAAGTCAAATTTGGAAAGCATATTTAAATTAAGGAAGGATTCTAGAGTAGAAAAGTAGATTCTAGTGGACGATAAAGATCATATAATTTAGCATTTTCATTTTAAATGTTTTGCCCCAAAGCACAAAGTTAAAGGCAGTGCAGGATTGAGGGGCTCCGTTATGTTACCCAGGGCTCACCCTGACAGGAAGCCCCGGAAGAGATGGCCTCCACTTCTGGTCTCCCCGAATGCACGCCCATCCGGCTTTTGTCTCTACCACTGCTCGGAAGCAATTCCTGTCCCCATCCCCAGTGACTTCCAAGTTGCCAGAGCCAACAATTGTTTGTTGTCATCTTGCCTCCCAATTAGCAGAACTTGGCGCAGTTGATCACTCTGCTTTTCACACTTAATTCCCTTGGGTTCTAGCATGTTCCTGCCTGTCATGGATCTCTTTTCAGCCTCCTTAGCCAGGGCATCCTCATTAGACCTCGAAACATTGGCACACCTTAGAGCTCATTTGACCTCTCCTCGGCCACTTCGCTCCTCTCCTTGCCTGATAACCAGCTGCCAACCACAATCTTCCTCCCTGAGGAGACACCTGTTAAGGTGTTTCAAAATGAAAATGTCGGAATCTGAACTTTTATTTCCCTCTCCTCCGTAAACGTGCTCATCCTTCAGGAAATGGCAACTCTTTTCCTCCAGTTACTTGAATTAAAATTTTGGTCCTCTTACTGGCATTAAAAAAAAACCAAAAAAACAAAAAACAAAAAAAAAAAACAGGCAACTGTAAAAATCAAAACCCTGGTGTTGCATAACGCTTCGCTCGCTGCTAATTCTCCAGCTCTGCCACAGAGGTTTCAGCTCTCTTACTTGTCTATTCCTGGACTGAATGGTTCTTTCCTGTAAAACCAGAGCACAGGCCAGGAATGCAGATGGAATTTGGATGGTTGCTAGGTTACTTGGTACATTCTATCTCTGTTTACTGTTACTGCGAAGACTCATAGAAGTGTGAGATTTTCAATAGGAAAACACACTCTTTCGAGGCTTATAAAAAATCAAATGCTAAGCGAAAAGCACGAATAAAAAAATCTTTGAGATTCTTCCTTTTTCCTTCTAGAAAATATATTTCTAAGTTTTTAAAACAGAATTGAAATAGAAAAAAATGAATAAATGCTTTAAGAATCATCGTGTGGAAGCCCACAGTGTTGGCTATACACCGAGCCTGAACAAAAATATCACACTGAACACAGGCCCCGAGGTAGGGTAGATTTCATTTAGATAGAAATGTACAGGAAAGGAAGGGGCTGCTATTTTCATTTTATGAGTTTTAGATAGTGTCATTTACCATTCGAATAAATGAAAGAGAATAATTACATTCAGAGTGTTTAGAGAAGTGTTTTTTACTTCATAAAATAATGAAAACAGTGTGCTTGGAAATCACAGTGCCTTATTGTAAGATATTTTCCTGGTTAATCGTGACTCACTAGAGCCCTTTTATATAAGCTCACCGAAGTTCAGGGTCCTCAGAAGTTCTTCATCTGATGCGTTATTTTAAGGGGTCTCCTGGGCCAGGCCCCCATTCTAGACCTTGATGATAGCACTGCAGTGAGCCTCTGGGTATATTTTTTTCTTGTTAGGTAACTTCTTAGTTATCAATCAAGTATGTCTCTTCTTGATTGCTACTTCGTTATAACACAGAAATAAAAAGGGGAGAAATGGTTTTAACGGGTTAACCAAAAAACATGTGGTCCATAAGAAATATTATATACGTAGAAATAATAGCTGCCTTAAATAATACACCTAAAAGATATTTCATGAGATCCAGTTATTTCAGATTGTTTCATTGTTTATGGTCATTGATAAAGCCAGTAGATGTAACCAGAGTGGTAGGCAAAATAATATATTTTTACATATATCACATACATATGAATATGTTTTTACATATACGTTATACATATTATATGTAATATATCACATATATAATGCTCTACATGTATAGAGAAAGATAAATGTCATCTAAATGTTCCTTCTTTACTATCTCAAAAGTCCAAGGATCAATAAATGATGTACAAACCTAAATAAATGATCTACAAATTCACACCAAATGATATATTCTTATTATTTCTAGGGAAAAGCCATGTTTAAATGAATAACTATTTTCACACATTTTCTACATAGACACCTCAAATTAAAAGCATTTGAAAGCAAAATGATATTGCCTTATGGGGTGCGTGATTTATCTTCTACCAGTGTCTTAGAAATAGCTCATAATTGTGGAAAAGAACATAATTTTGAGAAGATCGTCTCTGATTATTTCAAACATGCTATAAGTATTGGTGTGTGTGTGTAAGAAGGTGCTATTTCATGACAGTTAAAAGCAAAGGAATATAAAGGAAAATAGTTCTTTAAGAACGACAGCCATTTTCACCACTAGGGCGGTGGCTATGGCAGGGTGAGACATGGCAAGATGTGGACTCTGTCTGGATAGAAGGGCCGACAAGTGTTGCCAACGGTCTGGCTGAGAGGTGTGAGATAAAGGAATCAAGGGTGGCTTCAGGCTTTTTTGACCTGAGGAACAAAATAAAGAAAACTTTATTGAGATAAAGAAGGTTGGAAGAAAGGGACAAGTTTAGGGAGATGTGGAAACCAAGAGTTTGCTTTGGAGCATTTTAAGTTTGAGATGCCTATGAGACATCCAAGTGGAGAGGATGCTGGTAGGCAGATAGGTTCTGATCTAGTTAGACATAAACACACACCCACACACAAAAGAGCAGAAACGGGGTGTGTTTCCAGAACAATTGCACTTGGCTCGCCTTTGTGCTGTTTTTCCCTCTTTTTTTCCTGGAGCATGCGTGCTGCGTGCAATGGCTGGTGACACACATTCAGTGGAGGTGGGATCTTGCCAATAGAGAGATAGCCTAGGTTTTGTGAAGTCTTTGTCATTTTAGATATAGGTTTACATCACCATTCAGGAACAACAGATATTAATGCATCTGGACACCTGACAAACTTTGAATTCCTCTAGTTCTTACAGCAAGTATTATAATGATCAGGTACCTCCAGCCCCATAGTGTTCCAGAAAGCACGTCTTCCTGCAACAGAATACCCAGAAGCTACAAAAGAAAGAACAGATGCGTTAAACTCTATAAATATAAAAGCTTTTCTATGGAAAATTACCAAACACACAAAATCTATCAATACTACAAAAATAGAATCTTTGAATATAGTAAAATTACTCAAATATTTGCAAAGCAGTTGACAAAAACAGTTGATATTAGTACCGTGCAAAGAGTGTTTACAATCTAATAAGGAAAACAAAAACAACCACCAAAAAAAAACCAAACAAACAAACAAGAAAAATGGGCAAAAGTCATGAATAAATAATTCAAAAAAGAGCAAATTCAACAGGTCAAAGAACACATGACTCTAGTGGTTATTAATCCAGATCAAGGTGATGAAATTTCAGACAAGTGTCATTTTTTTCCAAATAGCTATGTGAGGTGTGAGTTTTTGTATAATGGATATATAATATTTAAATAGAGATAAGAGAGTGATTGCTACTGTGAATAAGAAGAAATATTCGGGGAAGATAAAAATATGCAGGGGTGCATGGGGAGACACAGAAAACCCCGACAAACATGTGCACACACCTGACGGTGTGTGGCTAGTTCTCCTTGTAGCCCCGGGAGGCTGTCTGCAAAGCCCAGACCAGTTTCTTCTACTGCCCTTTTATTTTTCTGTAGTAATTTATCCCCTCATCTCATACGCTGCTCGCCTGCTCTACAAGTCTCCAAATAGTTCCCCGACATAGTTCAACGATCCCTTGGAAATCTTAATTTACTATCTTTTATTGATCTATCCTTAGAATATGCTCCTCAAATTATTCCAACACTTTCCAGTGTGGGTACTTCACATCAGACCGTGGCGAGAAAGAGAAGGGGTGTGTGGTGACAATTGTGTCTCGGTAAGGGTTTTTCTGAACATATGCATAAAATTTTCTCAATCAATGAATTGTAGAAATGAAGTTACTGCCATAGCACTGAGACTAGGGGCTGGGGAAGAACGGGGAGTGAGGGAGAGAAAATCTCTCTATAGAGAGAATGGTATATAATAGAGAGATTTTTTTCTAAGTTAAAAGTCCATCTTTCCAAAACTATTTTTATTTATCAGTAACAAATTGCTTTGAATCAAGTCACTTTAATCTAATATTTATTAAGTAGCTATCATGTCATTAAGATCGTGTTAAATATAAACGGAGCTTTACAGGTGGTAAGGGATATCGCCCTAATGCTTATGAAACTTGAACTTGTTCAGAGATAAGATTTGTACACACGTCACAATTAAAGACAATGTATAATAACGATTTATATACGAAGAGCTGTGGGCAACACCATTTTATGACAATTTTGCAAATCAAGCTCCCTAAGAGGGGTTTATTTCCCTCCTGTTTCCTGTATTTCCGCTGCTTCCAGAGGATAGAGTATTACACGATCAAAAGGAAAAATCATTTTAAACTGCCAGGCTGAGCTCTCTCCTCAAGCCTTTTCCTCTTTACCTCTTCTCTCAAGTTCTTAATTGGTACGTGTGTTTGTGTGTTTGTGTGTGTGACAAAATAGTTTTCCCTAACAAATATTATATGAGTAATAGGGACTTAATTGATATTCTAATTTAAAGTGAATTAGGAAAGTAAATAATTCTGGCATATAATTAGATAGCTTCTATGGTTCATAACTATGGTCATCCTTAAATTTTTTTCTCTTTTCTTGATTTTTTGGTTTTCTTTTTAATTTTAACTTGAAAGATAGCAGGATTCTTCTGGTCCATTAATATCTTTGAAATAGAAACTTTTCTGTCAACCTTTCTTTCCTTTCTCATTCTCTCTCTCTTTCTCTCTCTCTCTCTCTCTTCCTCTCTCCTTCCCTCCTCCCTCCCTCCTCCCTCCTCCTCCCCTCCCTCCTTCCTTCTTCCTTCCTTCCTTCCTTCCTTCCTTCCTTCCTTCCTTCCTTCCTTCCTTCCTTCCTTCCTTTCTTCCTTCCTTCCTTCCTTCCTTCCTTTCACCTTCAGCCCAGGTTCAGATTTACCTGCATAAAAGGCAACAAGCTTCTACAAGTTTTTTTAATGTCCCAGTGAATTTCTTGGTCCTTTCTCAAGCTGCCATGTAGATTATACTACTGCTTTTCTGGGTCTGTTTCCTCATCTCTAGGTGCTTGTGTTAGACGATCTTCTCAGATTTATAGTTCTGTTCCATGATTCTTTCTGCAACTCTCCCTCTCTCAGATAGCATGAAGAAAAAGTTTAGTAGGGAAGAAAATGTTCTTTACGTCCCCATTACAAAAATTTTCCAGGCACATCACCTCCCGCCGCCCCCCCCAAAAAGATATATCATATGAGGTAATGCAAAATCATTGATAGTGTGAGCACAAGCATACAGAGCTTTCTTGTTCTATTTACATCTCAAGCTCTTTATGAAGAAACTATTTCATTTCTAAATGTTTTCAGTGTGGATTTACCAGCTTGATTTACATGTGATTCAGAGGTTATCTCACTTTTCAGCAAATGTTTCTTGGAAACCAACTTAGTGGCTAAATTCTTCAAAAACTGGCACGAAAAGTGGTAATATGGTTTATTATGGAATTAATAATAATTTCATAATACATTTATGGTTTATTATGGAATAATAATAATAATTCCATAATCGACTTTACATAAAAATTTTAAAAAATTCGTGTGGCTCATATGAGATTAGAAATAGTAGGTAAATAACTGGTAAGCGTTGAATAGGTAAGGAGCTATGGAAAGGTTTAGAGACTGAAGATTTTTTTTAGCCAACCACATAGCTGGATTTCACTGAATAACTGATCACTTTTTCCTCTTTAGTTTTTGTGCTGACATAGCTCCTGTAAATCTATACTTGTAACTGTATCACACAAATAATTCAATGAGTTTGAGTCTTTTTTTAAAAGTAGCAGTAGTATCTATATACTTACAGTATCCCTTGTAGAAGAATTAGAACACAGTCATTATAAAATAACAGATTTTTTTCACCTTTGGAAGATATATTTAAATGCATTAGCACCGCCAGACTCGAATGCCAATAGAGAAAGAGTATTCTAAGCAGAGGATAGAACTAAACTGCACTGTGAGAGAGCCCACTTACTGGAACCCCGTGCTCTTGGGAACTTGAGAGCATGAGCAGGAAAGCTAAATAGTGTTTAAAATCTGATCTCGGTCGGCAACTGGGAATTTACAAAAAAGATTTTCTACAACGACATTGGGCACTAGTCAATAACTCTTTCATAGGTGAGTAAGAACCACTTTAAAATTAATATGCTCAGAACGGCTAAAAGTGAAATTGTAAACTAGAATAAGCCTGCTGTTTGTAAGCACTGGGATAAACACACAGCTAATATATAACATCATAAAGTCATACTACAGCAAGCGTAGAGTGCGTTAATGTTTAGCAGATTAGCACGCAAGATGAAAATCTTTTGGTAGTTGCATGTGTTTATAGGTAATTAAGATGGCAGGTTTAACAAATGCAACATGTTTTCTCTTCTCCCACAAAGTCAGTATTATTTATGTTCATCGCTATTTTTCAAAGGCCAGTGTGGAATAGGAAACATATATTTGGATCTAATGCAGAGTCGGGTAGCTGGTCTCTCACATAGAAGTTATGTTATAAAAAGGTTTGAGGAATAATTTTGTTCTTAATCACTGATCTTACCATTTATCCCAATTCTTCGAATGTGGCTTATCTCACAACTTACTTCTATCATAAAACTTTTTTCCACCTTCTCAGTCCACAATATACTCATTTGCCCCGCTTGCTTTGTTTTATGGTGCATGGAATAAAATTTTGGAAGTATTCTTTGCCTTTTTGATAGGATTTGGATTATTATGAATCAATTTGTCCTTGCATCTATTGTGAGAATAACATCGAAAAAGAGAGGTAAGAGGAAATTCGTCAATTTCAAAAAAAGGGAAGATTTTAAGTTGAAAAGAATGATACAACAGTCATGAGTTAGTGGACTTCTACCTGAAGGAAATGATGCTGTATTTATGAGAATAGCTAACTTTATGCATACAGGTTGATGGTGATGGTGTGAAAATCACAGAACTATAAGAAAGGCTAAGAATGTAGAAACTAAAAATGGCCACATAATGTAAGTTGCTACTTACATGCCTTTAAAATCTGTCTCCGTTCTAGGAGCTCAAAGAACCCTCAGTAAAATTCCCTTTAAGAAACTTGAATCTTCCCAATACCCTTCATCTATGGTTTTTTTTCCCCCTTTTTCAGTGGAAACAAATAGCGAATCATGACTCTTACAAGAGGGTTCTTTGAGCTCTTAGAATATAATTATATGGAGTTATATCTATATATGGCTATTTTGCAAAATTGCAAATAGCAATTTTGGCAGAACATTTTTCCATCTGGGATTATGTTGCTATTCATGAATACAGAGGTTCTGCCCTTTGAAACAATGTAATTATGATTGAATATTACCCATACCTGACATTTCAGTCCCAGAGAAGTAATAAAAGGGGTCTCCCTTTTGGTAATCACCTGTTTGTGCTCCCACCTTTTGGCTAAGGGATGTGAACAGCACCCAATGTGTTTGCTCTCCAAGACGAGCAAGCTATGCCAGCTCAAAAGTTTTACTGATGAGACTTTTGGAATGAAAACACCTTTGACTATGGCCTGAGATGCAGTCTGTGTAATATTTGCGTGTCGTATAGCATTTCCTTGGGTAAAGAATAAAGGGAAGTGTGGAGGACTGCTTTGGTTCTCTATGACTTACAGATGCAATGTCCATCCTAAAACTATACCTAGCCCAGGTAAGGGTGTCACCCCTGATTTAGACAAAGAACCAAAATGGTGGTCTTCCTAGATAACAAGGAAGTTATGTAATTCCCTCCCAACCCCTCCTTTTTTATATCATAAGTTTAATAGTTGAATGCTGAAGAAAAAAACCCAGGTGATACTTCCCTGTTTAGAACCAAGTCTGAGGAAGCTTGTCCAGGAGGTTTTTATTCCCATTCAGACACCTCTAGAGATGCCACAAAGCGCCAAGGGAGGAAATCATAAATCTCCTAGGATTTGTCCTGAAATTTCAACTTCTTTAACAACGACTGCCATCACCACTCAGTTTAGAACTTTAAATATTGTTTTGCATTGCTCTTTTACTGCTTCAAATGTATTAGGACGATTTCTTCAAATTGTTTTCCAGACTATACGATTATAAAATATTATAGCCATTTTTCTAATTGAAACATAATGAATGAGTGTAACCCACTCAAAATAGTCACCTTGAGATGTTGCCTCCTTATTTTGGTTATGGTACCTACCAAAGTTTAAGACAGAAGAAAAGGTATGAGAAAAGCAGGCAGAGCTTCACAATGGTTGCCATAATATAAGTCTTGTTCCTTAGAAACATGATTTTATTTTATATGAAAATGAACAAGTTTCTGGTCCGTGCTCAATCATAAAAGTAAAAGATGGTACCTATGAAAAATTTGGAAACTCAGAAGGTTAGACAGGAAACTATAAAATCAAGCACGGATGTGTGGCCCAGAAACTATCACCCCGGATCTTCCTGGCTCCAGTGTAACTTCATGGAGTGGGTTCATTGCCATCCACGGCAGCCCCCACCACTGGCCAGCCTCAGCTAGCCCATTCCCAGCTCCGCGGCTCCCATTTCTGTACTAACTGTAGGCAGATGTGTGGTCAAGAAGTGAGAGGGCTAAATCTGTCTAATTTAATCAAATAATTGGAAGTGACACATTCAAGAGTATTCGTTCAACAGTAACTGAATGCGTCCTATTTCCTAGACACAGTGCTGGGCACGGAGGTACAATGGGGAATAAAACCATCCTGTATCTCAATGTGTTCACTGTCTAACTGGAGAGTTTGACACTTCTTCCTACAAACCAATTACAGTGAAGTAGGTGTGATTCAACAGGAGAATATGCAAAGTGCTATAGGACTCAGAAGAAAACAGAACATTTCGTAGGTGGGCTTCCATTTAGGCTGGATCTTGAGAGAGCAAAGCAATGAATTTCCCCCTGGTCTATCACCAGTTTAAACCTCATCTTTAACATGTTTAAACACCAGTTTAAACCTCATCTTTAACATGGATAAACATGAGAACCTCCCCCAAAGTCAGAGCCAGAATTATTCATATATCTGTAAAGGGCCAAACACAATCTTGTAATGATAGCAATAAAAATATATGGTTATTTAATTTTTTAAAGAATTAAGTAATAAATCTCTGGGTCTTATCAAAGACTTGAGTGTGGTGACATTTCTTCAATGGTAAAATAACCTAAGATTTCTATAATAGATTCTTCCAAATGGTTCCCTGAATCAATTTACCAAGCACACAAATGAAAATGAGTTTATAAGAACTGCGAACACCTCCAACACACACCTTCGTAGATAAGACCCCGAGACTTCTGAATTCTGTAATGAGTTCTGTGACTGGCCGGCAGTCAGGGAACAGAATGTAATGCCCCTGTCACTTGCTGTCTGGACCTGAATAGAATAGATGTCTTGATCACACATCTCACTCTCCTAGTATATATAGACCTGGACTCAATTATGGAGCTGACATATCCATTTTGTCTGAAATTCTTTGAGAACGTAAAGAATAATAAATGCAGGGTTACCTCTCACCTTTATTCACTGGAATTCTCTTTCATCCTTAGTATTCTTCCAGAGGCTAGCAGTGAGACTTAAAAGGATGTTGGAAGATTATCTAGTATTACTGACCACTCCCAGACTGAAGCAATTACTCATTCCTCTAAATATTTATAACTATTACCCTCAGAGTGCTTCATTAAGTTAATGCAATACTATATATATTTCAATATTTTTTTCAGTTATTTTAACTCTTAACTAGGTTCTTTACTTAAGATTCCTTCTATTTATGCCTCGTATAGCTGACAAAATTATGTTACTTTGACACTCAAGATCTGTCTCATACTTTCTAAAAGGCCCCTTTCTTGTGACCTTGCAGTCGAAAACATCTTTCATGTTGTTTTAATTTTCTTTTTGACTTGGAGAGCTCTTAGAGGCTTTTTAAAACTGTGTTAATAGAAATCTAAACCCCAACTATTATTCGAGCTGTTGGATGGTGCAGGAGTTTAAAGTGAGGGAACCCTAAGTAGTATGAGAGCAGTAAGCATCTTGGGTGCTGTCACTGAAAGTGACCTTGAAGAGCTCAAATGTCCACCTCCCTCCTCATTATTGTACCCAGGACAAACTCTGCCCACTGATGAGGGGTTGACAAACTATCTTATGTGGCGGAGTTCTCTTCGGACTAATCGGAGTTGGGATGAGTGAGCAGAGTGCACTATCTAAGTGCCCTCATTTGCCATTCTGCAGTAGCATGATCCCAGGACGAAGCTGTGGGGATAAGGCTCAGGATGTGATGCAGTGGGAACAGGGGGCACACGGCTGAGGTTGCTGTGAGACAGGGCTGAGCGGAGCAAGTTTTCAGGGGAGCAGGGGCTTGCAAAGCATGCGTTCGACTTCCGGTTTCACCTCTGACAAGTAAAGACTTAGAAGTCCTCACTCCACACTTACAATGAGACTTAAGCTGAACAATCCGAAAAATCAATGCCTTTTCTTGGACCCATTAGAGAACTGAGATTGTAATGCAAATTACCACCCTCCCCCAAATTGGGAGAAACAGGTAAATACAGAGAATCACAGCTGAGATCAGCTTAACTGGAACAGAAACCACTGGAACCACAACTGGTAGGGACAGACACTTAAGTGATAATTTTGACAAATTGCCGAAGGCTGAGTGTGGACTAGCATGAGAGCAATAAACTCCTCGGAGCCATAACTTTGAAGAGCTGCGTACATTCTTGGGTTTTATCTCCAGGAACCTAATAGGTTCTCATGATGCACAGCCAAGAAAATCCCCTCAAGTTTCTGTAGGAATCACATAGAAATCCAGGAGAGAGAAGCTCCCTCGCCTGGGGTGGGCGCCTTGCACCTCGCAGCTCTTTTGTGCTCACTCCATGGGATCCAACCCAGTACGGGCAGGTGCCCCAGCCTTGCAGAGGTCAATGACCTTTGGAGTTGCTTTCTGACCAATATTCAGGCAGCTACAGCTGTACTTTCCCGCAAGGGATCTGTGCTAATCTTGTTGTTCACTTTGAAGTGTTTAAGCTTTCTTAAAACAGGTACTTGCAACATGAGGCTTGATTTCATCTTAACTCCTTTTTGCTTTAGCGTGAGACTCGCTGGAAAAATCGTTTCCTTTTTTTTTTTTTTTTTTTTTTGTTCGGAAGGTGTTTCTTTAATATAAAAAGATGTCAAAGGGAAAAGAGATAAGAGTAATGAAACGTAGCCGAACAATTCTCATTTTCAAAAATTCTTCCACTGTTGCTTCGCACATGTGCCTGAATAGAGGCCAAACGTTGTTACTCTTCCTTTATTTCCAAAATGCCTCGAAACATTCATCTCTAACTTCAGCCGATAGATTCAGTGGCACTAGAAAACTAGATGTCAGTAGAAGGGCTATTGCTTATTTTTGTATCCTGGGAACATTTTTTCTCTTTGGCATTTACTCATTAGCAAAATTTGCTTTGTTTGTACATCCTAAGATTTTAGCATCCCATTTTAAATGACAGGCTGAGAGAATTAGCAAACATATCTGTTAGTTCTTCAGAGGGAATAATTAACCGTTTTCTTACAGCATCTATTCTTTCTGATATATTACATACATATTTTTGTCTGTCCAAAAAAGCAAGGAGTTAAGTTTTGGTCATTGCTGTATCCCCAAAGCCTAAAACTGTGCCTGGCATCTAATTGCCCTCCATAAATATTTATCACAGCACTGTCTTTCCAGATGTCCTTGTGGAATGGCAGACCCTGTCCCTCACAGGATATGGCCAAAATTATACAAGAAAAATGCTGTTGCCTTCACTATGATAGATGTGATGGGAAATAGGAAATGTGAGGAATGGTTATGGTGATTTGTTCTCACTGTATATACAAAAAAAAAAAAGAAGAAGCCCATTGAAAATCTATTAGGAGAACTTAAGAAAAGGCATAAATAAGCAGTTATTTTGGCCTCCATTAAGTAGCAATATCTGGACGCCGAGAAGCAAGAATTGAAAGCTTTATATAGTCAAATGTAAATGAAGAATGAAGCAGACTAGTTTGAATTCTTCGGAAATGAATTTTAAAGAAAGCACTCGAGTGGTTTACATCTGATTGTATATTAGTATTACATATATTTTTAGTTTCTTGTGAGAAGCCATTGTTTTTAATTTATATCCACAGTCTCAACATATAGAGACATTGTCTCTCTGATACTTTTCAAGTAGAATTTCTTTGATTTGTTAAATGCTTCTTTAGAGTGTTTAATTACATTGATAGAAGATGGTTTACCTCAATATTTTTACTATATAAATCTCTTGTTTTGAAGAAATAAAATTGATTTTGTTTAATTTCCAGTGAGCTATTGATGAGAAATACAGTGAGCTTTTGTGTCTTAGATAGTTGAAGGAAAAGTGATACTAGTTGTGTACCTCATGAGAAATCAGTACTTCTAATTTTCATTATCAAAACAAATAACATAATCTCTCTTCCATCAACTGTAATGCCACTTACCTATTTTTTAAAAAGTTTTCTATATTTAAGTTATAGGATCTTGAACAAAGTCACTATTTATTAAAAAAAATACTTTCTAATGTTGAAAAGAAAGTAGTAAAGTTATATAAAATTCAAGTATTAACAAATTTGTTTCCATTTTTATCAAAGCTTACAATTTGGGAGGATTTCTATATTCTAGAAGCAGATGTGACTAGATGTCAGATCTTGGAATAATAGCTTGCACAAATAATTTATTTCCTACATTTATACAAAATCACAATTCCCACTGTTACCTGAGGCAGAACAGGCACGACGTTGAGTTATTGAAACATTTTCCCCCACAGATGCTGGTAGCAAAAGTAGAATTAAATGAAATCTAGGTTTTATGACATTGATTAATTAAATTAGTCTAGTGTTAAAAAAAAAAAGAAGAAGAAGATGAAGAGATTTAGTGTCTAGGGATCATGTATTAAGTTTTACTGCCTCACAAACCACCCTGAAACTCAATGGCATAAATAACCATTTATCAGTGGAACTTACACATTTATAGGTTGATTGGTAACCTACCAATCTAGTGGGGCTTGACTCGTCTCAGCCAGACATGGATGATCGTGGCCGGGCTCCTTTATGTGTACGTGGTTGGCTAATAGTTCTGCTTTGGGCCAGGCTTGGTAGCCAGCTCAGCGGAAGTGGCTCCCCACCCCACTTCTCTCATTCTCCACCTGGGGCCAGTTGGCTGGCTCAGGCTTGTCTTTCTCGTGATGTGGGAGACTGAACTATGCAAGAACTGCTGAGGCCTTGTCTGGAAACTGTACATTGTCGCTTCCGCCTCATGCTATTGCCTAAGAAAGTCACAAGCCCAACCTAGGATTGAGAAGTAAGGAAAAACTATTCTGCCTCTTTTCTAGGGGAGATTGTAAAATATTTGGATACTGGGAGATGTGAAGAATCAGAGGCATCGATGCAATTTACTATAGGTGGAAAGAGAAGATGCATATTTAAAATAGTATGAAATAAATTAGGAAATAATTTTTGAATAAGAGAGACATCATGGCATGATACATTATTGATCATCTGTGACCACAAAGAGAGTTAGCACAAGGCTTTTATACAGGTAGTTGATAAAAGTGCCTGTATCGAAGATCTCTATATCTGCCAGTTTCCCTATTGATTCTCAGAGTGTGCTCACGTGACCAGCAGAATCATCTGGGAACTTGAGAGAAATGTAAATCCCCAGGTCCTACCCCAGATCTACCTAATCAGAAACGGGGGCAAGGCCAGTCATCTGCATTTCAACAAGCCCTCCAGGCAATAACGATGCCCGCCAAAGTGGAACCTGCACTAGGCCACGCTTTGATTTATTCCCCTGGTTTGCAACAAGGTAGGAAAAAATCTTCTGGTGACTTGTGTGGTTTACTAACAATAACACGATCACATCTTAGGGTTTTGTTATTGACAATGTCAATTGGAAAGATCTCAAAAGCTTCCTGAATTTTTACATATCTTTTTCCACATGGGATATCACTGGACAGCAGAGAGAAAAACTGGGTTGACTTGTCTCCTCCATACTGAGCCTTGTCATGTGCCAATGCTCTGTGCTTTTCCAGGTATTTGCCACTGTGTTTAATGCATTCACCCTTTTTATTTTTTTTTTATCATACCAGGTGTTGAAATTAAGGTGCATAATTTATTACAACCCTCTTATAGTTCCTCTCCCCTTTCTGAAGATTTTGTCATTTGGCTCTTTTACCACAAATAAGATCTATGACATTTTTTGGCACAAAATGATGAACCAAATATGTTTAAAAGGTCAATTCTTTTACATTCGTATTCCCCGTTTGTCTAATAAAATTTATTTGCGTGCTGACCTTAGCCCTTCTCTCTTTCTCAAGTGTAGAAGAATGTCTGACTACTTTTTCATGTAGTCATGAATGACTTTTCTCTTGACAAGTTTTTTATGATAAAGATTGCTGTTCAGGACTTCTTGAAAGCTCAGTTGGAACAATTGAAAAGTGGCGTGAGCTGTGTTTCATTTCATTCATTTCTTGCAAAGTGAAAAGATACTATCCAATCATTGATTATATTCCTATTATTATCATCTGGACTTTTGAAACTAAAAAGAAACTCTATTCTTTTTATTTAAATTTTTCAATTACAGTTAACAATCAATATTATTTTATATTAGTTTCAGATGTACGGCATAGTGATTAGACATTTATATAATTTATGAAGTGATCCCCCATTAGTCTAGTACCCACCTGGCACTATACATAGTTATTAGAATATTATTGACTATAATCCCTATGCTGTACTTCACATCCCCCTGACTATTCCGTAAGTACCAAATTGTACTTCTTAATCCCTTCACCTTTTTCACTCTGCCCCCGAACCCCTCAACCCCTCTTCCATCTGGCAGTTACTAGTTTGTTCTCCGTGTCTATGAGCCCGTTTCACTTTGTTTATTTTGTTCTTTAGATTTCACATGTAAGAGAAATCGTATGGTATTTTTCTTTCTCTGTATAACTTATTTTACTTAGCATCTTCTAGGTCCTTCCACGTTGTTGCAAATTGTTAAGATTTCATTTTTTTATGGCTGAGTAATATTCTATTGTATATATGTACCATAACTTCTTTATCTGGTAGTCTATTGTTGAGCACTTAGGTTTCTTCCATATCTTGGCTATTATAAATAATGCTGCAGTGAACATAGGGGTGCACATACCTTTTCGAATTCGTGTTTTGTTTTGTTTTGTTTTTCAGATAAATATCAAGAAGTGCAATTCTTGGGTCATAAAGTAATTCTATTTTTAACTTTTTGAGAAACTTCCAAACTGTCTTCCATAGTGGCTACACCAATTTGCAATCCCACCAAGAGTGCATAAGGGTTCTGTTTTCTCCACATCCTCGCCAACACTTGTTTTTTGATTTATTGATAAGAGGCGTTCTGACAGGTATGAGGCGATATCTTACTGTGGTTTTAATTTGTATTTCACTGATAATTAAGGATGTTGAGCATGTTTTCATGTCTATTGGCCATATGAAATATGTCTGTATGTTCTCTTTGGAGAAATGCCTAGTCAAGTCCTCTGTCCAGTTTCTAATTGGATTGTTTGTTTTTTTGGTGTTAAGATGTATGAGTTCTTTATAATATTGGCTATTAACCCCTTATCAGATGTATCATTATCAAATATCTTCTCCTGTTCAGTAAGTTCCTTTTGTTTTGTTGGTGATTTCCCTTGATATGCAAAAACTTTTAGTTTGACATAATCCATTTGTTTATTTTTTTTGTTTCCCTTGCCCAAAAAGATATATCAAAAAAAAAAAAATATTCCTAGGAGCAATGTCAGAGTTTACTGCCTATGTTTTCTTTTTGAAGTTTTATGATTTCGGGTCTTACATTTAAGTCTTAAATCCATTTTCAGTTTATTCTTGTATACGGTGTAAGAAGGTGGTCCAGTTTCATTTTTTTGCCTGTATCTGTCCAGATTCCCCGACACTATTTATTGAAAGACTGTCTTTACCCTCAATGTATATTCTTGTACTATTTGTACATATGTACCATTAAATGACCATATAGGTGTGGATTTATTTCTGGGCTCTCTATTCTGTTTGTGTCTGTTTTTATGCTAGTACCATGCTGTTTTGATTACTATTGCCTTGTTTAGTTTGATACCAGAGAGCATGATACTTCCCAATTTATTCTTCTTTCTCAAGATTGTCATGGATATTTGGGGTCTTTTCTGTTTCCATATACATTTTAGGATTATTTGTTCAAGTTCTGTGAAAAAATGCCATTGGTATTTTGAAAGGGATTCCATTAAATCTATAGATTGCTTTGGGTTGTATGGACGTTTTAATGATATTAATTCTTTCTATCTATAAGTACTATATATCCTTCCTTTTATTTGTATCTTCTTCAATTTCTTTCTTCAATGACTTGTAATTTTCTGATTATAGGTATTTTACCTCCTTGGTTAAATTTATTCCTAAGTATTTTATTTTTTTAATGTAATCGTAAATGGGATTGTTTTCTTAATTTCTCTTTCTAATAGTTCATTATTGGTATACAAAAATGCAACTGATTTCTGAATATTAATTTTGTATCTTCCTACTTTACTGAATTCATTTATCAATTCTAACAGTTTTTGGGTAGATTCTTTAGGGTTCTCTCTATATAATATTATTATCTGCAAATAATGACAGTTTTATTTCTTTTCCCATTTAAATGCCTGTTGTTTCTTTTTCTTGTTTGACTGCTGTGGTTGACTTCCAATACCATGCTGAGTGGTGAGAGTGGACATCCTTGTCTTGTTCTTGATCTTAAGGGAAATGCTTTTAGCTTTTCTCCGTTGAGTATGTTAGCCGTAGCTTTGTCATATATGGCCTTTATTATGTTAAGGTATCTTCCCTCTTTTTCCAATTTGCTGAGAGATTTTTATCATAAATGTATGCTAGATTTTTGTCAAACCCTTTTTCTGGATCTATTAATGTTATCATATAATTTTTCTTTCAATTTGTTAATGTGGTGTATCACATTAATTGATTCGTGGCTATTGAACCAAACTTGCATCCCAGGAATACATCCAACTTGAGTCTGGTGTATGATCTTTTTAATGTATTGCTGAATTCAGTTTACTAATATTTTGTTTAGGATTTTTGTACCTATATTCATCAGGGATATTGGCCTATATTTTGTTTGTTTGGTTGTTTGTTTTGTTTTGTTTTATTTTGTAATGTCTTTGTTTGACTTGGGAATCAGAGTAATGATGGCCTCATAAAATGAGCTTGGGAGCTTTTTCTCTTCTTGAATTTTTTAGACTAGTTTGAGAAGAATAGTTGTTAATTCTTTTTTAAATGTTTGGTAAAATTCACCTGTGAAACCATCTGGTTCAAGACTTGTTTGTTGGAAGTTTTTTGATTACTGATTGGATTTTGTTAATAATAATCTGTCAATTCAGATTTTCTCTTTTTTCTTAACTCAAACTTGGAAGACCGTTTCTAGGAATTTATCTATTTCTTCCAAATTGTCCAATTTGTCAGCATATAATTGCTTATAGTATTATTTTATGATTCTCTGTATTTCCATAGGATCAGTTGTGACTTCTCTTTCATTTCTGATTTTATTTATTTGGGTCCTCTCTCTTTTTTTCTTGATGAGGCTGGTGAAACATTTATATATTTTGTTTATCTGTTCAAAGATCTTTTCATTGATCTTTTGTATTATTTTCTTTAGACTCTATTTTGTTCATTTCCACTCTGGTCTTTATTATTTCTTTTCTTAAAAGGAGATTCTTGTTGCTGGTAACTATGTAAATTTAAGGGAAAGCTTTCTGCTTTAAGCCATTAGGTCTCTGTTGACATAATATGATGTAAGAATGACTTTCATTTATTTTACCAAGAAAAATGCTATCAAAAATAAAAAATAAAAAAGACTGGGAACCAATATCTCTACTAAAGAATTATTGATAGAATAATGTATACAATTTATAAACATTAAATGATTAATTTAGTATGTTATATATTCAGTTTCATATAGCAAAATTATTTCTAAGGTCACCACACAACCGAGAAAGCACTTTAAAAAAATATCAGTGCATTATTATAATTATAAAATATCACATTTTCAAGTACATTAGTAATGGTAATTGAGAGTAATTAGATGAGCATAATTTCTGAACCAATGGCAAAAATAAAAGAAGGAAATTGTGTTAATTGATGTTGACGATAATTCTAAACTTGGGCACAAAAGTTGGATGTTCTCCCAACAAGAATGCTTATTACTGCAAATTGCTTGTATCATCACCTAGTTGATTCTCCTAAGACACATTATTAGTCAGTTATTTTCTGGATGCCTAATGTCTTTTTTTCTCCAGTTACATATTTTGAATTGTTATGATTATTAGCTTATAATTATTTTTTACTTTTCAATATGCATAATACTTGGTTTTATTGAACCATAATTCAAAATTGCTTTTGCTTTGTGTTAGAATCTTTTTCATAGAGACAGCCGAAATGTCAAAACTGCCTGATAAGATGGTCTATGTTGTTTGATTACACCACATAAAATTTATACCTAGTACTTCCTTTGTCTCTGGATCATAGTGCTTGATATTTTACCTGCAATAATCAATGAATTCCTTTGGCGTGAAACCTGTATTGGTCACCTTTAATATTCCTTGAAGGTGTTACATATCAAATCAGTACCACTGCCTATTAATTACTTTCAGATAACTTTTCTTCGCTACAGTAGAAGGAATTTTCTGGGTAACTGGGAGGTAAGATTAGGATGACTTTTGAAAAGGGATAAAACGTGGAGCAAAGCTAACTTACTTTACAGATTCACCTACAGTTAAAATTGCCTATGACTGAAATTAGCCGATTCCCTGTTAACCAATAGAAACTATGCCATAAACCACTGGCCGAAGGCCCTGGTGACCCTTGCTCAGACCAGAGGTCACCTATGATGAAGTCTCTGCGCCACCTTTTGGTCAGCAAAGCAGGTCAGTTCTAAAGATGTAATTGACAATAACTGGGCAAATCTTTCAAGAGCATCATCTCTATTCCTGAAGATATATTTGTTGAAATGTATTGTTCTCTCTATTCAGACAAATGTGGACCAAGAGACTCTGACTTGTTTTAAATCTAGGAAGCCCAGGTAGTTATATAGGCACTTGCTCTTTAAAAGCGTTTTAAATGTAGTTCATAAAATACTTGCTTTATTTGTTGTGTTTTTGTGTTTATGAGTCCGTTTCTCACACTGCACCACAAGCTTCTAGAAAGACAGGGCAATGTTCCTGGTTCCCTTTATAACACCGCCTGACTCATGGCACATGTTCAAAATATGATTTCTGAATAGAGAATAAAGGTTAGAGTTAATGATGGTACCAGGTTCTGGAGGGCATCTCAAGATGCCACTATCTATCATCTGTATTAGTTTCCTATTACTGCTGTTGCAAATTACAACAAACTTAGTGGCTTAGGAAAACTCAAATTTATTATCATATAGTTCTAGAGGTCAGAAGTCTGAACTGAGTCTCTATGGGCTAAAACTAAGATATTGGCAGGATTGCGTCTCTTCTGGAAGCTCCAGAGAAGATCTATTTCCTAGGCGTTTCCAGCTTCTAGAGGACTCCCGCACTTGTGGCTTATGGCCCCTTCCTTCAGTTCTGAAACCAGAAGCATAGCATCCTCAAATCTCTCTCTGACCCTGATGCTTCTGCCCCCTGCTCCCGTTTATAAGGACTCCTGTGATTACATTGGATTTACCAAGATAATCTCCCCATCCTGAGGTCGGCCAACTGGCAACCTTAATTCTCCTTTGTCATGTAGCCTAATGTACTTATAGGTTCCAGAGATTAAGATACAGACATCTTTGGGGAGCCATTATTCTGCCTACCACATTGTCCAAAGGGCTTTAAAAAAAAAAAGTTTTCAACCTGGACTGGATAGCTGATTTTTTCTTATTTGATTATAAACTATGTAAAAGTACCCAAATGGCATACAATTATTTTGAGAACAAGGGCCTAAATGTGTAAATGAATTCCATCCAGCTTTCTTTTAGGCAAATTGTTTCCATCTGCTTTATATGTGTATGAATCATAAGGACTGCTGGAAAGACTCAGGAATTTGGTACAAATGAGAAAACCTCATTTGAAGCAAGTGTGAGCTTTGAAAATAAACCACTATTGTGTTTGGATAATAGCCCATTAACAAAGGTTAATTTTACTTAAATCTCAGCACATTTTGATTTTCAAGAATGAACTTCAAGTAATTAGAGTCTATTGGGTAAACTCTTAAGAAAAAATATGAATATGTTGTTCTGAGTAATAATATAAAAATACATATGTAAAAAGTTCACGTTCATTTTCAAAATTAAAAAAAAGTCAATAAGAAACCCATCTAAACAAATAAGAAGCAAATTTATGAACTTAAGCACTTACCAGAGTAACTCAGAACACTCACTTTTAGCTTATAAACTAGCGGATACTAAATTAAGACCATTTCTGAACAGAAAGAACTTTTTCTTCTGCGGGAAATGGAAAGGGTACTAATTAAGAATATGAAACATTATGGCATAATGAAACTACTGAATTGCTCCCAATTTGTCCTGAATTTTGTGAGCTCCAGGGCTGTGGTGGTAATTTTATTCTCTATCTTATGTCCAAGAATCAGCTACCATCTGCCTCAGAGTAAGTTTACCTATACTGGCACTTTTACTTCCAATCTAATTGTTTATTTATTTCACTAATGAATTCTGTCCTCATTAAAGCCTTTGGAATATATATTAAAGCTGTGTTTTGAGTCCAGAAAGAAATATACTACGTTTTAAAATAATTTTAAGGCTATCTGTTGGATCTTTTCGGAACATTGTTTTTCTACATTCATATAAACAAAATCAAACAAAACTGCAAATTAAGAGGTAAAATGCCCATACAAACCTATTCTATCTTATTCTGATTTTTAAAAGAAAGAAAATTAGTCCATGCCCTCCTGGCCAAATCTGGGTTCTACAAATATTTTCATTAAATATTTCTCAATCCCTACTCAACATTTTTCCTTTACAGCTATGGAAATATAAAAGGTCTGTCTCTTGAAATTCTCCCCTGAAAGTCAAAGGCAGGATATTAGCTGTCCCACCCATTAGGGGTAGAGAGTCCTCTGCTTCCAAGTGGCCTGTGCCATGTGAGACTGCCTTCCAGAAGAAACTGTGTGTGTGGTTTCATCTTTCCATTTGGCATATATATAAAATTTATATATAAAATTATATATAAAATTTATATATATATGTGTATATATATATATATATAATTAGTTGGTTAGTTTCTTTTCACTATGCTTTTGACTTGGTTCTGACATCATTCTCAATTTTCTCATACAAGTCACTTGATTCAAGCCCTGACTCACATCTAAGTCCTGCTAGACTTCTTCCCCGAGGAACTTCAGTGTCTCCTCTTACGCTGGTCCTTCCAGACTGATCTCTCCCTGGGAACTTAAGGATTTACCCACCTGGTGCTGTGCACGAGAATTGCCCAGAGACCCCTATTCTCATTCTTAGCTTCCTCCCAGGGTCGGGTGCAAAAGCATTCATTCCTCCCGGGGGAAGGAAGTGACAGGGCACAGGAGTGAGAGAGGACATCCCTCGGGCCTCATTAAGGTTCACTTCAAATCACTTCCTTAACCACTGACTTGCTGCTGAAATTGGTGACTCAGCTGACTAAATCTCCCTCAGCCCTGGGAGCAGGAGGCAGCAGCGGGGGAACTGCACTGAACCCCAGCTCCAGCCCCAGCGGCATTCTCCATTGTCTACCAGTCCTTTGTGAGATTAAATGGGTCACATGCCTCTGGCTCCTGAGATGGAGGGCTCGAATCTTCTGAGTAGCTGGAGGAGTCTCATATGACAAGCGATGACTCGTTACAACAGCACTATTTGGTGCAAAAGAAGCATCCACTACTTTTTTGCATTTTGCTGAAATAGGGACCTGCTGTCTCTTTAAATGAAATGTCTCTGATCCTGTTTAATTACTCCCCTTAGTGTGGGCTGGAGGAAAATACTGCAGAAAGGACTTCTACCTATTGTGTGAGCCATTGTTTGTGACACAAATGATTTGGTTTCTCATTTTGATATTCTTTTTGCATGATTTCATTCATTATTTTCTTAAATGGAATGTAAGCACCAAATATAGAAGGGGGAAAAAAAACAAACAAACTTGACTTTCTTTTTTCACAGCCATGAATTTTTTAAGAAGCTCAGTAAAAATCAGCCTATAGGTTAGTTTCAGAAAATAGCGAAGCACTTCTGAAGACGCGAATATGTCAAAGCTTAGAGCAAGCAGAATCATGGCCCTCAGAGTTATAAAAGGATTTTGATTAGCCCTGCTCTAATACGGGCATGTCAACAAAGCAACAGCCAAACACAGAAACGCGTAAATTGGAGAATACACAGATTGAACGATTGAAATTTTTATAAGTAAATTTTACTCAAAACAAAACCCACCCGTTCCTGTTGCCTGATACTAAGGCAACTTTGACCGAGGTACAAGATGTACAGCGATCAGAACCAGGTCAATGTGCTTAATTAAATGTGCTGGAACCAGGAGCACGTCCTGAAAGATGTTCAAACTGTGGTATTTTGCTCTCGCTGATGCACCAAATACAATTTGTTGCCGATCCAAAGGCCTTTCCCTGTGCCCCTCCCCTGCTCACTGCAAATCAGTTTTGTTCAAATATTTGCCACTTTGTGCTTCAAAGAATCTGGGCCTCTCTCCTTGGCCCTAGAGAATCAGCCACAGAAGGTCCATTACTCTTTCTAGTGGTTGGTTTATGAAAACTCAAACAATAGAATTCTGGCCAATAATATATGAGGGAAGTGTCTTGGGAGGCTCCTAAGAGAATTGTGCTCATTTTAACAAGGAAACCGAGAAAGAGGACATTTGTGAAGATGTGATGCCCGGAGCTGGTGTAGTCATATTGTAACCAGGAGGTAACAAGCTGGAGGATAAAAGCCAATGCAGTGAGACTTGCACAAGAGAAAAGAACTGGACCCTTGGTGGCTGTGTCAAGCCACTGAATTAACCAACCCTGGAAGGGACCTAACTCTAGACCTCTTGTTTTATATAAGGAAATAAAATTCCTATCATTATTTAAGCCAGTCGAATTTTATCCTCAGCAACTTCCACTGAATGCATCCTAAGAGTTGCCATTGATTACAAAACTTAAGAATTAGCTTTTCTAGTATTGCAGGTTACTTTAACTTCTAGTTACTGTGACTTCTAAGGCCACTGCTAAAATATGTTGTCAATCTGTTACTGATCTTTTTTTTTAATGAAAATGGCCAGACTAATAAGCAATCATATCAAGAGCTGTATTTATACAGTATAGGTTTATATATAAAAAAAAGCACACTTGAGTATCTGACCCAGTTAATACTACCTCTTCGATGCTACCTCTCCTACAAGCTTTTATAGCTTTTAGCTTCCAGACTCTAACCACTACCATGATTGATGAAAGAGGCTTTCTCTAGCATACCTGCTCTGTGGGGAATATGAGCTAAAGAGACTTCCACGTTAATGCATTTTCAAATATGTTCCAGGAAGAATGTGGCAAGTTTCTAGGGTTATTCTGATTTGCATATGTAAGACCAATTTTAGAAAAGTGTCATTTAGTAATCCAAGCTTATATATGACTGAAAGAATGATAATAACGAGAATAATTATCTTGATTTTAGTAAACATTTATTGAAATATTAGAATGTATGAGTGAGTCCATGAAGTTAGTATGAAAGTAATGATTAACAGTAAGGGCTTTGGTCTCAAGCAGATGTGTATCATGGCCTTGAAAGGTATCTGTGCATTTTCTCTGGAGGAAAACCCAAATGAGAGTTCATGTTCTCCCTCTGGTTCCCAGGCCAATGTCAGGGTCCTAAAGAAGGTAGGCGGCCAGGATCTCCCTTCCTTTAGCCTTGGGCTTCTATGCGGAGGGACATCTGTTAGTGGAAAGCCCCCTGTTCTGCACCCTAGTCCTCTCCAGGTGGGTGATTTACCTGACCTTGGGAGGTGAACTAGGCTGTGGCGGCATCAGCCCCTTCTTCACTTCTTTTGTTTGGGGTTCAGTTTTTCAAGTTTAATCAGGACCAGGGCTGACCAGCAGGCCCTGTCCCCGAGTGGATAAGTCTGTACAATTCAGCCCAACTTTTCTCAGTAATCAAGCTGACATTTTAATCTTTACGTTTCTGAATCTCTCAATCAGATCTGAACTCCAGGGAGTGGGGAGAGGCTCTGCGAGACTCCAGATTATAAGGTATGCATGAGAGGGTGGGGATAGGGGGCGAGTATTTCCTTCCCGGTCAAAAATTTTCCCCCAAAACGTGTAGAAAATCATTTGTTTCAGTCCCTTTCAGCCAAAAGTTCTCATACACATTGACTCCTGGAAGCCCTGCTTTTCTGATCATTATTAGACGGGCTCAGAAGACAGCAACTGCCAGTTTACTGCAACCTCACTGAATGCTAGGTAGGCAGCTTCTCACGACTGTGTGAAATGTCGTAACATGTGAAAACCAGGCTGAGTTCTCCAAAGTCCTCACCACACCGGGTCCAGCTGACTCTCCCCGTCTTCCTAAAGCTGCGCAGGCTTGGAGTATTCCGCTCGGTGTGTTCGGTGAGTCAGCCATGAGCGGCAACACAGAAGCACTAACCTCAGCAGCTATAGCAAGCGGGGATATTAACAAGGGAGCAAAGAGAGAGAAAAAACATCAAAAGAGTATTGATGAGCACATATGAACCACTCCAGTTCCATCCAGAAATACTTGAGGAAGAGATTTCAGAAGCTGAGTTTATGTGTTATGTAATTTAAGGGCTAAAATCGATATAATTTATATCATGATCAATGTGACTCTAATTTGATTGATGTGTTGGCAAGGATAGAGAAAAGATGAGTTGCAGTAAAAATTGTCATGCTGATGTTTTGATGTCATCATTCTGTGTATGCATTCAATTTGGGAACATTATGATGAGCCTTTGTGCTTAGATTTGAACATAAAGTTTACTTCCTATTTTTCTATTTACCTACAATTGTCTAGAGTATCAGGGACCATGCCTCTTACCTGTAGCTAAGTCTTGTAGAAGAAATTGTTTGGATCCTAGGTCTTGAAAATGGTTCTCACCCAGTTCCTGAGGCCCAGACTGCTACGCTTTTTTGGAGAGAATGTCTGGCTTTCCAGCAAACACAAGCATAAGTGTCACTGTAGCCACCATTAGACTCCTCATTGGACCCCCCACCCCCTGCCCCATCACACCATTATACTCTCCACCCTGCACCAGCCTCAGCGAAAAGGAAGAGGTTGTAAGCTAAGAGCCAAGAGGCTTACAATTAGGAGGAAGGAGGTGGGCATATAGACCAGCATATCCAGTAAAGTGTTGTAGGTGTATATGGGGTCCATCGAGGGGTCAAATAAGGTGAAGATATGTCTAAGAAAAGAGCAAGTCTGTGGTCCAGGCATAATTGATAATACTATTCTTGTTCACTTTCAAAATTATATGTATTTGAATGACAAATTAGATGGCTACTCTAGTTTAGGAAAGGCTGATCTATTCTTGAAACTTGAAAAAAAACATCAACAGCATCTTAGGGGTGAAGCTTAACATCATTAATGTAAAAGTGCGTTACCTGTGGTCAGGGCCTATGACTCATGGGCCATTTGCCTTCAGTGCCAAGCATTGATGAGTATGTGTGTGTGTGTGTGTGTGTGTGTTAGAGAGAGAAACTTGAATGAATATGCAAGTTGAATGAATGCTATCAATTAAATTACTAAAATAACTTATTAAATAATTAAAGTAATTTTCTTTAAAAAAAAACATTTTTTTTTTCCCAAAAAGGTTTGTCAGGAGGTTTTAAGTGAACTGATTTAAGAGAAAAAAAAGTAATTTTATCAGTAACCTCAAAAGGCTGGTCTTAGAAAAATCCCTTGAGTCCTCATTGTCCTCATTCCCTACAGGACAATAAATGACATGAGGATTTGTTAGATGAAAATCTCCCAGAAGTTTCTGGGAATAAAGATGTGCCAGCAATGCAAAGTCATGTCACTCTGGCCCCAGTGCAGAGAGAATTTGACAAAGAAAGTACAAGACTTATTTATAAATTGTAGATGGAGCTGGGAGATAGGTCTTAGAGAGAAAATGAATTAACCATTCTTTCTAGCTTTATCTAACTTGATGACTAATAAAAAATTCACACATTTTAGTTTTAAGTTAGTAATAACCATTAATTGGTCCAGATTTTTTTTTTTTTTTTTTAATCCAAGCTTTCAGGAAGTCTTCACAGATAAAAGAGTTTGGAACACAGATGCCATCACCTCTCCTGAAGAGTGGAATTATCTACTAAGAGAATTCTATCTTCTACCACAGATGTAAGTTGACCATTTCTTTTGTGTGGCTTTTAACAGTCCCTGAGGGTCCCCACTACAAGCTCTTAACCTCCTTCCTCCTACCTGGAGTTCCTTCATCAGAGAAGAATTTCACTCTATGCAGAAACAGGCGAAGGACTTAGAATTCAAACAGCCAGTTAAAGGACTAATATCTGAATTCAAATGATTTCAAATGATTATAAAATCAGCACATCCAGCCCTTAAAGTGAATAGATGGTTGATTAATTTAAAACAGGGACATGCAAAGGTACTGAAAAATCTAAGAAAGAGACGGTGGAGGAAAGAAAGTGTAAGTTTTTTACTTTATAATTTTGCTTAGAACTAACTGTTTGTTGTTCTTCCAAAGTATTGCCTCCAGCTATTCATAGAAAGATAATATGGGAAGTGAAGTCAATCATTCATATAATTATGTTTTACCAAACAAAAATATGACTGAAGTATTAATGGGGAACTAGAGTATTGCTGAGAGAAGCGTATGTGTGCTTGGCCCGAGCTGGCATATACAGTGTTTCTTTATTTGTTCTAAGATATCTCAAGTTCACTCTTATGCTACTACCAACTCACAAGAAAGATACTTATTCTCTACTTTTCTCTAGTACCTAACTCTTTTTGACAAAAAGAAATATGTGATTACAAATTCTATATGAAAGAGCAGCATAGATTTTGAAAAAATGGGAAATTAAAAAAATCAAAATATGAACATTGTTGAAAAGATTTCTAGCTTTCTTATTAAGATGCTTATTTTATTTTTAGAAATAAAATATGATGAATAAAATATAAATATCTTAGAAATAAAATACAACTAAGAAAATATAAATATACTAAATGTATAAAATATAAATCTTTCTCTGAAGGAGCAATTGACAATTTAAAAAATTTATTTCTGCAGTTAATTCCTTACCCAAAATTATTGTTACATGCTTGACTATAGAGGCTTTGCATTCTGATCGAGGATTTAGTTTTCTTTAGAGAATAACTAACACACATCACCGCCCTAATAACTTTCCCATGACATTCTCCTACACAAAAAATGGTCGATGAAAAAGCTTCAACTGACTGAAGCCTATCTGTAACTTATTCAGAATAGAAAATGGGAAGATTAACATGTTCCCTATTCATGAAATAGGGGGAAAGGCAAAGCCAGAAACTTTTGTAATCAGCATAAGTTCTCTTTTATTACATTCAATTCCTGTTTCTATGTATAGATCATAAGTAATTTTCTCACATATGGTTTTAACACAATCCAGTATCAATATAATTAGACCATTTTTCTCAGCTTGTACTGGTATGCCCGCAAAAGGAAGATGGGAATGACTTCTCGTTTCTGTGGAAGAAGAGTATTTGGAAGACAATATAGGGAACATATTTGAACTATTTCACTCAGAGACATTCTCCTCTTACTTGCTAGCACAGATGGAGGGGACTACAGCTGTGGCAGACTGGCTTGCAACATACCAAACTCAATTCTTCGGAAAATAAGAATATGCACTGACCAATAGGGTGGCCACTACTCACATATGGCTATTTAAATTTATATGATCTGTGATGAAATAAAATGAAAAATCCAATTCCTCAGTTGCACTAGCAAGAGTTAAAGGGCTCCATAGCCACACGTGGCAAAGGCCTGCCATTCTGTACACTGAGCAAACAGTATTTGCCTCATGGCAGAACTACTGGGCAATTCCGAGCGAGACTCCATTTCTTGGTCTCTTTTCCAGTTATTGAACTTTAGTCAATGAAATGTGAGAAGAAATGCGTACCTGGCCTTAAAACCTGCCAATCACAACTAATCACCCTCATTCCCCTTCTATGGCAAACTTGGAAGTTGCTTGTTGGAAATGGAAGAGCCACAAATTAGTAAGAGCCTTAGCAAGTGACAAAGGACAATACAATATCACAGGTGAACTTGACTCAGCTTTCAGCAAAAGTCAGACTAAGGAAATGGCTTTTCCACCTATTATTTCGGATGGCCTCCAAGTAGGTGTCACTAAGTTGATAAAAGTTTGGGGCCAGAGTACAATGACGACCAAAAAAAAAAAAAAATCAGGAATATTATGTTTAAGGAAGAAATTTGGGATTTTTCTACTCAAAAATATATTTAAAAGTCTAGTCAATTTTTAGAAAGCTGTACTGTCAAGAAATGAGAAGTCTGGACTGAAAATTGAGTTCGAAACACCCCTGATATCCCAAACTTGCTGTAGCAGAAAGCTATGTGTCCTCCTTTGGGGCATGCTTCCAAATTCTGGTTTTGGCTGTAGCAGTGGCGACTAAAGTGCCAGATGGGTCCTCCCGGAAGACAGGACAGAGGTACAGAGAGCAGCGAATGAGTGAGTCCCTTCAGAAAGTAGGAGCCAGAGTCTAAGGGAGGAACTTCCCCACTGCTAGGCAGAGCCGTCTCACAAAGCCTCACTGGGACAGGATTCCGCCCTCACTATGCACCAGCGACTGCTGTGCATCTCCCATTCTTTCCTTTTGCAGATGGGAGTGTTGGTACCTGGCCTCCTAGCCTCAAAACGCTGTTGCATTTTGAACGTGAGTTGGCGCGCTGGGGCAGTGGAGGCAGATAATTTGCCGTTTACAGCATAGGTCGCCAAATAACAGCTGATTGAAAGGATTAACTATCAACTGGAGGTTCTGGACTTTGAACTGGATTGAGTAATTGGATGGAATTTTGACCTGTCTCCTTTCAAAAGCTTGGCTCTATGTGATCTAATGCTCTCATTTTATCAATGGGGAAAACGGCATTTAGAGGACAAAGGGGATGGGTCTAAAATCACATGCAGAATCAGAAACAGAGCCAAGGTTCCTGGATATTAAGTCCGGTACCCTTTTCACAATGCTGTTTTTCAGCTCGTTCTAAACTTACCGACAAAGGAATCCAATATATATGTGTGGTTTTGGTACTAAAGAAATTAACTTACAAACCGATGGGATGTTTTCTGAAAGCATTCATTTAAAATGATAAAATATTTCCACATTAAAATAAATTAATATTTGGTGCCATCACAAATTACAATTTTTGATCATTTTAAAACTATATAGATGTATATAGGGAATGCAGTCAGCATTAACGTATTGGCTAGGTGGAGAGCCAGATGAGAGAAAGAATAATTAGGGGAATCATTTTATAAACTACATAAATATCTAACCAATGTACTGTATATTTGAAAATAATAAAATTAAATTCAATTAAAAAAACTATATAGATGTGATTTAAGGAATTTTTAATATCTGAACTCTATACTTTAATGACAAAGTCCTCAAATAGACTTGTTCTAAGAAACACTATCCCTTAACTAAATCATCTTAATATTTGTGTTTTATATATTTTTTCTTTGTCAGCTTTCTCTGTATACTATAAGATCATATTCTAATGCTGTTCTCTTCTGAGATACAGAAAATAATACATCGATTAACATTTTAGACAAAGATTCTTTGAGTTGGAAGGCATTATTAATCATTTAGTCCACTCCGCCCACTTTACAGACACAGAAACTAGACAGTTGCCAATAGTACCCGTTATGTAATAAGGGATCAATAAATTTTTGCCCAAAACAATAAAATTTCCTTTCACTTCAGATCATATAACTTGTTAATGAAAAAGTTGCAGGAATCCGACTCTCAAAAGGATACTCTTTCCTCTATATCAGGAACATCCAATTTGATATAGTTGATCCATTAACTATAATAATTTATGTAAACATAGTGGAGAAGTCAGTCCATTACTGCTGCTGGCCACATCTCACTTTGAATAACTCTCACATTTTGTTCTGGCCCCTAAAATTTATCATTGCGGTTCTGGGTATTTATTGTCTTCCTTCACCGGAGTCTCTCAGACTGTTTTGTTGTATTTCAAGGCAAATATAAGTGGGGTCTAACAAAGTAGAAAATCAGAATTGGATTTATTACTCTCTTAATTGAGTTTTGCATACTTTATTCTATTCTTTTATCTTCGTTAATATTTTTATCTCAACCTACTCACCATGGGAAGTCAAGACCTATGGTTCCTGGCAACTTGCCTTGAGAAATGGGTTCCTGTTTGTTTATTTATAGATGGATTCTTCTTGGTATACAGCTCCCACTTTATAGTAGTATTTTTTGTCATGATAACATTATACGTCAACTTGAATAAATTACTCCTTGAAATTCATTGTCTTTATTTATTCTTATGACTTCTCAAGTTTCTCCTTCTAGAAAATGAATCTTCCTTATGTTTTGTAATTTCTCATGTGCATTTACGACTGGTCCTTATGTCATATTTTCCTTCTTTATTGGAGTTTGTATTCTTCTCTGTCACCTGAATGAAATTTATTTTATTTTATTCTATGTGTCCTAGGTATTAGAATCATATAATCATGGAATTCTGGAGCTAAGAGAGGACTTACAGAGTTCAGAATTCCAACCTCTTTACTTCTAAAGACCCCTTTTATCATTTTTTTTCTCTTTGGGCTTCCATATTTTGAAAGATTATGGTCCTAAAACAATCCATTTGCTTTAGTAATCTTTAAATTGTTTTTCTGTATTTTACTACCAACAACATATATATGATTATTCAGAACTTCTCATCAGCACAAGACAACCAGCAATCACTGCACTGAGGTGATAAAATTCTTGCCAATGGGGGGCAGGGGAGTGGAACGGAAACCAACTAAAGAATGAAACTTAATGTTTCCATAAGCCCCCACAGCATTATCTTGAGTAAGTGCAAGTTTTCCTTTAAGCTATGTGAAACTTTGAAAATGGCTTACAGAATACTTAAAAAAAAAAATCAAAAAACAAAACAAAACAAAAACCTTTGGAATCAGGAGAACTTAAGCTGCTATTCACAGATTTAATCAAATCTTCCTGTTTCACAAATAAGCAAAGTGAGACCCAAGTCACACTGATGGTAAGGAATGGATAAGATCTTAGTTTTATTCTGATTTGAAATTTAAGTCTTTTGCATTATTGCACACTTCCTACCTTCAAGAAGCTATTGAAGAAGGCATCATCATATTTATATACCTGCCACTAAGTCCCTGAAACTCAATATTGACGTATGAAAATTCTACAGACTCTAGAGTACCAGATGTCATAGTAGCTGTGGGTTAAGAGACTACCAAGTCAGAATACAGGGCTTTTGATTAGGCAATTTCAAAGCACCAGATGACTTTGAGACTCTCTAGAAATATCCTGGAAAAGTATGACTAAGTTAGAAAAGTCTAACTCTGTACCATGCAAGACAAGGTAATTCAAAAATTAGGCTATCACAGTTTCCCCTAAGAGATCTTTACTTTGGACTTCTATCTATTTGTTTTAATAAATACTTTTAAAGATGTCTGTTACCATCATGAGTATCTTATGCATACTAGCTCATCCTCCCAAGAATGCCATGAGGCAGGCATGCTTACTATTGCTCTTTACAGATGAGGAAACTGAGTCCTAGAGTAGTTAAGGGTGTTGCTGGAAATCAATAGCAGAGTTAGGTAATGAACTCAGGTCGTCTGGTCAGAGTTCATATTCTTTTACAATGAACCATAATGTCTGGCTTCTTGCAGACTAACTAAATACTCTGTGATTAAGGGGGGTGAAGAAAAACGGAGACCCAGAACTGGCTTCATCTTTGAGTTCAAGCCTTGGGGATTAAAAAGGTCGTATCCTGGGCACTTGCGTTGTTACTTCCAGCTACTTATTTCTTGGGGCCAATGCAATGAAATTGTTGCCGGGAGGGCAATGTTGGGATTCTCTACAAGGATCTGAAACCATTGGGGGCCCATCAGTATGGTACACATTGGATGATTCTTGTATTATTTTATTGTTTTAAGGGATTTCGATGGGTTTAGGTGGGCCGTGCATTCATTAGCCATAGACATAGAGTGCCTATTCCCTTCCCCTCACTCCAGCAAGATGTAATTGCTATTTCTTCATTTTAATTCTTATTCGTCAATCTCTATTCATGGAAAAACAATTTTAAGTGTTGATTCATAATTTTTCTGATTCAACATTACACATTATAAAGAACACAAGGCAACATTTTTATTCCTTCAACAGTAACAGAAATCTAACATTAGCATCCAAATCACTCCAGCACCAGAGTTTGCAATCATCAAACTACAAAAACAAAGAATTCATCTTTCATGAACTAGCAGGACTTCTGTGCTGTTAGTGAAATCATCCCTGATTAAAAAGAGGAGACTTCAAACTGGCATAACCTGCTGAGGATGGAAATTCTGACCTCACTTTGGATTTTATTTTTTGCAGAGAATTTTTATTTGCTTTTGCTTTCCCCAGGCAGCCTGCGTGTTTGAGGAAAGCAAAATATATTATCGATGCTTTGGCCAAAAAAGAAATGTATTCCTCTAAGAGTGTTACTTTAAGTTAGCATTTGTAACATTCATCTTCAGCGATCCCCAGGGGCTATAGGTACATTTGCTAGGAGACTATTACAGCTGCCCAATCTTTAATAAAACAAGTGGTGGACAATTATCTTATTTACCACCCTCTCCTTTCCCCTGTTCCCCCCACTCCACTGCCCAGAGATATTGATTTCCCGTGGCTTACAGGCTCAAATGCACCAAACTGGAGAAGATCGTGGCTGTGCATAATGCAATCACAGGGAATTACCTGGCTTTTCTTGGAAAGTGCATTGGGGATGACAGCTTCCTCTCATTGGAATGTCTGTTTACTTGTAGAACTAGTTAGGAGGCTAGTTCCCTCGGGCCTGTGTTTCAAGGAGGAAGAAAAAGACGTAATTGAGAATCATTCTGTGGAAACGTTTTCTTCTCTCTCTACTTATATGTCTTTTAAGATCTATTTGTTTGTAAATATCAACCTATTGTATGAGTGATTTCTTACTATCATATAAGTGATTTCTTACTATTGTATAAGTGATTTCTTACAGCTGTCCATTAATTTATTTAAACACGGAAATGCAATGCACTTCAATAACTGTTGAGGGACCTACAAAGGAAAATATTCTCCATTTTTATCTGTTTAGGATCATCATAATTTCACGACAAGTTCAGTCAATTTAGAGGATAAATTATATTCCTGTAAGTTCCAAAAGGTCCCAAAAGAACCCAATTGTCATTATCATATTGCAGCATCTATCAAACACTACTCATGTATTTCCAGTGGGAAAACAAAATGAGCAGAGTATGAAATGAGTGACTATTAACTGCCTGAGAAAGGTTTTCAACTTGGTGCTTTGAAAGTTTTTTCATGATAAATGAATAATAATGATTATAATCAAGTTTCATTTCTTTAAATAAAAGGTTACCAACGTAATTAGTAAAAATTTACTCCAGCCTGCAATCTGTAGAAAATTGTGTACAAATGATACAAGTCTCTGAACATTTTTATCTGTTAGCATACACGTGATTACTTAAAATTGCCTTAATTTTAGTTCTTTATTATCTTGGTTGGGAGAGATTTAACTTCAGAAGCGGTTTCCAGGGGCAGAAAATGCAAGGCCTTCTCATCAAAAGGCAAATAATTGTATTTTTTTGAGAGCAGAATTTTATTTTGACGAATGAACACTTTGGCCATTATCTGGGACAAAGATATATAAGAAAAGATAGCACAGGAAATTACTCTTTCTGGAACTCTGCTTGTACCGAGGCTCACTGGCTGCTTCCTCTGCTCTCTCTAACATGCCACTTTGGGATTTTAATGGAAAATAGGAAATGAAGAGAAGAAAGGAAAGATTGTCAGATTCTATAATGATGATGACGACATTAGGATATAAACTTATTTTTAATTCTCGTGGCTTAATTAGGGGATTGAGTTTATAATTTACTTTGCTGAATTGTGAGCTAAAAAAATTTTAGGTGGTTGTGGATATTACTATTTGGTCAAGACATAGCGAGATGATAATTAGGAGAATGGTTTCAAATTCTGTATGTATCGAAATCAGCAAGGGACCAGTTTGAGTTGGGATATTTTTGGTTCATGCTGAGAGACTCATCCCACAATAACTTCAGCAATAAGCAACACTCTGGTGTCTAATGATTTTCGAGGTGTGATGGGCATTTAGCATCTGGAAGGGTAGGCATTCTGTGTATTTCTCTTGTTCTCTCTGCACATCTCATTTCTCTCTTCATATGGCTTTCTCTACTTCTCAGATCCCAGGACCCTTCAGCTCTATTCTGCAGACTTGGGACTTTCCCGATCTTTCCTTTGGGCGCCTGATGGGGTTCATGGAGAAAAAGCCTGCAAGGGGGTGTGAACTCCCTCTATTCGTAGCCCCTCTCCTGGGAGCCTCACGCTCTGCCAGTTCCAGGGCTGCCACCCTCCACCCACTCATCTGCCATCCTGACTGAACTCTGCTGACTGCTGTCCTGCTGCACTGAGCCCCGGGAAATCAGAAAACTCAGCAAAAGTTTAGTCTGAGAGACAGAAAAGGGGAGGGCAGGAGGGAGAGAGTGAAGGAGGAAAGGAGAGAGGGAGGGAAGATGGAGGAGAGAGACGGAGAGAACAATTTTAATTTCTTTCTTCTAATCTCAGTCCTAAGATTTCTGGAGAATGACCTGATTGGCTGTTTTCAGTCAGCTGTTCACCCCAGACACATGGACCTGGTGGAGGGAGAGTTGACTGCAGGTTACAGAACAGTTGTTTCCATAATAACTGTGTGAATGAAAAGGAGTGAGATGTGGGCACAATACACAGAAAAGTGGCCCAAAGCTGAGCAGATGCAACAACACGGACTAGTGCAGGAGCTTTAAAACTATGCTTGAACACTTCCGGTTTCCACTCAGATGGAAAGAGCCTCGCTCCTAAATGTCAGTCACACACACACACACAGAGCAGAGAAACAGTAACTTCAAGCTTTTCTTGAACTTTGCTTTTCCTACTCATTGGCCTGATAGCCAGGCAACCAACTGGCCCAGAATCTGGGGAGAGACAGGAGTCTGCAGGAAGTGGTACAATGCAAGCACCAACTTTTCTGGGACCAGATGCAGCAGGACAGTAGGGACCAGAGTTCAGCCAGGGCAACCACGAGTGGGTGGAGGGTGGCTGCCTCTGCACTGGCAGAGGGTGAGGCCCCCAGGGGAGGAGGCTAGAACAGAGGGAGTTCACACCCTCTTGCAGGCTTTTTCGCCATGAACCTCACTAGGTGCCCAGAGGAAAGATTGGGAAAGACCTAAAACAGTCTGCAGAATGGGATAGAGGGCTTGGGATCGAGAAGCTCAGAGGCGAACCTGTTCTTCTTTTCTATGAAACAAAATTTTCAGTCTGTGGAGAAAGGAATAAGAAAACTGTCAGCCCCAGGGAAGTGGCGAAATTCCATTGCAGAAGAGAAATGAGGGGAAAATAAAAAGTTGAGTCTCGAGGTTCAGAACCACACCAGGATTGTCCAGCAGTGGGCAATAGACCTGGGACCGAGGTTTTGCCACACCCACCTGGGCTGTCCGATGGCGACATCCAGGATGTCAGTGGGGATCTTCACCTTCAAGGTCATAGGTGGTCCTGATGGAAAAGCCCCCGCCCACTAGTATCTGGGTGGGATCAGAGGGCAGTGGAATCCTTCCCCACTACATAATTAGTTCTCCACTTCCAACCCAGAATATTTTGTTTGGACAGGTCTGAAGCAAGCCTGAGGAATCTGAGATTAAAAAAAAAAAATCCCATGGGGTTTCCAGTGAGAAAATCCAAGGTGTATGGATGCCACAGTTTACTAATTGGCTTTCGTAATCATATTAGCTAATCAGTGTTTCAGGCAAGGATACTTCAGTTCCGCCATTGTATGACTGACAATCAGTTATATTGTGAAAGTTTCAGATAAAAAAGAAAATAATTGAGAAACTTGAGAGCGAGACCTGGATTTGTCTCCTACACCAAAATCAGCAAATAAAAATACAGAATACTGACGTAAACTTAAATTTCAGGTAAACAATGAACAAATTTTTAGTATAAGTGTGTCCAATGTGATAATTGAATATTTATCTGAAATTTAAATTTGACTGGCTTTCCTGTATTTTATTTTGTCAACTCTAACACCAATGTGTTTCTTATTGCAGGACCTGGTACATTGTAGGTACTTAATACCTAGTAGTACAGTGATTGAATTGAAATACATTCTTTAACTGAATATTAATAACATTACAGTTTCTGGTCTGAAATTAAAGAATCGATGTTTAGATAGATTGACAATTGGAGAGTCCTAGAGTGTTTAATCCCCAAGTATTCTTAGCACCAGTCAGGGGCTCAAATTTGTCCATTTCTTTATTCCATAGTATCTGTTGAGATCCTTGAGAATCTCTGTCTTCAGGAGCCATGGCCTTCAGAATCAGACTTCAGAGAATCTAATGATTCTAATAAATACCAGTCTTAAAGACGTGATGACAGATACTGCTAAGAATTATAGAATTGAAAAGAGGTCCAGATAATGAAATTATGTTCTTAGAAATAAATCCTGCTTTCAAAGGGATCTTTAAAGTCTATTTTATTTGATTCTAATGCTTCATTCTGTCTTCCTCTTTCTCTGTTCTACCTTATCTGAAATTGATGAGTGATGACAATTTTACTTGTGACCTACAGACAACAAAAGGGAGACAGTTGGACAGATAGTATCTGTATGTGCCCATTACATGGGCTCAAATAATTTAGCACAAGAACATTTCAAGGTCTTAGGTATTTGCTAATATTTTTAACCTTATAACAAAAAGTGATATAAGACACTCTTCCTCCCATAATCCTCTAATGAAGAATCTATTGGCAATAGTCTATAGTCACTTAAATATAAGTTCCCGGGTTCAATTTCAATGTACTTTATGGCAATAAAAACTGCAAACGTAATGAGGAGACCTAGAGGAACTTAAACTTTTACTTTTAAGTAAATAATCCAGTGTCATTTATGGTGGTAGACAAATCAACCTAGCTTTGGAAATGATTTTTTATTCCAGAAAGAGTGGCCTGAATGGCTGTTTTTAGTACGCAAATGAAAAACTCAAGTACTCAAGGGTGAATTTGTAAGTGGACCTTTGCTTTGAATGCAAAAGTCCTGTGAGTTCCCTCTGATACCCACCGGTATTTGGCATTTGGAGTTGTGGGTGAGGGGTTCCGCATATTTGAATAGGAGTATGGGGATTCGTGGAGCTTAGAGTCATTATATTGAAGGACATATGACCTTATTTTCTAGTCCAAGGCATCAGCAGTCTAAAGATACAAGAGATTTTTGGACCCATCTGCTTCAGCCATGTGCTTTAGCCTCTGCCTAAGCAATGGATGCATACTGCCCCATGTACGTATGTACCTGCTGCCATTCCGTCACCAAAACCAACTGGATAAGAGTGGACAGACTTTCTTGGGAATATGAAATAAGGATAGTGAGAGACTAGTAGTGAACTGTGGTATTAAAAAGACACAAAGAATTAAGAGACAAGTAATCTAAAACTACTGGGAATTAAAGCAATGAATTAGAAGAGGAACTGGATCTTTCCAGAGGAGACTGGACATGAGGTACAGATAAAACAGACCATAATGTTCCAAGGCAGGAAGAGAGGAGGTTCTTTATGCTCACCTGTATTTTGTTTTCATTCTTTGAGGTTAACCACATCTTCACAATAAATAATTATTTTATTTGAATTTGCTAATGTGGGTTTCTGTTCTTTGCAATTGATGATCCCCAAGCCTTTTTTTTCTGACTCATTTCTGTTGATTTTTTTTCTTTTCTTCTATTATCTTACTTTAGAGAGGGTGGGTCTTCCTAAATTGCCCTGACGGAAGATAACTTGAGATTAACTTGAGGCTGAAATTTGTTGGGAATTTTCTTTTCTCTGAATGGTTTAATTTACTTGATTCAAGTCACCATCATGAAAATCTATGAACATATTATGTACCTTCTTAACATAAGATATTAGTTTTATAGGAAAAACAGCTCCTCTCTTAATAAAAGAATCTCTGTCAACAACTGCTACTAAGTCAGAAAGAAAGAATCAGAAAAACACATTATTTCCAATGTTTCTATTATATCATAATGCCAAGAAAGTTGTAACTATTGCATTCTTTGCAAATTGCTATTTTCAAAGACTGCTACCAGCAATGGGGGCTCATGCAAAATTAAAGCAGACTTATCGAGATTGTAACTGAAAAATTCTCTTCAGTTCTTTCGGGAAGTAAGCATATGCTAAATGTCATTTAGAAGCGAGAGCCCACAAAGTTGTATTATGTAGGTTTGCCAACTAATTCCCATCTATGAGTGTAGGAAGAGAGGCATCACCCCACTTAGGTGTTTCCTTTGAAGAAGAAAAGGAAACGATTACCCTATAACTCTATTTCTTCTATATAGAACTTTCTCTTGGAACTTTCTTGGAACTTTCTCTGTGTTTTTCTGGGACCCTGTATTAGTCAGCTTGGGCTGTCATGATGAAACACCACAGACAGGGTGGCTCAAACAACAGAAACTGTTTTTCTCACAGTGCTGGAGGCCGGAAGTCTGAGATCGGGGTGCTGGCATGGTCGGGACTGTCTTCCTGGTTTGCAGATGGCCACCTTCTCTCCTCATAAGGGCACTAACCCATCGCGTGGGCACCACCTTCATGATTTCATCTAACCTTAAGTACCTCCAAGGCCTCTTCTCCAAATACCATTGCATTGAGGACTAGGGCTTCAACATAAGGATTTCAGGGAGAGACAATCTGGTTCATTTCAGGCCCTATGAGAAAATTAATCATGTCTGGGAATATCAAATCATGTTGGAAGAATCCTGGAAATAAGATTTGTTTGCTATAAGTAATTTATGAAGGTAGTTTTCCTTTAGCTTTGCATCTTCCATTTTCTTTATTCTATTCCCTGTCCTCCCCCAAAATGTTGGCTTGCCAACATTTCCATTGGATTGTGATTAGTTCTGGTTTTGCGTGGATTCCCTGGTGAGTTAGTGGTTACGGCCTTGAATACTTGCAGTCTGCTACAGATAAATACCTATATATTTTTTCTCTTGAGAAGTAGTAGTTTTGCTTTTTGTTGTTGTTGTTGTTGTTGTTATTTCGATATATTAAATAAATCCGTGTTAAGGTCCTTTAGAAGTTGCATCCTTAACAAGAACATCAAGGCTTTCCTAGGAGACTTCGGTTGCAGTTCAAAAATGCTCTGCAGGAGCTGAAAACCGTGTTTCCAGCATTCCACTTATTTTTGTTTCTGGAGCTTGGACCCTGCAGTGGCACTACCATTTTCTTTTTGGCCACAGTCACCTACAATAACAGCTTGAGGATTTTTTGCTTTTCTTTCTTTCCTTTCTTTTCTGGAGAATTACAACTTCCGTTTCATGATCATTGGAATTTCTATACTGACCCCTTTCCAGGGAGTTTACGTTTTCTAAATTTGAAGGATTTGGTAGTCATTAAAATGATTAAGACAATCAGTTTCTCAAATTGGTTCAGTATTTTTTAAAACTTGGATGTATTACTCAGCACTAAAGAGTTAAAGTTGCCAGTTTGACTTTATGGTCATTCATTGATCATGGAGCAAACAGATATTGACTGAATGCCATCTACGTGCTGGGAAATATTTGGGTTTGAGGCTACACCGATGAACGAAACAACTAGAACTTCGTTCTACTTGGGGGAGACAGGCAAGATGCAAATCCGTATGTAATCGTGTCTATGGGTAAAATAAAGCCAGGGAAGGAGAGGGAAAGTTACAAAGTGAATCGGATCACAATCCCAAAAGAAGAAAGGAAGCATGAGACCACGTGGCAAAAGAGCCTTGCACGGTAAAGAGCCGTGAGTGCAAAGACTCTGGGGTTGGAACATGCTTCATATGTTTGAAGAATTGTAAGGAGGCTGGAGTAGCCAAATCAGAGAGCTTGAGGGGGCAGCGGGGACTATGAAGGCCAAGAGAATAAAGGACCTTGTAGGGCACGGTAAGGTTTTGGCTCTGGCCACACTAGTCTTCTTGCTGTCACTCAAACTTCACTCCCATCTTTGGGCCCTTGTCTGGAATCTTCTCTGCAAAACGATTCTCTTTGATTTTTCAATGTCTCATTACTTCATTTCTTTCAGGTCTTTCCTCAAATGCCACCTCCTTAGTAAGGTCGTCTCCACCCACCTGCTAGGCACTTTCTTTCCTACTTCATTCTTATTACCGCTACCATTACTTAGCGTCCACATATTGCATATAGTCTGTCTTTTCCATCAAGTGTAATCTCGACCAGGGCAAGCACTTTTACTGTTTTGTTCACAAATTTTCCCTCAGGGCCTTGAAAATAGTAAGTACTTCCCCATATTTGTTGAATAAATGCTATCATGTTTAAAAAAAAAAAAACACCAGAAAAATAGATCAAACACATAAATTGTGACAAGGAAATTCAGGAGAAATATCTAGAAAAAATGCTTTTAAGTTTTGAAATATGCGATAGATATAAATCGATTGTAAAGAAGGGAAAGGATACCACAAATTGGAAAAGGAGCATAAATAAACTTGAAAAATGATACCTCGTCATTTTTTTGTCAACACCTTCAAAAATGATGTTTCGTAAACATGAGCTATTTTGGCTGGTTACTTAACAGGGACTGGAGAAGATAATCAAAGAGCCCCTCTGGTTTCTAAGCAGACTACTTAGAAATGAAATGGTGTTTGAAGCAAAATGTTGGGGCATCATGTGTTAGTGACTTGAAGCAGGGAGATAATAAAAGGTAGGAGATTTGGAGGGACATTCCTGCAATAGTTTTAGTGAGATCTAACTGTAGACATTTAAAGCTGGCTAGACCCTTAGACCTTTTCTAGTCTAAACTTTAATTTTATAGATGAAGAAAGTGGACCTGTTATGTGATCCTCAGATATTTAAACTGAGATGGTAACTGGAGAAATGGGAAGGATGAGAATATGTTTAGGGGAAGAAAAGTATGATACTTAGAGTTAGCTGGGAGAATACTTTTTATGCACCAGCTAGCAAGAACATCTGATATTTAAAATAAGTCCATCACTCAACAGAGTAACATACGTTGGAAACAAAATTATGCCCATTTGCAAGAATTGGTCTTAAGGATCCTGCACCAGAGTCACCCAGAAAATTCGCTTTACGAATAAACAGTAAAAGTATATCACCTGATTTTATGAGGGCTAATTTACTGATTCAGAGTTCTCTGGTAGAAAGCACAAAATACTGTGATGTACATAGGGAAATGCAATGTTCGATGTTTGTATTAGGCTAAGAATGACAACCTTCTGTTGGGAGATGAGTCCAGAAAGTTCTAATTCATGAACCTTGGCAGTGCAATTACCGTGTTTCATTTTCAGCACTGATTCTTTGAGGGTAAGGAAAAAATTAAGAGAAGTGTCCTAGTCAATGAGCGTTTTCTCTGATAATAGGTGTAAAAATAAATTTATCCTTGGCCGTCAGTATAGTTCACGATTTCATAGTAACAGAACTTCAAAGTAGTCATACTAAGTGTCTGTAAATCGTGCATCAAGGAAGTTCATTTTTTAGTGCAAATTAAAGGGGTCCTACTATCATTTTTATTGCATGTAAAATTTGGTTATTGGTAGGGTAATCATGCATCCAAGTTTCTCTGGGACAGTTGTGCTCTAATAATTAATAGCTCTCAACCGTTCTCTCTCAAGTGTTGCAGTTTGGATGATGAATTATACTATCATTAATGCTAGAGAAGAAGCTCCAACTACAATTGTATCTCACCAGTGGACTCGTCTTAACTTTTAGTTACAGGCCATTCATCTCTCCTAGTCCATGTCTCTCGCACATAAGAATCTATAGAAACTTTAGTTATGCAAATCTTTTCCCAATAGAAGAAATTAGAAAAGACTCCAGTTAATTAAAGGGATACCTTTTTCTGGTATGAAATTTTTTTCAAGAGTGGCTAAAAAAGAAACCAAATGGGAATGGAAAGTTACTGGACTCAACCAGACTGGAAAAAGTAATCTCTATGTTGTTTTTAACACTTCTTAATAGGCAGGTCGCCAGAACTGTTTAGGTCAGTTATATTGTTCTGGCTCGTAATTTAGGGTATACATCAAGAAACACTGTAACTTGAAGAAAGTAAGACTATGATGTAGTATCAGTGGGCAGGGAGTGAACTGTTTCTCTGAAGATTTTAAAGGAAAGGGTGAATAGCTGTCTTCAGCGATCTGATCTGGTAAGGATAATATAAGAAGATTCTTTGAAGTTTTCTTTCGGTTTTATAATTACATGCCACATACTTTCAATGTGGACGAATGTTGAAAAAGCGACAAATGGTTTTTCTCCAGAGACCCCCTGGACAGAAAATATGGGACCTTCCTCAGACCTCCTATGCTCTAACATCCCCCCGAAAATCTTCCTTCAGTTCATCTGAAATCCATCTTCAGGTCAATTTTATGGTTTACACCTGCCAATGGTAATCAACAGTCTTTCATTGCCTTTCTCGCTGAATCCTTTATATTTTGAAATCAATTATTATTTATTCCGTAGCTTTCTCTTTTCTAGGCTAAATGATAAAATTATTTTATTCTCTCCTATCATTTTCTTTGGTAAGACGAGACGTCCTTTGGACTCCATTTTCTCTTGAGCTGGAAATGATATTAGATTTACTAATTTGAGATGTTTCCTATGTGCTTAGTTCACTGAAGGTGCTCAATGCCTGTAATTCATTCTTGGATGAATGAATGTTAATCCCTTACAAGTATTTGTCTTAAGGTAATACACTGTATGATTTCATACTGCAATTTACATCCTAATAAAATTTTGACTTCCTTTTTCAACGACTACAATACTGGCTCAGAGTTTACTCATGGTTAAATTAGGCCACACAGAGCTTTCCCCAATAATTTTTCACCTTGTAACCAAGAAGTCTTCTTCCTTCTTGAAT